>NW_027150600.1:2500-566112 GCF_001643675.1 Monocercomonoides exilis
CAATGTTTATAATTCTTGGATTATTCTCAACATTAAATATTTCTATTATTCAAGAATTCATTCCAATTTCACAACTGATTTAAATTGGAATATCTTATTTATTATTTGAAAGCCTTCTTTCAATCAATTCATTTTATATTTTTATCGATATTAAAGATCTCGAATAGATTGATTATTAAAATTTATTTTTCAATTATTTTTAAAGTTTTTCCTTTCATTTTATTTAATTTCTTCCAATATATAATACAAATGAACTGGTAAGTTCTTTTTAAACAAATGAAATGTTTTATTTGTAATTTTTGTCAAAATTTTTAAAAATGAATGAAAATAATAGAATCAAATATAACAATCATAACAACAATGTTGTCAGGTTCAATTCATCATAAAGCTTCAGTTGCACTATATCTATTCCTCAGAATTATGTTGCACTGATTATTTCTTGCTCTTCTTTTTTAATGGACAAAGAATTCAAAATATCTGAATTCAAATAAACGTGATAGATATTTTCTATAATAAACAAATCATAAGAAATTAACCCTTTTGTCACAAACTTGAATTTATGAACTGTGCACTCAATTTTGTTTTTTGACTTCTTCCTTTGAAACTGCACATTTTCCTTTCATTCTCTTGTTTTCCTTTATGAATAACTTTTGTTCCCCAATAAGTGATCGTCAATAAGCATTAAATTTCATTTAACGTTTGCTGATATCTATATTCAATAAAAAGAATTTTTTCAAACGAATAAAGTTTACCATACTGTTTTAATCAACAAATAATGCAAACTCTTTGAACAATGTTTCTATTCCTTCAATTAACTTTTCTGAACGTTGTTTTAAAAACGAATGATTTCTCCTTGATAAAAAAAATACAATTCAATCGTGAATTAATGAAAAAATATTAATCACAATGTGTTCAAGTCATCTCCTTATTTATTAAAATTGCATTCCTATTGATTTCCTTTTATTCTTTAATTTCCAGATGATATTATCCTTCTCAATTATCTCTGTTGATCTTGTTATATTATTTGGTACAAGATTTTCTGTGAAATAATTGAACTTCAACAACTAAACAAAACATCACTCAAGACAATAAATGCAAACATTTTTGGCTCTTCTTCGTATCAAAGTTAATCCAACTTTGACGATGTTTCAATAAATGCACGATTAGTCTTGTAATTCTTCAAAGTTTATTTTTATTGCAAAGTAAATACAACTCAAAAGGTTTAGTCATTTCTTCAAATGATAAATCAATTATATTTTGCATCTATTTAATGTATTTCACATATATTCGACAATTATTTCTTTCAATAACAGTATTTTTACACCGAACTTTTGTAATAATATGTCTCCTAATTTTACAGAAAATCAACTGTTCACCAAAAAGTTTGATTTCACTCATTTATCTGCAAATAATTATTATATTTTCTTTTTTATTTTGTTCAAAATAAGTGATTCAGAAACAATTCAATTGGAATATGTGATTATGAATACTATTAAATGACTTCAACACATGATTCCTCTTCGTCTAATTCCCAACCAGTTCCGTCATCTTTTTTCCTCAATCGTTTGTTTCTTTTTTCTTTGCTGTTATCTTCAAACAAATAATCATATATTTCATTTTCGATTTCCTCATTTTCGTCTTTGCTTGAATTTTCCCTTTTATGATTGAAATGAAACTTAAGTTTTTCCTTTCTGGAAGTTCCTGTGCTCGGCTCTTGAACTTGTTCAACAGTTCTTCTTCCTTTATCATCAATTTTCACAACTCGTTTGTTTCTCCTTCGATTATTCCTTTCAATAATTGATTCATCTGAAAAATCGCTTTGAGAATCATCATCCTCTTCTGCTCTTTTTCTCTTCTTCGCTAACTTATTACAAGTATTTTCATCTTCTTCACAATAAGAATCATTATCTTCATCTTCATCAAGAATTTTTCTTTGTTTCTTCTTGCCAATGAACCAACTATCAAATTCCTTCTCAAATGTTAACTGTTTTGCATTCTCCAACACCCCTTTTCGAATCAACACCCCTTTTCGAATCAACACCCTTATTCGATCTCTCACATGATTTGGAGCTCGGCTTTTGAGTTTTTCAGCTGTAGCATAAATGGATTCACCTTTATTATACATTTCAATCACAATATCATCTTCTTCTTTCTTCCAGACTTTGCGTCTCAGATTATTCATTTCATCTCTTTCTCTGTCAATCAAATACTTTTCGAGTTTCTTCTTTTCCAGTTCCTTCCTTTCTTTCAAACCATCAAAATCTTTAATTTCTTTTATTTTCTGTTTCTTCTTTCTTCGATTTTTCATCATTATTTCTTTTGTCGTTGATTCTTCTGCCAAATCACAATACAACTTTGCCAAAGTCTCTGCTTCAACCTTTTTGTTCACCAACTGATCTTTCACATATAATCTAACTATCTTATCTTCAATTCTAGATTTCGAATAAAAGTGATTTGAATCTCTTTCATCGTTAATTTGTTTGTACTTTTTTTCAACCATGTTCTTCAATAATTTCGTCTTCTCAACCATCTTTTTAGCAGCATTGCTTTCATACCGATTTCTTTCAACTCTATCAACGTCATCCTTCTCAAAAAACTTCTTCATCCTTCTCTTTACTTCATCGTTGAATGCCTTTACAGCATTTATTTCCTTTTCGAGCTCGACTTTGAATGATATCCCGTGGAAGACTTCTAAATCAAGAAGAGTTTCGTCAACTTCTCCTGTACTCCCTTGTTCATTCGCAGCAACGAGCCTTGAGGATACAATTGTTCGGCGAGCGACCATTTTTATATATCCCATTTGAGCCAAATGCATCGGAGCCCAGCCGGCAATAAGAGCAGTTTTCTCCAATACTGCTTGTTTAGCTTCTGCACTAGAACCAGCCTTTATCAGTGCACTACATATAAAACCACTTCTAAGAGAGTGGAAACTAAGGAAATTCCAGTCATAACCTGCGTGACTTGCTCTTTGTCGAAAGCGATTTCCCATGGATGCTGTTGTGATTGGCCATATTCTCTTTTTCGTGTCAATGGTGTGCTTTTTCGCTTCCCATTCAGATAACTTTATATTGGTTTTTGTTTTCAGATATCGCGAAAGCCAATAAATAGGATCTTGATTGTTTTGAACATTTTCTTGACCTTCAATGGTCACTTCATGCGCCCAAGCGAGGATTCCCTTCGCTCGATTAAACCGGAGTGTACATAAAAGGTTCCCCGTTTGCTTGGATGTTATGACTTTCACTATATCAGACAGGAAAACATTTGCTAGCGTCACTGCCCGAGCTCCAGTGTGAACGGCGACGAGAAACAACGAGCATTCCATTTCTTTTGCCCTGCATTTTTCTGGAAAAAGATCGATAATTCGTTGAACATCCCAAAGGAGAGCTGGCTCCTTTTCCTTTCCTTTCTTCAGAACATTTCTGTTGTGTCGCAAGCAGCAGACTGCTTCACTCATGGCTTGCTTCGTCTTCGCATTTAGCTTCTTTCCTCTCTTTATGATACTGAGACGCTTCAGAGATGGTATGATTACATATTTTATTGAATTCAAAGGATAAAAACATTCTTTTCCACAAAACAGGACAAATCCGCGAGCAAGATTCCTTTTTAGAGGCCAGGGATCACATTCAACTAGCTTCGAATATGTTTCCAACAATGTATTCACCCATTTGTGCTTCTTTTTTGTGGCGTTTGACCAGATGCTTCCAAGTTTCATATACTGCTGTGCAACTTCTTTCTGGACTCTTGCAACTGCGATGTCCATTTTCGTTGTTCTGTGATAATCACTTGCACTATCTTTTTCTTTTTCTTGATCAGAAGTTTTGCCTGAAGTTGCTGATGAAGAAGATGATGAGGGTGGTGATGGTTTGTTCTCATTATCATTCGATATGTCTGAAATATCATGAAGTTGTTTATTTAGTATTTCTTTTGTTTCTTTTTCAACTTCTCTCAAATTTTTAATTGCACAAAGAGCATCATTGATATCCTTATCTTTTATTTTGTCATTGATTGTATCATCTATTTCGCTTTCCTCTTCTTCTTCTTCTTCTATATTTTCATCGGATTCTTCAAAATCTTCTGTTTCTTCTGAGTCTTCGAATTTATCTTCGGATTCTTCTTCATCATCTTCGCTTTCTTCGTCAAATGAACTGATTTTTTCATTTCTTGTTTCTTTGTTTGATTCTTTATAGCACAGAGGAAGAAGAGTTCTTTTGATAGAAGGAGTTTGTGTTGGGTCTGTTAATGTTTGAAGATGATTCAGGTGGATGTGAGAAGGTGATGGAGTGGATTGCAAGGAGAAGTGTTGAGTCCAGATGTTTGTTTGAAAAGCGTTGACGGGAGTGATTGATGATGATGCGATTGGAGAGAGAAGCTCATTCATCATCCTCATCATTCTTTCGCAAACCTCGTTCCTGCTTACAAGGACATCGTTTCCGCAAGTCGGGCTAAGAAAGGCAGTCAGTTGTGTTGGAGTTTGCTGTTTATTGATTAAAAATGTTAATGATTCTGTTATAAAATATTTTTTCAAATAATTTGATTTTTGCAAACTTCATTAAATATAGAAAAATGTTGCTGTGGTTTTGGAGTTTCTTTTAAATAATCATTCATATTCTGAAAAATATTTTTTGTTTTAATATTTTGTTTTACTTTTGAATCAAATAAAAAGCAACAATAAATAAGTGCACACATCAATTTTTCCTGCATTTTGTATTGTAATGCTTGTTCCTTCATTTTCTTCCAAATCATTATGTGGAAATAAAAACTCTGTCTGCTTATGATCTATTCGAGATTCCGAATCTTTAAAACTTTCTTCCATCCAAGATATTCACAAATTTAAATTTTGAATTCAAATTGCAAATAATTATCAATGGGATTGATCAAAATCTTTTATTTTTCAAAAATTTTGAAAATAAACTTTTTTTAATTCCTGTCAAAAGTACTTGAAAGTTTTTGTAATAATATAATAGTTATTGCACAACAATCAAACTTTAATAATTCCTCAAATTCGTTGGGAAAAAAAAGGCGAATTTCAACACACTTGAAATGTTGAATTTTTCACAATCTTAAATATCAAAAAAAAAAATATTCCAAGATAAGCAGTTTTTAATCTTTTTGTTACACAACAAAGAAGTTTGTTTGACAGAAAGAAAGTATTTAAAAAAACAGAATGAATAATCAAACGGATGAAATGAAAACAAAAAATTAATAACAAATTATTTGTTCACCAAAAATGGGAAGAAATATCCAGTTTTCTAAAGTGAAAATGACAAAAAAGTTAAAATTGTGTATAATATAAAGCCAATTTTGAATTAATATTTCATTATTAGCGAAAAAAAATCTAATATATATTTTTTGACTCTATATAGTGGGAACGGAAAGATCAAAACTTTTTGATCATTTTTGATCTTATTTTCAGATCAATTAAACGTTTGCGACTTTTCAAAAAGAATGACCCACATATCTTTCTTGGACCAGTGTTCTATCTTCTTGGGAAAACCTGTGTTGTTGAATTCCTTTTTCCTTTTGACCACAAGGAATTTGTGGACTTTCTGCTCGAAGATATGGGTGATTCTTTTTGAAAAATCACAAATGTTAAATTTTCAAATACTTCAGAAATTACATATTTTGCTCAAAATTCTGTTTCAGCTCACAAATCTCCTCGAGAATGTTGGAAATAGCTTTATCAAGTATAAGATTCCATTTTAGTGAAGTTTGATATTTGTTAACAAATTATTTGGCAAAATATGAAATTTTTGATTTATTTGAAAATTAAACATTTGTAACTTTTCAAAAAGAATTACCCATATTCATTTAAAAAATTTTCATTTTGTAACTTCTCATTATTTTTTTTTTTTTTTTTTTTTGTGACAGACAGCTGCAAAAAATGGAAAAAAGCGTAACACAGGTTTATTGAATATATTCAAATTGAAATTCTATTATAAAAATAGTCAAGATCCAATATCAAAAAATAATATTTTCTCGTGATCAAATACATAATATATATTGAGAGCTTTGAAATTTTAACAATTGACATTATCTCTTTATATATTGCAGAATAATAAGCAAAATCGAAACAGTGAGCAGTAGAATGGAATACAAAACAAATGCGAGTAATGATCTCTATTTAAAGGACGAAAAAGGAAAAACAAAAGCAATGCTATGGATTGCTGAGAAAAAGACAGATCCTCCATTAGAAATTCGTCATAGTATCACTTTTACCGATGAGGACGGATGGACAATGGCCATGTACTGGATTGCATATGTTAAAACAGATCCACCAGAATGGATGAGACACAATATCTCATTTACCAATGAATGTGGAGAAACAATGGCAATGTTGTGGATAGAGAATGTGAAGAAAGAACCGCCGGAATGGATGAGGCACGGAATAACGCTATATAATAAAAAAGGAAGCACAATGGCTATGCAGTGGATTGTGAATGTCAAAGCAGAGCCACCAGAGTGGATGAGACACGACATCATGATTCGCGATAAAAAAGGAAACACAATGGCCATGTACTGGATTGCATATGTTAAAACAGATCCACCAGAATGGATGAGACACGAAAATACATTCGCAGACAAAGGAGGACGAACAATGGCTATGATATGGATTGAATATGTGAAGACAGAACCACCGAAATGGATGAGACATGGAAGTTCATTTCCTGATAAAGACGGCAAAACAATGGCCATGCTGTGGATTGAACTCGTGAAGACAAATCCACCAGAATGGATGAGACACGACGTAGCACTCAAAGATAATGACGGGTGCACAATGGCAATGCTGTGGATTGAGAATGTTAAAGCAGACCTTCCTGAATGGATGAGGCATGATATTACTCTTGGAAATAAGAAAGGAAAAACGATGGCAATGATATGGGTTGCAAATGCTAAGACAGACCCACCAGAGTGGATGAGACATAACAACGAAGTTGCAGACAAGAAAGGACGAACAATGGCCATGCATTGGATAAAGGAAATCAAGACTGAACCTCCAGAATCCATGAGACACGTAATCACTCTTGCAGATAAGGAAGGACAGACAATGGCAATAATATGGATAATATATATCAAAATTGAGCCACCGGAGTGGATGAGACATGGAATTACACTTGCTGATAACAACGGAAGAACAATGGCCATGTTCTGGATTGAAAATGTAAAAACTGAACCTCCTGAATGGATGAGACATTGCATCACTGTTCGCGATAAGTGTGGAGACACAATGGCCATGTATTGGATTGCAGATGTCAAAGCAGAGCCTCCAGAGTGGATGAGACATGGAATAACGCTTGCTGATAACGACGGAAGAACAATGGCTATAATATGGATTGTTTGCGTTAGAACAGAACCACCAGAATGGATGAGGCATAGCAATGAACTTTCCTGTTCGTATGGCCGGACAATGGCCATGCAATGGATTATATTTGTGATGACAGAACCGCCAGAGTGGATGAGACACGATATCGCACTTCGCAACAATAATGGCTTAACAATAGCTATGACATGGATTGCTTATGTAAAAACTGAACCTCCTGAATGGATGAGACACGGAATTACTATTTGCAATAAATATGGATGGACAATGGCTATGATATGGATTGCAAATGTCAAAACTGAACCTCCTGAATGGATGATACATGGAATTACACTTGCTGATAACAAGGGAAGAACAATGGCTATGACATGGATCACAAACATCAAAACAGAGCCACCAGAATGGATGAGACATGAGATAACGCTTCGAACTGAGAAAGGAAATACAATGGCCATGTTCTGGATTGCAAATGTGAAGACTGAACCTCCTGAATGGATGAGACATGGAATCACTGTTCGCGATAAGGATGGAGACACAATGGTTGATTATTGGAAAAACAATTTAATAATTGACCCACCAGAATGGATGAAGACAGATTAATCAATATAAATGCGAAAGATCATTTCATTGGAAATGAAATTCATTTTCTGAATTTCAACAAATCAACATTTCACTTCTTGTCTGAATAAAAACATTTGTCGTTCATGAGACAAAATGTTTGATGTTAGAATGTTCTTTCTTTCTTTCTTGAATAGATTTTCGATCTTTCGATGAACATTTGGACATTCTTCAAAAAACATTCATTTTTGAGCTTTTCCTTTTGCTTTTTCATTGCTTTGATGTTTTCTTTCCAAATGTGAAAATCATTTCATTTTTTGTATTTTTAATTTTCTTAGATCTGTCAAAACAGTCCATTCTATTTTCTATAAAAATGTGCTTATTGGTAAGTTTATTGATTCAGATGAGTCTTTATTTTTTTCCATTCATTTCCATTTCACAATATAAACTGATATCGTAAGTTCGATTTTTTCTTTCAAAAAAACAGTCAAGAAATCAGAAGAAATAAAAGAAGAAAGTTGAGAGGTTGAGAATTAATAAGGATTAACAATCTTTTTCAAACTGTAATTTTGAGTTTTGGACAAGGTTTATGAGAAAGAAGCAGGAGCAACAAAAGAGTCAGTTGCCTTTTCGGTTGAAATTATGAGCATGGTCTTAAACTCCAGATTTCATCAAAATAGCAGGAAAAAATTGAAAGATAGAAGATTATTTGAATAAATGGATGGAACCAAAAGTGGTTGAGTAATCTTCACTTTTAATCCTTGTAGATAACTGAATTCACAATCATTCTCAAATTGTGTGCAGAACTTTAATGCTCGAACAGAGTTCTTTCAGCAATTCGTATCATGCATTTTATTGATTTCGCTCTTTCTTGTTTCAGATCGTAAAACATCTGTTGATCGCTCAGCCATAAAACGGATTCGGCAAGCTTATTTTCAGTGAAAGAGAAAAAATTGTGTTTGCAAAGAAAGAGAAGATGTTCCAAAAGCATCCTACGAAGAGAAAGACGAACAAAACGAAGAAATTGATTTCAAAATTGATTTTTCTGTTTTATTACTTCCCGCGCTTTTAGCATTTTTTAATTTGAAAATCAATCCGTGTTTTGTAATTTGCCTTTTTAACATCTCGACGTTCAAAACTCGAAATCTTCATCGATTCATTGACAGTTTCCACAATTATCTTTCACCGTATTCCTCATTTGTCAGAAGAACGCATTTCCATTGTACGATAAAACAGCAGAAAAACGATTATTCAATGTGTCAGACCACAATCAGGAATTAATTTCCTGAGCAAGTGAAGATCCTTCCATGAATAAAGCCGTGTTAACGGATGAAAGGCGGCTGAAGTTCAAAAACGTGAGACGTCTTATTTGAAGACAATGGAAGCTGTGTGAATATTGAAGAGTTGCTCGAAAATTGAGGAATGAAGCTTTGCGATTTTAAAAATTGGTTAAAGAATGAATGGAAGAGGAGATGAGAATGAATAATGACATGAATTTACTTTTGTTCGAAATGAAGACCCCGAAGTATTCGAGCGGAAAGGCATCAAAAATCTGATAAATCTGTTCATTTGGCGAGAAAATTGAAAAAGAGATTGCTTCTATCAGCTCAAAAATTATAGAATTCGGATATTTCTCTTTCGTATTTAGTATTCCCATTGGCTTCTCTGTTAATAACTTTCCAAAGAAAACACTTTTTGCAACATTACCGTTTTAAATACGTATAACCTGCTTCTTTTTCCTCTTCCTCTTCTTCTTCTTTCATCCCAATAAACAAAAAATGAAATTGCTGCTTTCTTTGTCTTCAATGCATCAATAACTTAAGCTTACTGAAAACGCTCAAACACACTGCAACATAATTTCTGCAAGGCAACTTTTCTGGATCAGATTGTATTTTTGTCCAACGAAAATTAATTCACATATTTATAAAAATAGTTTACTCAGATTATGATTGAAGCACATGCCCACACGGCTGTTGTAGATGTGCACCACCACAGCACGGAAAAGGCGATTCTGTGGAAAGAGCTGTCTTTGAACCAGCTGAGCTACGCGTTTACCCGCGAGCTAACACCAGCTGATGAGACATTCAACCACTACGATGGCCTGCTCTACACAGAGGCTGGCATGAGCTTGCTGCAGAATTGACTACGCCTGCCATTCTATTTGGGTGCTGCTCCTGTGGGAAGAAAGTCGTTTTGAAGATTGCATTCCAGATGCTGAATCAATACGAAGCGCGTTTTAAGTTTGAGAGAGGGAGAAAAGAAGAAGCTACTGAAATATACTTTCTGGAGCAGGTGCCCATCGGAGAGGTGGATGCACTTTTGCAGTCGATTGTGCTGCGGAACGAAGGAGGGACGAGCATCGACAACAGACTGGACCTGTCTGATGTGGAGCGGCTGAATGCGTCTGCGACTTATTTCCCTCTGTTTGAGTGTTCTATCACGAGAGGGATTGTACCTGCTATGAAAAGCAGGCAATATATTGGTGCTTCCATTCGCTGATGAAAATAGGTTATTTTGTGAGGATTCCAATCAAGCTGGAAAGCAGAAACAGTTCAATGAATGAGATGAACGAGAATGTTGGAGGAGGCTCAGGGGAAGAGGAAGAAGCAACGAAATGGAAAGCATCGTAGGCACATGGAGCCAGTGCTGCAAGCGCTGTTGGCAAACAACGACTTTATCGCAAAGGAAGGAGCAGAGCTGCTTGTGAATGAGAAAAAGACAAAGATTTCCCTCACAACAGGGAAAAATCAGAAGGCTTCCTCCTCCTCCTTCTTCTTATCCTGTGCCATCTCAGTCTTCCTCTTCCTCCTCTCTGGAAATTTCCCCGCATCAGCCAAGCATCCGCAAACAGCCACCGAGAGTGAGTGTCATTGAGCGCATGACGAAGTCGCAGGGCATTCAAATAGCCTCTCGACTTGTGCAGTTCCGCCCTGCCCTGGAAAAAGAGAGAAACGAAGAGAACCAGTTTCTGTTGGCGATGGCGAAGCAGCCTGTTGATCCGCTTATAGCAGCTGATGCTTCAACATTGCAGTTGCGAACATTGACCAGTCGCATTCAGCTCAATGAGACCACTAAGCAGGCGCTGGATATAGCAGGACAGATATAAAAGGAGCAGAAGATAAGGATTTTGCAGAAGGAGAAGAAGAGAGAAGTGTTTGGGATAAACAACCTCATTCCAACGGCATCTGCCATGAAATGAACACCAATAGAGAACAAAAAGAGCCTGGTCCAACTGAGAGAGTCGCGAAACTTCAATACTGGAGGAAGAAGGATGACTGATGCAAATGTAGTAAGCGGAGCGAATGTGTCTCTTCCTCCGTTGTTGAATACGTTTTCTGGCTCTTCTTCTGGTTCTGGTTCAGTTTCAGTTCCATTGTATTCTCAGCAGGGAATAGCACAGCAGGTGTCTATACAATCATAGGGCATTCAAAGAATTCAAAGGCTTATTCCAACAGGAGTAGTGAACAAGCAAGGCAGCGCAGTTCGTCCGCGTCCTTTGAGGATGCAAGAGTCAAATGAAGGAGGAAAAGCACATGAAGGGAGGATATCGTTGAAGAAGGAGAGGCTTTGCGAGTTGGATAGATTGCCGGATTTATATGGAGGGATGAGTGGAATGCTGGACGAGTGAGAGGAAGACGGAGAATGGGATGATGGTTTCATAAAGCCAGACCAGAAGATACTTTTGAGAGTGTCGTTCAAAAGTAGCTCGGCCAACAGGTTTTTGGAGCTGCATGGGGCTTCTTATCTTTTGCTAGTGTTTCTGTCTCAGCCACCGCTCAGTACTGACGGAAATAGAGAGATTCCTTTTGTTTATTCTCTCTTCTTCTTCTTCTTCTTCAAATTCTTCTTCTTCTTCTTCTTCTTCTTCTTCTTTATTGTCTTCTTCTTTTGCTTCTGCTTCTGCTTCTGCTTCTGCTTCTGCTTCTGCTTCTGCTTCTGCTTCTGCTTCACATATTTTTAACTCCTTGTCTGAGAATATCAATTCCATTTGTCTCTATCGCTCGAAAACAATGAGCTTTTGTTGCTAACCAATCTTTCAAATCGGAATATGGATGTGTTTGTGTAGCTGGTGGAGCTGCCAGCAGACGTGGTGGGGGACCTGAAAAAGCTTCTTGTTTCCAGGACAGCGCTGCAGTAGCCTCTTCACTCAGCTCCTTCTTCTTCGTCGTCTTCTTCTACTGGAGCAGCATGCCGATCAACTTCGCCATTCAGGAGGCGGAGAAGCGAAGAGAAGAAGGAAGCAGGAGATGATCAGCCATCATCAGCACCTGTGATTGACCCTTCGGATGCTTCGGCAGTGGCAGCATCATTCACGTCGGCAGGAGCGATAGACGACTTAGAGAGGCGGCTGCGGATTGTGGTGCCAGAGGCAGCTGGGGTGTATGGGCTGCACATGCCGCTGTCGCTGCTGCTGCTGCTGTCGCCACGGGCGCTGCAGACGCTTCGAATGATTTGTTGTGGCTCGGCGGGCGGTGCTGTATGGGGGTGTTGTGTGCGCATACGACGTGGCGCTTTCAGCGATGCTTTTGGTTCCGCTGGTGGCGCAGCTTCCGTCGCTTGCAGCGTCTGCGAGAACGAAGCCAAAGGGAAAGCAAGCGGATCTTTGCAGTAGCAGATGTGAATGCGTTCCCGTCGATCTACGATCAGTTTGACCTTTCACTACAAATATGATTATCGCCGCAGTCGAGGCGTGTGGTGATGAAGCTGGACGAGGAAGTGATGAAGTGATGGGGCGAGGGGTTGCTGCGCGCGAAGTGGGTGAGATTGTGGAGAAGGGGCTGTCGGAGGCGGGGCTAAGAATGGAGGATGTGGTTCTGTCACCAGTAGCGATTGTACAGGTTGTGCTGGAGGAGCTAGAAGAATAATAATTCGAAGAAGCAGCAGAATAAGGGGAAGAAGAATGGGAAGAAGAAGGGGAAGAAGAAGGGGAAGAAGAAAAGGAAAATGAGGAAGATGAGGAAGATGAGGAAGATGAGGAAGATGAGGAAGATGAGGAAGATGAAGAAGATGGAGAAGATGGAGAAGGAAAAAGAGATAACAGAGGAAGAGCAGATACAGAATGCATATAAGCAACTTATGATTTCGTTGCATCGTTCAAACTTTGAAGAAATTAACAGAGATGCATGTGGGAGATGGTTGGTAATATGCTTGTGAAGGCAAGAAAAAATGCATTGATAAAAATTAAATGCATTTCTGAAGAGAAGAGAAAGAAGTCGAGTTGCACAGTTTTTGATTGCGAAAAGGGGGAAGACAGACGATTTTCACATTTTTGTTGAGGAGAATGAACAATTTTTGATGAGCGAAGGGGATTTTTAAAAACAGACTTCATTGGAGCGGATGTTGGCTTTCCGGTGGATGTTGTATCTTCTTCAGGGAGGCATCGAGATTGCCTCACGAAACTGTTTCCTTCGATTCCGCATTAGCATTGCCTCTTTGCACACAAGCGCTCTGTCTTCTTGTACCTCATCTTTTGTGTAATTGTTATGATCTGTAAAACTTCTGTCTTTTTTGAGTGCAACATGCTAATCAGTTTTCACAAATGAAGTCACGCACTCATTGAGAGAAAATCCTCTCTGTTGTCATCTGCTTCCCCTGAAATTGCATTAAATATTCTTCTCTTTCTCTTCCCCATTCCAACAAGCAGCTTTGTGATTGTTCTTTCCGTCTCATCAAAGTCTCTCTGAAATAGCTTAAATTACATTTCGTTTGAAGAAGAGAAAAAAAACAATGAATCTGAAGAGATCGTCTTCAACATGTTCAAAATATCCTTCTTCATTTCTAAATCAAATTAACATTTTTAAATTCAACGGGGAAAATGCTGCTTCCGTTGAGCGAGCTCATCCAGTAGACACGCTATGACTGCTAACAACCATCTCTTCTGGTTCAGTTGCTTCACATATATTTGAGGCTTGTTCGTTTAGGTGGATCGAGTCATGCCAAATAGCAATGTCTCAAATGGATTGAACGCAATCGATACGGATGAAAGTGACAGATAAAATGCTTCTTATTCGGCTTTGATCGCCTATCCAAATAAATTTTTACCAAAAATTGAAATTGCATTTTAGCTGAAATCAAAACTTGTTGTCTCCTTTATCGTTCCTGCTGGAATCTTAATATTAGCCGCTGAATCAACAATCTGCAGAGTGAGGCAGAGACTAATCGCGTTGCATTGCTGGGATTCATCTCATTTGCTCGTAAATGTATCTTTCTCATATGATTGTGTTTCAGAAGAAGAAACAAATCTGAATCTTCCACTGAGGCTTCAAAGATATTCGCTTTTATCTGCAATAAAAAACTGTATCTGGACTAACTCTATGTTCTATTTGCCTTGTGGAATAACAGTTTTGATCAATGCCATTTTGAAAAGAATTGCATCGTTGAATATTTTATTCTCCATTAAGGCATGTATTATTATCGAAAAATCAGAAAAATTTCAATGTTCCGTTGATACAGCAAGAAATTTGTATATAAACTGTTTCGCTTCCGAAAGCCAAATTGCAGTAACAAAATAGACAAATGGATATAATTACTTGATCTGTGTAATTCCTATGCTTAATGGCGCTTCCTGTACAATAAGACGATCGATTTCAACGGCAGTTCTTTAAAAAATGAATTATTAAAGCACCGATTTCGCTTTTGAGTTTCTGTAAAAGGGAGATCAACTGCTCCACTATCACTGCTAGAAGAACAGCTTGGAAAAGAAAAGTCGCCAATCTGTTGCTTTTCCACTTTCCAGACAAGAGGAAATAGTCTAACGATAGCACATCCGGTCTGTAATGATTGAATTTCTCAACTTGATCAGATTGTTGCAATCGGATGATAATAAGAGGTTGGACGAATAAATATTCATTTTTTTGGATCAATTTCTTATCAGTGAAGGAGATTGACCAATTTTGTAAATGAAACTGAGACAGCGATTTTTGAAAAGAAGCAAAGGAATCCAGTGATACACTGAACTTTTCTGTCATTACCATAAATGATTATGACAAATGTTCATCTGCAAATATTTTCATTAGAATTTTATAAAGGCATAATCTCTAAAATGCAATAATAATGATTGTAGTGTCTCTGGCTTCCATTTTTTCTCCAGCAAATATAATTTTCTCAAAAAAAGAATTGTTGTTTGTTTTAGAGGGAAACTGTGATTCATTTAAACTGTCTTGATCAAAATTAACACAATCATTATTATAAAAAATATTGAAGGGATATCTTTTCTTTTCAATTGTAAATTTCACACACATCTTATAATTTAAGTGTTGTTTCCAAAGGCAACGTAATTTAAACAATAAGCGCAATTTCATGATGAAAACATTTTTTTCAAATTGATCATAATATTTTGGGAAATAATATTTTCTGAAAAAAAATATATTTATTATTTACATTTTTCATGATGAAATTGTTGTTTTTTAAAACTTTCTTTTTGTACGGAAAAAATGGTGCATATTTTTCTGTTTTCAATTGTTTGAAGTTTTAATATTAGAACTATAATGATTAATCAAAATAAAAAATTGACTAATTATATAATAAATCATAAAAAAATTATCAAATATTCGATTTTTCAAATCCAAAAAATGTATTTTTTTTTCATTTGGTCAAAAAGTCTGGTGACAGAACTCTTTGACTGCTCCTGTTGTGTGTGAAAAAACGCAGAAAACAAATTTTCCAATAAAGATTGCAGTTGTTATTGAATGAATATGAATCCAAATGAAATTGTTCGAAAAACCAATGTGGCTCATTGGCATTTGTTTTATGAAACAAATATTTCAAATATTTCAAAGAAAAAAATGAATGATGATTAAAAATTCAAAGCGGATTTTCCAGTGCAACGCGTAAAACTTGTGAAAAACCTGACTAATATTTTTTGATGTGATAGTTAATTTTTACTGGACAAACTTTTTTTTGCATGAATATGAATGAATAGACAATGCGCAAATTGGGAATAAATTTGTTCAAATAAGAACGGATGTGTTCTATTTTTCATTCGATCAAAATTTTCTTTTGTGTGTTGTCAATTACCAGTTTTTTGTGACAGTTGCATTGATTTGCCCTGATTGTGTTTTGAAAATAAGGGTGATTATTTTTGAAATCAAAACTTTTTTGGGAGTGATGATAAATCAAAGGTTTTATTTTTTTAAAGATTGTTTATTCATTCAAAAGAAAAAAAAGAATGATTGTTGTTCGATATGACAATGTTTGAGATTTTATTCATGAAAAAATTATCTTTGAAAAAAGAATTGATTTATCTGTATTCATAAATACATATTCAAATTGAATTTTCAAACAGAAATTTATGAATTGAAAAATATGGATTCAATAAGAATCACATATAATTATATATTTCTGATTGACACATGATTAAAATACTAAACATTTGAGTGTTTTAGAAAACAATGTGAAAATTATTTGTGTTTAATAAATTGCATATGTCAAAATTTTTTTGAAAAGTTCTATTTGTTTTATTTTCAAATAAAATAAAAATTTCATATTTCGATCAAATTCCTGTTTTCACTTACGAAACCACACCAAAACGGATAAAATTACGTTGTCAAGGATTTGTTTCAATTACAGCAAAATTTGGTGAGTGAAAACAGAAATTTAATCGAACTATGAAATTTTTATTTTATTTGAAAATTAAACAAATGGGTGATTCTTTTTGAAAAGTCACAAATGTTTAATTTTTAAATGAATCAAAAATTTCATATTTAGCTCTTATATTTATAAACATTCAGGAAACTTCACTTGAATTCATGAAACTACATTATCCAATAATGGATTCCATGTTTGTGAAGTTTGGTTGATGTTATCAAAATTTTGAGCAAAATATAAAATTTTTGATTCATTTAAAAATTAAACATTTGTGACTTTTCAAAAAGAATCACCCAAATGGTACTTTTTAAAAAAATTTTAACATATCGAAAAAATTTTCAACAGAATGTTTTTTGTGATAAACATATTGTGAATTTATTGAATCACATTGATTATTTGCTATGAAAATGGAATTGAAATTAATCAGTTGAAAATTTCAAAACTGTATTGGGTATTATTTTTGATTGCATATTTGAACTATCAAAATTCTCTGTTAGAGAATACAAATTGACTTCTAATTAATAAACACTGAACAGAAATAACTTCATTCAAAATTATATTTTTTCATAAGAATAATATGAAAAATCGAAGTTTAAAATAAATTGTTGGTGTGAATTTATTTAATGAATGACGAATTCCTTTCCCTTGAAACAAAATCATCCAAAAATCAATACTTCAAAAAAAGTTATGATTTCAAAAATAATCGCTTTAATTGAACACAAAAAATGGATGAACAAAAAAAACATTTCATTCAATAAAAATGTAAATTAGTGATTAATTAAAGTTATAAACAAGTTCTCAAAACTGTAGCTTACACATTATTTTTTATTTTGTTATGCTTACAATAATGAATTCGTTAACAGTCGAATTAACAAGTATTATAATGAAATTTTGATCAATTACCAATTGCATGTGCAAAATCGCTTTGTCACTTTTTGGAATCATCAACGTAATATCATATCATTTCATTGAGATAAAACGGAAAGAATGAAACGAATGCATGCCTCGAATACTTTTCAAAAAATAAGAAAAGTGTCAAAGTTCATATTTTTCTCCTAATTTTTTACGGATTCGGAAATATCTTTTGATAAAACACATTGGAAGATGAAAATTGTCAGATTTGTTATTTAAATGAAACTAGCTTTGAATCATCAGCCATGAAAATAACAAAATTTTAGTTATTAACAGAAATTTTTATTATGAATGTTCCAGATGAAAATGTGCATAATCTTTCCAATGGAAAGACAAATACAAGAAAAGTGTGTCACAAATCCGGGACAATGCATAAATTGCAGCTTTCATTGAGCTTTTCGCTCATTTATTTTTTTCAAATTAAATGAAGGAAGCGTTTGAAGTTATAAGAATTGCTTTTTTAATATTACAGTGTTCGTTAAAACACTTTGTCTTCTTCTTCTTCTTCTTCTTCTTCTTCTTCTTCTTCTTCTTCTTCTTCTTCTTCTTCTTCTTCTTCTTCTTCTTCTTCTTCTTCTTCTTCTTCTTCTTCTTCTTCTTCCTTTTTTTCTTCTTCTTCTTCTTCTTCTTCTTCTTCTTCTTCTTCTTCTTCTTCTTCTTCTTTTAGGAAATAAAAACAATAATAATTATTCTTCAATTATTGTTTTCCTCCCAATTTGTGAAATAAATAAAAATTATAAAAGATAGCTTTTGAGTTTCAAAATCAAAAGAAAAGAATTTTGCTAAACATTCACAAAATAATCAGAAATATTTTTTGATAACCCTCTATAATATTTTTCATAAAGAAAAGAAATTACTCCATAAAAGCTGACAAAGCTGTCTTCGTATCCTTCTTCTTCCAGCTTTTCAAATATCTCCATTTTGATTGCCTTTCTTTTCATTTCATCATTTTCACTTTTCTCCTTTCCTTTCAATCGCCTTGAAATGCTCTTATAGAAATGCAGGATTTTGTTTGCCATTTCGTCAACAATTGTTGTCCCATGAATCTCCTCCAAAACAGCATCAATTGCTCCACCTTTCAGCAAATCATCAACTTTCACATCTTCAACATCTGAAGCAAGTTGAAGTAAATACATGCTTCTGTTGCAAATTTCTCCATTATTATCCTTACCTGCATAAAATACTTGAACAATCCTGTAAATTAGCCTTGAACAGTCTTCAATTCTCAATTGACAGCAGAAAATGAAATTCTTCAATGTTCGGCTCCATGAAATCAAAAGAATCTCTTCTTTCGTTTCTTTTCTTTTTCCATTTTCCTCTTCTTTTCTCTTCCAATCCATACATTTTGAAAGCTCTTCTAATTCTCTCTCTGCTTCTCTCACAAAATGCAGTTCTTTCGTAATCACTTCTTCCAAGCTTTTGTCATTGGAAAAACTTTTAATCAAACAATCCCAAGCAGATAAATAGGCAACATGAGTCAAATTGCGATGTTCCTGATGATATTGGATTATCTCTTTGACCACATTCAAGTACAATCCTTGATCCATTTCCTTATTTAAAAAAAATGAGAGAAAAAATCCAAAAAGAAAGAAAAGAAAGAAAATAAATACACTCATACATTATATAGATAATTGATCAAGGCCAACAATGCTATTTCCACTTCTTTTTTGGTTTCTTCATTATCCTCTTTGTTCGATGCAGCTTTCAGAAGGCAAGGAACACAAATTGATTCCAATTCATTAGAAGTATCATCATCTTTCAGTAAAACAAAGCATTCGCAAAGATCGACCAGAAAATTTTCATTCTTTTTTCCTTTCTTCTTCTCATTTTCATAAATAATTATCTTCTCAAATCTTTTGTTCAGTGAAGAATATTTAAAGTCAAAGATCCAAATTCTTTTCAGCACATTGTAATATCCAGCATGCTTCAACAACAAAATTGCGTTTCTCCACGATAATGTCTTTTCTTCAATCATTTTGTCCATTTTATCAAACAGTTTTGTTCTGAAAATGGATATGAATTCTTGTTCATTCATTTCCTCAATCATTCCGTTCATTTCAAGGATTGTATGCTTTTGTTCAATTTCATTACAGTGTTCCAGCTTGCGAAGAAATTCTTCCAAAATTATCGAAACATGTCAAATAAAGTTCTTTAAAACAATAGATTAAATTCACACACTTGAAAACCTGTCTGCAAGGGAAAGCTCCTGAACATTGTCAATGGATTTGTCTTCATAACATATTTCCATTCTGTCTATTATTAGCAATGATCAATTTGCAGCAAAATTTCAAATGAAAAACAGAAAAACAAACAGAAAAACAAACATTGTTGATAATTGACAAAATTAAAATATAATTGTCAAACTCGATTCTTTTGCTTAGTAAAAATGTATGTTAAAAAATAAATCACAAAGAAGCTAACGATATAGGCTATTTTAAGCAAGCAAGAAAGAGTTTAATTTCTTTCTGATCGAATAAACAATAAATTATTTCAAGGATATGGATTGAATTTTGAATGAGATTTTGAACATATTTTAAAATATCCAACATGTCTGGAATTGAATATTAAAAAAAAATATCTATTTTAACATTCTGAGTGGAACAAAGAAGGGGAAATTGGTGCTTTTTTGAACTTTTCGAAGAAGAGACAAAAAAGCAACATTTTGTTCATTGATCGTGTGTGTGCTTCAATGCCCCCTTTAAATTAAAACATATTTGTATTTCAATTTTAGCACTCACATTTTGTTTCATCTGGAAGCTTTACTTCATCGAAATGATTTTTTCTGTTATTTCAGTGTATTTGCTGGTTTCCGTGAATGTTCCAAATTTAATGTGTTGAGTATAGTTATAAGCAATCGGGATAATTTTATTATTTGTTCGTTTCTTGAGTGGGTCATCCAGGCTGAAGGAAGATTGTGAGGGAATCATGCTTTCAACAATTCGCAGTTTTTTGAAACAAGGACGAATGTCGATTGAATGCCTTTGGAGCAACATCAAGGCAACAATGGGCAAAATTGTTAATTGACCATTGAAAGAGATTCTTTTTTACAAAAGGCTTTGAAGCTGTTTGAACATGAAAGTATACGAGAAAACGAAGGAAGATTAATGAAATATGTTGAACCAAGTACATGCTGAATTTTGAATTCATTTCAACACATTTATCGTTTGATGGTGATTTCCACTTGATGTGTATTTTTCCCTTCAAGCTGCTTGTTGCATTTTGTTGAAAGTCATCATTTTTGGTTGTTTTGATGGTTATTGTTGATTCACCGATTTCGGTGTGGATTTCGAGGCAAACCTTGAAGCCACATGGAAGAAGAAGAAACGAATCAAAAAGACAGAACAGATAACGATAGAAATGTTTGATCAAATTATGTGTGCAATTCGTTAGATGTTGCATTTGAACAATTTTTATTTTAATAAGAAAGAAAGAAAGAGATTATTAAAAAATTAAAATAAATCTAAATTTTTTGCAATGATAATTTCATGTTAACACTTTTTCTTTTTTCTTTTTCTTTTTTCCTTTTCTTTTATAATTTTTTGATTTTTTCTTTCTTTCTTTCTTTTTTTTCTTTTCTTTTCTTTTTTTTTTTTTGGAATTTCTTTATAACTTCACTCTAAAACTAATTCTAACTGCAGATTATCACCAATTCCATCCACGAAAACTTGCAGTCGCTTGTGAATGCGCTCACCCTCATCGTGCTTGTTATCTTGTACTTCTGGCAGCATCTGCCTTTGAATGTGTCTTTCTTGTATCCTTCCATCCGAATCATTGAATCACTCAGGACATCGCTGAACAGAATTCCGTCGATGTTGAACAGCATCTGGATGGAGAAAACTGTCATTGACAGAGTGGAGATGCTGCTGCAGTCTATTGAGTCTGCTGACAAATGCGAAGGAAAAGAAAGAGAAGAGGGAGAAGAGGTGGTTAGAGATATCAGGCCATTTGGAAACGGAAGGGATGATAAAAAGGGAGGAGGAAATGAAGAAAAAGAAGGTGAAGAAGATAAAAAGAAAGAAGATATTGCTGATTTGTCGATGAATTTTGGGAAGGATGAAAAAAGTTCGATTTCATTCACAAACAAAGAAAATTCCAAAAGTGATGATGATGATTATGATGATGGAAGTGAGGTGTATCAAAGAAAACTCATTGAAAGTGTTGAAAAGAAAGAGAAAGAAAGAGATAAAGAAAAAGGGAGCGAAGAAGAAAAAGATCATCATAATGATGACAAAGAAGATATAGTGATTAGCCTGTCAAATGCATCGTTTGCATGGGGTCGCTGTGAAGTTACCAACAAAAATGAAAGAATACAAGAAAAAGGCAATAAAATGCAACTCAAAACATCGACAAAAGATGAGAATGAAGGAGAGGAAAAGAAAGATAAAGAAGATAAAGAAGAGAAAAGAGAAAAAGAAGAAAAAGAAGAAAAAGAAGAAAAAGATAAATTGCGATCATCTCCAACTGTTTTGTCAACTTCTTCCTCTTCCTCTTCTTCTTCCTCCTCCTCATCTTCCTCCTCCTCCTCTTCTTCCTCTTCTTCTCGTCATTCCTCCTTCCTCCACTCGTTTCTCTCGATCTTCGTCTTGTTGTATGGACTCGATCACTCATCCCACATTAGTCCTCTTCCTTCTCCTTTGCCATCTCCTCGTCCCTTCCTCCACAACACCTCCTTCTCTCTTCCAAGGCATTCACACACTCTCCTCTTCGGCCCTGTTGGCTGTGGCAAGTCAGCGCTGCCAGCGTCCATTCTGGGGGAGACAATCTGTTTGGAAGGGAAAGGTTATTTGAGGGGAAAGGTGGCTTATGTGTCTCAGGTGTGTGAGTTAGAAAGAATAAAAGAAAATTAGTTATTATTTATTTATTATTAATATTTTAATAACTTTATCTCTTTCAAACATTATATTCATCATTTGTCTCACTGAATTTATATTCTTCTTCTTTTTCTTCCTCTTCTTCTTCTTCTAATATGCATCATGTATCTGTTCCTCTATCATTTCCGTTCAGATTCCCCACATTTTCAACGACACCATCAAATCCAACATCCTCTTTCACACTCCCTTCGACCCTGTCCGCTTCAATCATGTTATTCAAGAATGTTTGTTGGAACAAGACTTGGTCATTGTTCCTGGTGGAGATAAAGCAGAAGTGGGCGAAAGAGGATACAACCTGTTGGGCGGGCGGCGTGTGCGGATAGCTTTGGCGAGGGCAGTCTATTCATCGGCTGAGGTGTTTCTGTTGGATTACATTTTAGCGAGAGCAAAATGCTCATGTTAAGCAGACGCTGATGAAAAAGTGCATCTACCAGCTGTTGAAAGGGAAGACTGTCTTTATCGACACACACAACACAAAATATCTGCCTTATTTAGACACAGCCATCGCTATGTTGGAAGAAGAGAGGATCAGAAAGATTGGAGGGGTGGAGGAGTTTTAGGGGATTGTGAAAGAGACGGGGAAGTTGATGCACTTTTCGTTGGATGCACAAAGACAGATCTCTCAATCACTTCCTGTTCATTTGGCAAGTGCTCATCAAGCAGTGGCGAAGGAGGAACAATGTTCTGTCAATGCTTGTTTGATAGGCATCCCAAATCCAAAGTTCGATGATTACCCTTCCATGTAATTTTGCTGTTGCAGTTAAATGCAAAGCAAACGCCTTTGAGGCTTTCGTCGGTTTTTTATTATTCTTTTGTCTTCCGTTCGGAAAAATTATATTTTTAAGTTCAAAAAAAGAATTGAATTTGTGATTGAATTTGTTGGTGTTCTCCATCCGTAGCTGGAACAATATCAACAAATCTAATTGTTGTGTTTGAAGCAGGTTTATTGGAAATAAATATCAACTTTTTTTTTGACAATTTTTTTCAAAATAAATTTCAAGAGTCTTGCTTTTTCATTGCTCACAAGAGAGCTTTTCGTTGATATTCTACTTTCGATTCTATTTTATGAGCGTTTTTCAATAACTATGATATTTATTCTTCGAATTCAAAGAAACTTCCAAATTTAATCGATCAATAAAGGATTTCTGAAGCTCAAATATTCAAAAGCTACGAACAGCGTCTGTGTTCATAAAAGCATCATCATAAAAATTGAGCATGCTTCCGACGCAAAACCTTTCAAAAAAAAAAAAAAAAATGAATGGTGTGTTTTTCACGATCATTTCTAATTAAAGGATTAATTTTAGAAAATTCCATTAATAATTTATGCTTCTCATCTTTTTCAGATCTTTGCAGCTTCAGTCAAAATAAAGAATTCATTTTTATGCACGAATGGCAGTTTAATTATTGAGTTATGTTAATTCAATTCATGTGTATTTATTTGTGATTTTTTCCTCATAGATGAAAGACGAATTTTTTATCTATTGGTTTGATCAGAAAATTATAAATTTTCTGTTTTTCCATCTTATTTTAGAGAAAAGTCATAAATATTAACTATCTTCTGTTATACCATGAATTCTACAGCAGATTTATTGAAACTATTAACGCTATTGTTTTTTCCTAACTTGATATTATTTTATGTTTGGATTATTTGCATAATTATTAAATTAGTGATGTTATATTAGAAATTTAAAACAACAATTTTTAATAAAAGAAAGTTTCGTAGATAATTACAACGGAATTTTGATCAATTGATGCATTCATCTCAAAAATTTTTGGGTTTGTTTTAATCATAATTTTCTGTGTTTAATAACAATGTTTTTTAATTTCTAAATTTTTAGAAATACTTTCCGAATTGGAAAAATATTCTATTGATGAACAAAAACAAAAGGTTGTTGAAATGAACGCTCTGTTTGACAAGATGAACAGAGTTGAACTTAAATCAATTTTTACATCGATATTGTTCAAAAGAATTGACGAATTAACAGAGGAAAAGAATGTGCACTTAGAATATGTAATATTGCTATTGAAATATGCTGGCTGCTACAAAGTATTGAATGGCTTGATGAGCATTAGCTCTTGCATTTCTTCATTGGTACAAAAAATAGAAAAGATGATTTTTGAGGAATGGAAGAAAAAAGGAGAAAAGAACGAAACGCTTCTAATTGATCTTTTTGAAAGCTATTTTACTGTTGGTAACTATTTTACAAAAAAAGTTATATCAATCGGCGTGCCATTCCTTTTGAAAGTTGCTTTGAGAAAAGATACAAATACAGAAATCCAAAAAGAAGTGGAAATGTCATTATTGGCTTTAAGTTGTATTCAATTATCTGAAGTTTGAAATTTTCATTTTCTTTTATGATATTTTAGTGTTTCTTTCTTTCTTTCTTGAATAGAAATTAGATAAAAAAGCATATTTAAGTTATGCTTCAGAAATCATCAAATATCATCAGGAGCATCGCAATCTGACACGACTTGCTTACCAATCCGCTTGGTGTTTTTTGTTGAGCAGGTTAGAAAAAGAAAGAAAACTCGGATATATTATTGTGAACAAGCTTCATTTCGTAAAAGAAGCAATAAGAGAATTTGAAGAGCTGCTGGGGCGTGTGCAATGGAAAGAAATGAAAAGCAGAAAAAAAGAAACAAAAGAAATGTGGATTATCAAAAGGTGGATTTCGACACTTTATTTGTGTTTTGATAATTGCACCCTTAGCAGTGAAGATAATGTGAAGATGGTTGCATGCGTAGTGAAAGTGGGGAGGGAAGCAAGATGCGCCAGAAGAAAAATCAACGAAAAATGTGTTGATCTATTTAATTTAATCGTTGGGGCTACAAATATACCCTTTGAAGACATTGCTAAAGGCGGAGCAATTGATTTTGTTCTGGAAGAGCATTATCAAACAACAATAGAATATGTGACAATAAAGAGGTGTTTGATATTCATGAGCTCTCTTCTATTCAGAATGAGAGCAAGAAAGGAGAAAATGAATACGGTTGTGTCATTTTTGGCTCCGATTTGGTGTAAACTGACCAGAAAGGAAAGCGAAAGCGCCTTTCAGGCAAAAACAGAAGCAGAGAAAAGAATGGCCATTGACAAGCTGGAGGAGGAAGGATACGACGACATCGTTGTCAGCTTCTATGGGATGTTTAATGGGGACAAGTACTATTTTCATGTTTCAAAGAATTTTACGGATTACTGTATTCATTGCAAGGCCTCGTAATGACATGTTTCTTGATAGGGAATCTATTCTTTATGCGGTATTTCAAACTTTTGAAGAAAAAAATTGGTATTTTTCTGCAACAAAAACGACTTTGTCGTAATCGCTGTCATCAACTTCTTCGACTTTGTCATCATCATCATCACCGTCTTTTTCTTCAAATTCTACTTCATTTTCTTCTTCATATTCTTCTTCATGTTCTTCTTCGTATTCTTCGTCTTCTAAAAATTTCAAAGTTAGAAAATTTTTACCGTATATTTCTCTTTGATTGAAAAAAAACATTAACTCTGTTTGCGTCTCGGCTTTTGCGAAGTTTCATGAAATAGAAAAGACGCAATTTCTTTTGTGACTGATAATTCATTTTGGGCCATGCTTCCTTCGAATCTTCATCGCAACACGATTTTTTCCCCAGTCAATTTGTAGTCAATCGGCTGAAACAGCCAACAAAGCAGAAGGAAAGATAAGTGTTTTACAGAGAAAATTAATTGCTTTCTGTAGCTTGTAGCCTACGTTTGGAACAGGAGAAGATGTTGAAAGAAAAACGGAATTATTTATATATGGAGAGAAAGAGAAAGAGAAAGAGAAAGAGAAAGAGAAAGAGAACCAGATAAGAAAGAAAGGAATTTCTTCTCGATGGGAAAAGAATTTGTTGCGCGTGCTGCGTGTTAGCATTCAAGTCAATTTAAAAGAATCAACCTGATTATGATTGTTGATTCATACGTAATCTTTTGAGTCAAATGGACGCATTTCAACATGAAAATAGTTGGAAGATGAAGAAAAGTGATTTTAGAGCAAAATAGATGGATAACATATTTTTAAAAAAAAGGGAAAGCGAAGACGAATACCAGAGTGAAGGAAATGCAAAAGGTTTTATTACTATAAAACTGCTTTGTTAGTCTGTTTTTGAGAAAGCAGGAGTAAATAAATGATGATAACTCCACACAAAAGTGATTTATGAATTCTTCAGTGGCAAAATGAAAGGCACTCTTACTCCGAAACTTCATCGTCTTCAAAGAGAGAAACTGCTGGGCATAATGATACTATATGGTATTCACTGAAATAGAATAAAATTTATATGGCATGATTTCATTTATTATATAATTGTTTTTTATGTAAATGATTTTGTGCGGAAATGTTTTCTCATGAAATCGAAATAATTAGAAAAATCTTGATTTGTAAATTATTAATGGGATAAGATCAAAAAAATGATAATTGGAAAAGAATACATAAAACCGAGATCCGGTTGTGCAAAAGATAAAAAAACGTTTTTAATGATTGATATGTTTGTTTAGGAGATGGAGATGGTGAAAATTGCTTCTGAATACATCCTTTTTATGAAATTAGAATTATGATAAAAAAGAAATGATTTATTTTTCATTTTTTGTCATATACACATTTCCGCAAACTTTTATCATACAGCACATGCTTAAAACAACATATGTAATCAGAATATAGTGTTATTAGTGAAATTTGCAAAATGCTATATTGTACTATTATGCCAACTGCTGTTGAAGTGAAAATGAAAAGTTGAAGCTTTGCCATTCGAGATTTAAATTCATTGAAGCGAAAAATGGATTATCGAAATTAGCAAGATCAGCACGATTTCCAAAAATTGAAATGTTCACTATTCAATTTAAAGTTGACTCATTTATTTATTTTTTTTTATTTAATTTTTTTTGAAAGATTGTATTTTTTATCAATCCGAAAAAATTTTCCGTTGAAAAAAAAACTTATATTATCGATCAATCAATGATTTCACTTCTGTCTGCGCTACAATTAATTGTGTGCTTAGTATTAGGAGCAGAAGCTGAAAAAGATGAAGGCTTTGAGCTGAATGAGGTTCAAACAATTTATGTTTCACGTTTTGGAGATGATTCGAGAAATGATTGCGGAACTAATATGGCGCCGTGCCAAACAATTGAACATGCACTTACGTTGCTGAATAAGAACATTGATGCAAAATCGATAAAGATTATGGATGAACTTGAAATAAAAGCTTGCAGCAAATGGAATAAAGAATTTTTGCTTGAAATTGGAAGTTCATCTCCTCAGGGCATAAGCCGAAGGCTGAAAGTTGATATAAGCTCATCAGTGCAAAAGGGAATCTCACATTTTATTTGTGAAATGGAGATGCAACTGCGTTGCTTGGATTTTTCCTTGACTCAAACAAATCAGAATCCAACAGAAATATTTGGGAGCACATACGAAAACGCTAGAGAAGGGCATACCCTTCATCAACAAGACGCGCCTGCAATCATTTTACTCGATTCAGAAAACGGAAACCTTCAACTTTCTCATTGCTCCATTTTGACTTTGAAGCATTTATTTGAACCTTTTGAATTTTCATTTTTGAGCGCAAAAAGCGGAAAACTGTCGATTACAGATCTGGACATTAACGATGTATATAAGTTCACCACAAAAGTTTCTCCTATTATTATTTCGGAAAAAGTTAACGTTGGGAATTTGGAAGAGCTAAAAGTCGAACATTTTATTCTGGAGAAATGCTCTGTTTTTGAGCATCCGAAAAGCCTCACGCTGAAAAACGCTCAGATAAACTATTGTGAAAGAAAGAACGAAAATGTTGCATGCATGGATTGTTCAAGCAGCAATGAAGTTGTCAATTTGGTGTTCACAAACTGTCTTTTTCAATATTGCATTGCAGAAGATTCAATGGTCGGAGGCGCCCTTTCGGTCAGCATGGAAAATTCAAACAGCATTTTAGAAATGGCAGGATGCTCCTTTCAGAGATGCAAAGGTTTATGTGGAGCTGGGCTCTATTTGAGTATTGTTAAAGGAACAGTTACAATTTCAAAAACAAGTTTTCATTCGTGCGAAGTTACTGTTGGAGGCGGTGGGATGTACGTGAAAGATGCAAATTTAATGAAAAGTTTTACTCTAATGGAAGTTTTATTTAATGGTTGCTGCGCTGAAAATGGAGGAGGAGCGTGGATTGGTGTTGGTGGAGATGAAATTAAAGCGTGTTGTTGGTTTCAAAATTGCCTTTTTTCAGGAAACAAGTTCTTGGAAAGCGGAGCAGATCTATTCATCTCGGAAACTGGAACAAAATCGGTTGGTCAGACAATTATTGACGATAAAACGTTCTCGATTTCTGAAGGCAAAAGAGTTTGTGTTCAAAATGCGTCAAGTGGCGATATCCAGGAAAGAGATGACTTGCTGCGTGAAGGATCGTTAACTTATTACTTGAACGTTGACACAGGAAAAGACGATCCTGACTGCGGATTGAGAAAAGAGACGCCTTGCTTTTCGATGAGCGCAACGATTAAGAAAATTGAAGTGAAATGGCAAACAAGCGTAATTGCAGATGGGGAGGGAATGATGCAGATCAAAGAGCCAATAAACTTTGATGGCAATAAAAAGATAGACGTGGGAAGGAATTCGAAGAAATTGAATGTGAACGTTGCGTTGACAAAGGGACTTGCAGAGGATGGTGATGGGGCAATAAATGTTAGAAATAAGGCATCAGTGTATCTGAATTCATGGTACATAAAGATAGATACGACAGTTGAGACGAGCAAGACTTCGCCATTTGTTGTTTCTAGCGATTCTTCCGGGGCCTTTGGCATAAGCTCGTCTTACATCTGTCCAAGCAATGTGAAGGGAATTTTGAATTGTGCTTTGTTTGAGATTCATGGCGGATTCTTTTTTGTACAAAATTCTGATATTTATGGTTTTACGTCTTCCAGAGCATTATTTTATTTTAATAAAGATAGTATAGACATTTCCATGTGCAATCTGGACAATCTCAAAACAACAAGTGCCGATGAATCTGTTTTTACATTTTGTGGAGTATGGAAAGAGATTTTGCTTATGTCAAACAACTACACAAAGTGTACTTCGCCGAATCACAAGAAGGGAGGAGTCATCTACATTAAGTATTCTCAGGCTAATGCTCATGCGCAAATTAGTGGTGAAAATTTTGAAAGTTGCTCATGCACTGAAGGTGATGGAACTGGAGATGGATCGCTTGGGGGAGCTGTGTTCATTGAAGCAATAGACGAGGTTGTTGATGACTTGAATATTTATTTATCACAATCAACTTTCACAGAATGTGTTTCGGATGTTGGCAAATGGATTTTTATATCAAGCCCAAAAGGAGTTTCACAATTAACAGATCATTGCTTTGAATTTGACTTGAACGAATTGTATGGAAAAGAGAATTTGATGATTGTTGAAGAGAGGCAGAACAAAGAGAAGATAAATGAAGGAAAAAATCAGAAAAATGCAGATCGCGTTGATCTCCTCATGCCAGGAGTGCATCAGCTCATCTTCAAAAGCACAACGCTTTATGTTGGAGGGGAAGGATCCGTTGACTCAAGAGATTGTGGAAGAAAAGAGAATCCATGCATGACCATTGAATATGTGCAAGATCATATTATTCATG
Source organism: Monocercomonoides exilis (assembly GCF_001643675.1). NCBI lineage: Eukaryota > Preaxostyla > Oxymonadida > Polymastigidae > Monocercomonoides > Monocercomonoides exilis. The sequence continues at coordinate 32,363 of NW_027150600.1, forward strand.
GAAAGCGAAACAATTTTAAAATTGATGGCATTCACACAATAGAAAAACCAATAATTCCTGCCGATTACACTGTTTTCGATATTGGTTCTAAGAGTAAAGATGTTGCCACTATTATTATTCCTTCAACTCTTGAGCTTTATTGCGACGATGTTGCGGTATTCTATTGCGTTCAGCATATGATGACATTGCGCTCATTGTCAATCGAATATCCTTTGCATTTTGATCATCGGTCGGTTGACATTATATTGATTGAGGACGATTGCATGCTTTCTTCAATAACTTTGAAGCCTTCACAGACAGAGCTTGACAAGCACGATAACCAATTTTTGGTTCCTTATCTTAACTTTAAACTAATTGTTGTGCAAAAAGGAACATTGTTCATGTCAAATGTTGTCGTTATTGGTACTATTAGCGAAAAAGAAGGTTCTGACATGGTTGATTTAATCGACACATCGTTTAACAATCAACTTCAACAGAAATCAAGAAAAGAAGGATTTGCTGCAAATACCCGAAGTGTACAGGAAGGCGATGAATCTGTTTGTGAATGGAGCAGCTGCCTTGTTTCGATTCGAACTCGGCGTGGATCGAGTTTTCCTCGTATGGATAACTGCGTATTCAAGAATATAAAAGAAGGAGCGTTACTAATCACAGACTCAGTTTTGGAGATGAGAAACAACACCTTTGAAAACAACCGACCAGACCCGTCGAGTAAAGCATTTCCTCATCTGAGGCACAACATCCACTGTGAAAAAGACGACTATTGCGAAATAAACATAAAATCTCTAAATGAGAAAAGTGATGGCTCAACAGATATTCCATTTGGATTTTGGAACAAGGAGTGCGATGTGAATGGAGAAGCAGTGAAAAGCATGACAGGGCTGTTTTACACGCCTAAGCTGAAAGAAGCTGCAATTGAAAAGCCTTTGGAGACTTATCCAGCAAATGATAATCAAATGGATATTCTCAATAAATATGGACAAGATACGAAAAGCGAAGAAAGCGAAGTGACTATCAATATGAAAGGAGAATATTTTATTCCATGCGGTTTGCGATGCGAAATTGGAAAAAAAGAAGGAAAAGGCGAATCGCAGTGGGCTGAGGTGCCAATCTCAGAATTTTTGAACGAGTCATTTCTGAAAGTGAAGATTGAAAAGACTTTTTTGGATGCAAAGGATACTGAAACCGTTGAAATTCGCTTGCGTTATCCAAATGGATTGGAAAATGGGGCGGATGTCACATCCAGCCTGATTTTAAAAGTTGGAAATAAACCAAGTTCTCCAGACGAAAGCAAACTTACAAGACAACAGATTATTATCGTCACCGCTTCCGCTTGCGGAGGAGCTGTTTTTATTGAGGCTGTTGTTATTATACTGGCAATATGTGTTGTTCGCAGGAAGCGAAGAGGATATGTTAGTTTTGGTAAGAGCGAAAAAATAGATAGATATTGATTCTCATCCTTTGGCAAACTAATTTATTTAAATGCGTCTTGATGTTTCTCCTCTTTGATCTTACCTTTTTCAAATTCTTCTTCTTCTTCTTCTTTTTCTTTTTCTTCTTCTTCTTTTTCTTCCTCTCCTCTTCCTTCTCCTCCATCATCACTTTGTTCGTCTTCATCTTCTTCTTCAACTTCAATTTCTTCCTTTTCTTCTTCTTCATCTTCATCATCATCATCATCATCATCTTCTTCTTCTTCTTCTTCTTCTTCTTCTTCTTCTTTTTCTTCTTCTTCTTCTTCTTCTTCCTTTTCTTCTTCTTCATCTTCATCATCATCATCATCATCATCATCATCTTCTTCTTCTTCTTCTTCTTCTTCTTCTTCTTCTTCTTCTTCTTCTTCTTCTTCTTCTTCTTCTTCTTCTTCTTCTTCTTCTTCTTCTTCTTCTTCTTCTTCTTCTTCTTCTTCTTCTTCTTCTTCTTCTTCTTCTTCTTCTTCTTCTTCTTCTTCTTCTTCTTCTTCTTCTTCTTCTTCTTCTTTTTCTTCTTCTTCTTCTTCTTCTTCTTCTTCTTCTTCTTCTTCTTCTTCTTCTTCTTCTTCTTCTTCTTCCTTTTCTTCTTCTTCATCTTCATCATCTTCTTCATCTTCTTCATCTTCTTCATCTTCTTCATCTTCTTCATCTTCTTCATCGTCTTCGTCGTCTTCTTCTTCTTCTTCTTCTTCTTCTTCTTCTTCTTCTTCTTCTTCTTCTTCTTCTTCTTCTTCTTCTTCTTCTTCTTCTTCTTCTTCTTCTTCTTCTTCTTCTTCTTCTTCTTCTTCTTCTTCTTCTTCTTCTTCTTCTTCTTCTTCTTCTTCTTCTTCTTTTTTTCTTCTTCTTCTTCTTCTTCTTCTTCTTCTTCTTCTTCTTCTTCTTCTTCTTCTTCTTCTTCTTCTTCTTCTTCTTCTTCTTCTTCTTCTATTTCTTCTTCTTCTTCTTCTTCTTCTTCTTCAAATTTTCAAATGAATAATTTACTAAGATTTGAATTTTGCATTTTTGGAAATTATAAAATTATTCGTGAAGATAAATTGATTTATGTATGTTTTGATGTTTTGTACAGATAAGATCATTGAATTATGATGTTTTTGACTGTAAATAAAATATTTAAAGAATCTTTTGTGGTCGGTTACGAGTATATCTGCATGTGTACGTTTTCATGCATATATTGATTTAGAGATTTTTCACAAAAGATTTATGTGTTGCGATTTTGTTTTTCCGCTTTTTTTATTTGAGATATTTTGCGTTTAGTGGAGGTTGTAATGTTCCTTTGTTTGAAAAAAAAAATTCATTGTTAAAGAGATTTGTGTTTTGAATGAGAAAATATTCTTCAACGTTTGCTGTCCATCTCTAAAAATCAATTAAGAGAGTAGTTACATTCGCCTGAAAAGAGAGTACTTCTATTGAAATTTTTCAAACTTTGCTAGATTTTTTATTTAAAATCAAACGAAAAAAAATATGAAAATGAAGATAAAAATAGCTTTTTCAGAAATTTATTTTTCATTTTTTTTATGAAAGCAAGTTATTTCTTGTTTTTTGTTTCTCCTTTTTTCACGAATACAAGTATTTTACGAACCAAACATCTTTCATGAAACAAGATAATACATTCTCAATTATTAACAAAAATAGAAATTCGATATTCATTGACAAAATTTCAAAAAAAACTCCTTTTTCGATGCAGAATTGATAAATTTTGAATATCCCATTTTTTTATCCGACAAAAACATATGGATGATATTTTTTTTTTCCAAATTATTTAGATTTTTAATTACGGTTTTATCGTTCACTTAGAATATTAGATGATTTGAACAATTTTTTTTGTAGAGTGGGACTTTCACATCTGACCTCTTTTTTTTTCCCACCTTTTTTTTTGTGGAGCTAGCTTCTACTAAATACAAGCTTGTGGCCAACAAAAAATAACTGGAAATGTTTTGTGTTACAATTTTATCTTGTCCTTTTTTTTGTTGAATCAGTTTTTTCCCACAATTTCATATTTTGAAAGAATTTTTTGGATTTATATGTTTTCTACAGATAAAAATTAATTCATTTGGTAACAAACCTATTTTCTCATTGGTGTTGGGATAGTGGGGTTTAGCCCCTTCATTGAACTTCTGTATGGAATTGGAGGGTTTCATGGGGCATAAAACCTTCAGTTTGTCAAAAATGAATTTTTTTGAATTTTTTTCATTTCATTTCAATTAAAAAAATAAAAGATTATTATGATCTTAGAAATATTATTAAAAAAATGAAAATATCAACAGAAATAAAATTAAAAGAAGGTAAGAAAAAACTGCAGCGCGCAATGTCTTCGTGTAAGTACAGGAAGTATCACAGTCGGCTGGAGTGAATGGCTCACAACGTTGTTGATGGAGTTGTTCGCATGACGGATGCAATTAATTCCAAGGAATTCAGCCGCACAGGTATCAAAAATGCTGTGAGAGCTCTCAGAAAAGGAAGGCTGGTTGGAAAAATTGGCAGACCTGAGGCAGTCGTTGGAGAAAAGGAACAAAGAGTTTTGGATATTATTCACATTGAAGCAAAGTCTGGAACATGTTTAACTTTGAAAAAAACAAGAGAATTGGTTTGTTAAATTTTTATTAATATGTTTTAATCATTTGTTTTTCAGATAGAAAATGTTATAAACGACAACGATGATGAAGACGCACCATTTACTGAAGTTTCAATGTCTGCAACTTACGGCTTTGTCAAGCGTCATCCGGAGCTGATGACTGGAACGCCGAAGAATTTGGACATTAACAGACTGGCTGTTTCGTGCAGAAGTGTTTTAAAACCCTGGTATAAAACACTCGACGAGCTTCATGAAAAGTTCCATTATAATCCTGCTTTTATAATAAACATTGACGAATTTTCAACGCGCGTTCCTACAGATTCTAAATAGCTTGTTGTGCAAACAGCAGACACAAAAGCAGGTTTTACGAAAGAACCACCAAGAATGATTAATTCTTCATTCGTGGCAGCTGTTGCAGCGGACGGATATGCCTTTCCTTCTATCATTTTGTGGCCAAGCGTTAACTTGCCAGATGAGCTGAAATGCCTATTATCTCCAACGCTTGAGATATGGGCAAAAGGAAGCGGCTGGATGGATAACGAGTGTTTTAAAAGGCATGCTCTCACCGTTCTTCTACCTTCCATCATCGAAAGAAGAAAGCGCATATCACTTGAAAATAAACACATTTTTCCGCTTCTTGATTCTCATGCTTCTCGTGTGGATCCATCGATCTGGCGAGAATTCCAAAAACAACAAATCGATGCTTTTCCCTTCGTGCCACACAGCACACACCTCTGTCAACCACTGGACAGAGGAGTGTTTGCTGTGTTCAAATCTGAACTGACAAACAGATTTGAGGCTCCATCTTCCTCTTCATCTTTCTCCAAACGATCAGCAATTTCCGACGTTCTGCCTCAAGCCATCCACACTGCATTATTTCCTTATGTAATTCAGAAAGTTTTCGTCTGCAGTAGTGTTCTTCACAATTCTTCTGGTACAGTTCTTTTGATACTGCCCGAATCTTCAATTTTCCCTCTTCCATCCCGAAGTTATAGATACAACTTTTATGGAAAAGTGATAACTTACTAAAACTTTTTTGAGAAATATGAAAATCATTTGAATGTGAATATTGAAAGGAAAAATGAAATGGATGAAAAGGAGAAAGATGAAGTGAAGACTGTTGTGGATGAAAAGAAAAAAATAAAAAGAAGATTTCTTCATGTGAAAAACGATGATTCTGATGAAGAAAAGAAAGATAATGCATTAAATCGAGGGGAAGGAAAAAGGAAAGTTATCAGAAGTATTTATACAGATTTTGTTAACTTTTAATTATGTTGTTTTTTGAACTTTTCACATTTCTTTTTTTTGGGTCAGAATAAAGAAAAAGGGTCAGGATAAAACCTCAACCCAATTTAATATATAAAACTTATGCAGAAAATATTTTTTAACGAAAATTTTTTTTGACTTAGAGATCTCAATGTTTTTGAATTTTATTTTTTGATCATTAAATTGATGGTCTTTCCATGAATATAACATTCTGGAAGTTTTAAGCAACATCAACATTGCACACCATATCCTTTTTATTATATTTATAACTTTTCACATTTCCCACGTTTCTTTTTCACTTGTTTTCTCATTTCATCGACTTTCCGATAAAAAGCAATTTTTTAAAAGAATGATGAATTGAAAAAAAATAAAGAGGAAATCCTTAATTTGTGTTTAAATGTTTATCATATGGAACACAAAAAAGCCTTGCAAATTTGATCTTAAATCGAAAAATGAAAAATATCAATTTTTGTTGTTTTGATTTTTTTAACAAATCATATTTATTCAGAAAAAAATTATGTGAGAGTCCAATAATACGTTGAGTTCGAAATGAAATATAGCTAATTTAATTCAAAATTTGTTTCTTATCCAATCAAAAACTTCATTTTATCGAAAAGCGGATGAAATGAGAAAACAAGTGAAAAAGAAACGTGGGAAATGTGAAAAGTTATAAATATAATAAAAAGGATATGGTGTGCAATGTTGATGTTGCTTAAAACTTCCAGAATGTTATATTCATGGAAAGACCATCAATTTAATGATCAAAAAATAAAATTCAAAAACATTGAGATCTCTAAGTCAAAAAAAATTTTCGTTAAAAAATATTTGCTGCATAAGTTAAATATATAAAAATAAACACTTCCAGTTATTTTTCGTTGGCTTCAAGCTAGTTTTAAGTAATAGCCAGCACCACAAAAAAAGAGTGGGGGTAAAATAGAGGTCAGAGGAAAAAGGATAACCCATTTTTTTTGTTTTGACGTTTTTGATTTTTTTTTATATGAAACGAAATCTATCTCAAAAATTTGTAATTTTTCAGAAAAATTGAAAATAAGGAAGTTATTTTCAGTTTCACCAATAAATTTCAAGTTTTAAAAAATTGTGGGAAGATCTTCAATTTTCTCTAAAAAATTGTGGCATTCTCAAATTTAAGTTTATTTATCAAAAAAATTATTATTTATGTTTTGTACAATTTTCAGAACATTTAACAACAAATAATGTGAAATATATCATTTTTCGTATTTATGTGACAATCATAAATATTAAAAATATTATATTTTCTAAATACGATTATTGAAATTTTTCTATGAACAATAAATGACTGCCATTATTCAAAACATTTCAAAATTTCAAAGGAGAAAAAAAATTTGAAAATGTTTTGTGATTTTCATTGCCTGTAAAACAATGAACGCAATCATTGAAAACAATCATTAATAAATCGAAGCAGTTCCTTCAATGAAACAAATGACATTCTATGTGTCTAAATTTTTTTGAAAAGTTCCATTTGTTTAATTTTCTAAAAAATAAAAAATTTCATATTTTGATCAAATTTCTGTTTCCACTAACGTAACTTCACCATGATAGAAGTTAAAACTTGATAATGCTATAATAGACTTTTCTGTGAAATTTCGTGAGTGGGAACAGAAATTTGATCGAAATGTGAAATTTTTATTCTATTTGAAAATTTAACAAAAGGAACTTTTCAAAAAAATTTTGACATGTCTTTTAATGTTTGAAAAATAGACAAAAACCGATGATTGAGTTGAATAAAGCGGCATTGTTGTCCGATTCATGAAGTGGGTTTCCTTTAAACCATAACAAATTTGAGCCGAAAATGAACAGATCATATCCATTGAAATGATTATCCACTGGATAAAGAAGAAAAGAAGCAAATATTCACAAGCGATTTACTGATTAATTGGTTCTTTCTGAATAAATGTCTTTCTTCATCTGTTATATCTATTCACCTTGCAATAAAATCACTGTGTTTGGATCGTATGGTCGTTTGAATAATCTGAGCTAAATGTGAAAATTTGTTCAAAGTCTTATTATACAAAATGTTGATTATAAAGGAAATACAACTAATTTTTGAATCGATCTGTCAGTAATAAGACACATGATTCAGGATTTGGAGCTTTTCACAGACAAGAAACAAAATAAAACAATACGTAGTTTTGTTTAACATTTTTTTCCATGGAGAACGAGCACACAAACCTTTTGCCCTTAGATTTTATTGAAATCAACTTTATCCATCACTTCTCAAATTCACCAAAATCAACTAGGGTGATTTATAAACCCGAATATTTTCATAAACCCGGTTATTTTTTTTGTTCGTTGAAACAGAATAAATACAACATAAAAATATAAAAAGCAAACATTTATTTATTTATTTAACAATTTTATGACAGTACTAGAATTTTTTTGTTTCAATTTTTGTTTTTGATGAAGATCTGAGGAATTTTTAATTTATTTTCGATCATTTGTTTTGCTTGTTTTAAGCCAACTCTCATTTTTTGTTTATTTTTAATTCCAATGTCATAAAACATGCATATTGACCTTTAATAATTCCAAATGTTCTATGTTTTTATCTTTTTTTTCGATTGTTTTTCACATTTCATCATTTTTGTCAAAAAATATGAATAAATGAAAATTATGAACTGTAAAATATTTTTAACATATTAAAAATGATATGCATGAAAAGAAAAAGGTTTGCATAAAGCATTCACCAAGTTAAAATTTTATGAAATGTTGTTGTTTTCATAGCACACATCTAATATTGAAAATGATAAAAATGTTCATTTTGCGTTCATTTTTATTTAAAATGACTAATTATTAAGATAACCAATGCATTATTATCTTATCTATACGTTATTGTAACATATAAATGTTTATGTCATATAAAAGCATAGATATTTTCATTTTTTCATATTTTTTGTCAAAAATGATGAAATGTCAAAAATATTCGAAAAAAAAGATAAAAACATAAAACATTTCGAATAATAAAACTTCATTGCGCATGTTTTATGACCTTTTAATTAAAAACAAACAAAAAATGAGAGTTGGCTTAAAACAAGCAAAACAAATGATCGAAAATAAATTAAAAATTCCTCAGATCTTCATCAAAAACAAAAATTGAAACAAAAAAATTCTAGTACTGTCATAAAATTGTTAAATAAATAAATAAATGTTTGCTTTTTATATTTTTATGTTGTATTTATTCTGTTTCAACGAACAAAAAAAATAACCGGGTTTATGAAAATATTCGGGTTTATAAATCACCCTAGATATAATTTGAAATTTCATATTTTGCAATATGAAAAGGTTCTGAAACGACTTTCACATTTTTTTGCAGATGCTGAACACAGATTAGCCTTGCCATTCCGAAGACAAAGAAGCGAAGATAAGAAAGTTACTTGAGTATTTGATCAGTGCATGCCTCTGTCACCACGTGCGCTGCAGACACTGTATGGATATGCTGTGGCGCTTTCGGCCACACTTTCAGTTTCGCAGGTGAAACCACATCTTTCACTTGTAGTGTTGGTGGGTTCATTGTAAAGGAGAAAGTGGATCTTAGCATCGAACGGCGTGAACGGGTTATGTTAGATCTACGATTTGTTTAATACTTCTAAGTTTCAACCATCCACTGCCCAACTGGTGTTCCGATCCGCGCAGTCGAGGAGTGTGACGGTGACGACGGAAGACGAATTGATAATATGAGGAGTTGCAGAGAATGAAGTGTGGAAGATTGAGGAGATGGTGGTGGAATTGGAAAGGAAAATTCTGGAATTGAGTCAGAAACCCAATGCAGAGGTGAAGGAGCTGATGGAGCAGGTGTTGCAGGGGGACATTGGCGGGGGCAGGGAAGGCGGGGCTAGAAGAAAGAGGTTAGAGGGAGTGATGTAGCTAGGAGAATGAGCAGAAGATGAGGCGAAGAAAAGAAGAAGAAAAGGAAGATCACAAATGATGAAATGAAGACAGATGCAGTGTGAATGTTTGAATGAGGGAGGGAGAGTGTGTGGGTGATGTCGAAGTGGAAGATGAGAATGAGAAGATTGAATGAAATGAACGAAGAACACACAATTTTTGTTGAATATTCTTCAGATTCAACTGAAAATATTGCTTCAGAACGAAATCTTTTCTCTTTTCTCTTCTCTTCGCTTCTTATTTGTTTTTTCACGTGCTCGTTTTCTTTTGTCTTTCTTCTTCAAATTTTCTTCTTTTCTGAGTTGAGATGAGATGAGATGAATGGAGATGCATGGAATATTCCATCTACAGATACATTAAATATTCAAAAGTGTTTTTTGATAATTTACGATAATCATTTTCGTTTAGAAAAGAAATGAATCCATCAAGACTTTCAATGATATCTTCATATCCTTCTTCCTCCATCCTTTCGAATATCTTTCTTTTCAACACTTTTCTTTTTGCTTCTTCCATTTCATCTTTATTCTTTTCTTTCAATCTTTCTGAAATCTTCAAAAATAATTCCAAACATAAGAATATCATTCCGTCATCCAACGTTGGCCACTGAATCCTCTCCAAAACAACATCAATTGCTCCGCTTTTCAACAAGTCATCAATTTTCACAACTTTATTTCCTGCTGCTCTTTTCAAGGAAGATATGCACTGATTGCGAAATCCTCCGTAATTTTCCTTTGCTGCTCGAAATACCCGAACAATTCTGCTTAAAATCTCAACAAATTCTTCATTCCGCAATCGACAACAGAGAAAATAAATCTTCAATGTTACGATCCATCTCATCAAAGCAATTTCTTCTTTCGCTTCTCTTCTTCTTTTTCCATTTTCCTCTTCTTTCTTCTTCCAATCCACATTTCTTGTGAGCTCTTCCAGTTCTCTTGCTGCTTCTCTTCCAAAATGCAGCTCATTCACAATCACTTCATTCAAGCTTTTATCATTGTCCAATCTGTAAATCAAAAAACCCCAAGCAGACTGATAGGCAAGTCGTGTCAGATTGTGATGTTCCTGATGATATTGGATTATCTCTTTGATTTCATTCAAATACAGTTCTTTTGGCACTTCCTAATAAAAATCGGAAAAAATCAATAACTTCAAAAATGAAATAGAAATAAACATACACTTAATACAATATTGCTCAAAGCCAGCAAAGCCAATTCAACTTCTTTGAGAATTTCCTCGTCTTCATCTTTCTTTAATGAAACTTTCAAAAGACATGGTACACAAATTAAAGTCAACTCATCAGGAATGCCTTTGGAAAGCAAAAGACAGCATTCGCAAAGATCTGCCAGTAGCTTTTCGTTCTTTTCTTCATTTTTCTCTTCTTCATTAACAATCATTTTCTTAAATCTTCCTCTTAGTAAAGAACTTTTAAAAGCATAACTAAACCATTCAAAAAGAACTTTGCAATATCCAACGCGCTTCAATAACAACAATGCATTTTCCATTGACATTTTCTTTTCTTCAATCATCTTGTATATTTCATTGAACAGTTTTATTGTGAAAATTGATCCAAATTCTTCTTCATCCATTTCATTAATCAATCCATTCAACTCTTCAATTTTCTGTTTCTGTTCAACTTCTCTGCAACGTTCAAGCTCATCGAATAATTCTGCAAACAAGTTTCAAAATACAAAAATTTTTGTTCAAAAGTGTTTGATCCAAATAAATGAGCAAACTTGAAAACTGCTCGGTTTTGGTCATAGCCTGAACTCCTTTTTCACATTTATCATCATTTGGCAAACTCATCCTGCTTGTTATAAAAATTTTCAAAAAGAGGAGCAAAGCTTGGCAAATAACAAAATAATACACAAATCCACACATCGTTTATAATCTCGCAAAATAAAAACGATCGCAATACAAACCGTTTTATATTTGTTATATAAAAAGAAGTGTTAAAGAAGTTGCGAAGAAGCCTCAAGGATTGGCTGTATAAGTCCAGAAATGTGAATTCTTTGTTTCTTTTTGATCGAACCAACAAAAAATTTTAGTGAAGAAAAAGATAAAGATTTTCTGTTTTCGTTTTGTAAATTGAGTTTGTTTTTTATTGGTTTGAAATTGGGTATGCTAATTGCACACAAAAAGAGATTTCTGGATAAAAGAAAAAGAAAATCAACAATCAAATTTCATCAAAGAAAAGGCTTTTTCGACAATTGACAAACAATGTTCAGATTGAAAATAATGAAAACAAATAATTGCATGCTCAATGAATTTCATTTGATTATTTTCTTGTTTTTCAATTTTAAGTTTTATTTCAAGATGACCCATCAGATTTGTGAAAGAAATAAACCAAAAATCAAAAAAGAATTGTCGATTCAATTCGAAAATCAGTCAAACAGCAGAATGAAATGGAAGAATTATTTTTCAGCGAAATGACTAAATTTTGAAAATTCTTGAAGGTCCATTTCCAACATCAAGCATGGCAGGACAAATAATTGGTGGAACAGCTTCAATGAATGAAAAAGACATTTTTCTTTTTGTTTTCATCATATGCTTTGTGAAATCAAAAATCCATATGACTTGGATTGAATGGAGATCAGATGAGAAATGTCGTGAAGGCAGCTGTGCAATGAGAAGCATCCAGGAAGCACAACAATTCAACAACACCTTCAATTGTTCATCAAAAACCAAGAAGAAAGGAATCGGAAAATTCAGCTGCTTCATCAAAAGAATGAAGAGAGCAGAAGGGAATTCGGATTCATTGTCCGAATTCCTTCCTTTTGCACACACTTTTCTCTTTTTTGGAGCAAAATAAAAATTCGTCATTGTACTTCAATGGCTGATGAGAATGAATTGACAGCCCTTTTTGAATCTCTTTTCAATCCTTCCTTTTTTCTCTTTTTTCCTCAACAAACAGCACACTCAGTGAAAGAAGAAACACCTGTCTTTTCACTCATTTCTCATCTGACACTCTCAGAATATTTCATCTTCTGCATTGCCTTCTCTGCAAAGAACAGCTCTTGTCAAATCAACATCCTCTTTTGCAGTTGCTGAACATGCTGAAATGACACATGTGTAGCCACAGCTTCTTCAATGGTGATTGAAAGAATGTTGAATATGCTTTGGACGAAACAAAAGAAAGAAATCTCTCAGATATGTTTTTTGAATTCTGTTTGAATTGGTGATGATTCAATGAAGGATTTCTCCTCATCATCAACTTCTTTTCTGATTCAATCTTTCTTTTTCTTCTTCTCCTTTTCAAACAATCTTCCTCATCGCTTCTTCTTTCTTCATTTGTATTTCTTGAAACAAATTGGCCGATTTATTTACTGGATTCTGTTGCCTTCCTCGTTGGATTTTTCAAATTATTCGAAGAAGAAGAAGAGGAAGAAGCCGAAGCTGAAGAAGAAGAAGAAGAAGATGATGATGACAAAGAGGAAAAAGAAGAAAACAATGAAGATGAAAGAGGACGAGAATGTGAGTGTGCATTTGAGAGGAAAAGAGGCGTGGATGGCTGTGTCTGTTTCGTGAAATGAAAGAAGGAGAAGGAAAAAGAAGGAGAGGAAGAAGAAGAGACTATTTAAGCAGTACGAAACACAGCCGCTTCCGCCGTTGCTAAAGAGGCAGTGGAGAATGCATGTCTGGTTGCACTGATGAAGTCATCGGTGTTGGAAAAGAAGAAGAAGAGGAAGAGGAAGAAGAAGAAGACGATGATGAAGAGGAAGAAGATGATGGAGGAGGAAGAATAGAACACAAATAGAAGGATTTTTGTGGTGGAGATGAAGGAGGAGGAGGAGATGAAGAAGAAGAGGAAGAAGGAGAAGGAGAAGAAATGGGAGAAGGAGAAGGAGAGCGAGAAGGAGAAAACGAAGAAGAAGAGAAAAAATTTGAATAAAACAAAGATAAAGAAGATGAAGAAGATGAAGAAAGCACGCCAGGCTGTGTGAAGAAGAGGCCAATGGAGAGGAAGAGGAAGAGGAAGAAGAAGAAGATGATGATGAAGGAGAGGACGAAGGGGAGTTTTGAATGCCGACTGGACTCTGAGGAGAGGAAGCTGGTCTGCGCGGAGAAGATGCAGTCAGCAGCATCACAGAGGCAACAAAGGTAACAGCAAGAGCTCTGGAGTTTGTTCAAAATTCAGTCTTCTCCATCAGCTCTGTCTCCAACGCTGACAGAAACGCTGGGAAGCGGTCGTGGCAGATACCTGTTGCCCATGCTTCACGGAAGAAGCTGATTGGATTAAGAAAAAAAAAATAAGAAAGAAAAAAGAAAGAAAAGAAAAAGAAAAAGAAAAAGAAAAAGAAAAAGAAAAAGAAAAAGAAAAAGAAAAAGAAAAAGAAAAAGAAAAAAAAGAAAGAAAGAAAGAAAAATTTTTTGAAGAAAAGTCGATAAATCACATAGAAATTCGCATAATTGTTTGACATTTGAATGTGAAAAAGATAAAAACAGATAAATAACACACATGATACATGCAAAAACAATGAAGATAATAAAAACATAGGTAAAATAGCAAACCTTCTCAAGTCAGGAATTGCACCTTTATCACTTCTTGAACAGAACGAAACATGTTGGCGATTGTTTGTGTTAGTCCAAACAGACTGGTAAGATTTGGTGTCTCAATGATTTCTATGGTGATGTTGTTCATACAGGCATTTCAATGCAGGTTGTCAATTAGCACATTCACAAAATGAATGTTGAAATCAATACATAAATCCCTGTCAAGAATGTCTGTTCACAGGTAAAAAAGAAAGTTCAAAGTCAAAAGTTTTGAAATTTAGTAAGAATATGAAATAAAAACAAAAGTTAATATAATAAAAATAATAATATTTCTTTGTTTCATCAAAAGAAAATCAACGCAAACATTTGTACAAATGTTCCCCATCACCAACATTGATCCGCCTGAAATTCTGTTCATTTATCTCACTGAGCTCAGAATATCCTCCACCTTTCACTATCTTCACTTTCCTAAAACACCCTATCTTTAAAAATCTAGTCAATTTTGTTTGCAATAAGCTAATTTTCCCCAAAGATAGACGTTTTCATTTACAAGTCTCAAAAAGCTTGCCACATTGGGTGAGTCCAACTTAGCCTCTTTGACTGCTTCCTTGTCCTGTGTTATAAACTGTGTCTTCTTTTCGATCGTAATCCTCTTTGACCGTATGATATTCTTCTTCGCCTGCGTATCTGCCCCATTCGACACAAACAGCTAAGAATCCAACGCAGACAAATTGATCCCACCGATGTTTCCATTTCCCCTCTTCTTCTGCTGCTTCCGCCACATTCGTCAGGATCTGCTCTGTGTTGTCGCAAAATTCCAACCCCACAAAGCTTTCCACACTCTCTTCTATTGTATCCTTCCAGACAATGCGAAAAACAGCGCAGGTTAGAGAACTTTGCAAGGGGGGTACGCACCTAAAATGAGCTTGTCATTCGTCGTATCAAATTTCTCATCGACAGTGAGTCTGTCGTTTTAAACAATCGAGTTCTCATTCAGCGCATGAAACAGGTTCTTGTGCACATCCAACTCCACACAGGAAATATACAATGAGCGCTCAATATTCACAGACGGAATCTTCTTCGTCTGCTCTCGACTCTTAAGCTTCCTGAGCAAATCCATTTCGTGATGAAGGCAGAACGAACGAGGCGTGGCAAGCGCAAACAAAGAGACGTCGCAATAAACATGCTAAGTGTTCCACACATGTTGTGAGCATTGGAAGTTGTCTATCTTATTCTCTTCCGCATCTGCTCCATCGCTCCCATCAAACCTCCTTTGCTCCACAAGCACTGCAAGCGCACCTTCCTCTCCTTCTCTTCCCGGATTATCGATCCTTTGTCCTATTTTCTTCATCTTCATCTTCTTCTTCAGCAGCATTATGATTGCCAGATCTCGTCAATTTCTTCTTTTTCGTTCTTTTAAAATTGAACCAACTTCGGCTGAATACATTTTGTGACTGTTCAAGAAGGAAGATCCATCTGTTTAATTTGCATTTGCTTCTGATATTGCTGCGCAACTTCTATTGCTCTCAAACTTGCTCCCATTCTGCTCGAGCTGCCCTATGAAGATGACAATCCACCAAAAGTTAAATCACTTCCCCCTCCTTCTCCTTCATCTCTTCTTCTCGAAAGCAAACCATCCTCCATCTTCTTCAGCTCTTCCATGTTGCATCCATTGCTAAATGTTCAGTTGAATATCTTTTCTTCCTTTTTCCGCTAGTCTTCTTCTTCTGAGTTGATATCTTCTTTACCATTCGTGTTGGTTTGTTGTAGAAATTCTTCAAAGCTGAAATACACTTAGCATTCTTTTTCTTCTTCTTTTTCATTAAAAATCTCTCTTTCTATTGCTCCTTCCTCCTCCTTCTCTCTCTTTCCTCGCATTCATCGATGCAAAATGCTCCACTTTCATCTCCTCAAAATCTGCCACTTTCTCTTAATCAAATGCATTGAATGTAATAAAATCAGCTCTGGAGATGAGATTCGATTCAACTTTTTGTTTTTTCAGCCGAGCGTTTCGTGAGCTGCATGGTTGTTTGCTTGTTTGAGTACAAAATGTCCGTAAAGGAACACGTCATCTTTCAGAACATGAAGCAGAGTTGGCAAATAAAATGAGAGAATGAAGGAAGAGAGAAGGAAGAGAGAAGGAAGAGAGAAGGAATAATGAAAGAAGAGCGATGATTTATGAGAACCATTTTGTGTGTGCTCTGATCGCATGCATCTGACGCAAATGAGAAGAGTTGAGGTATCTTAATCGCCAGGTCGTTTTGTTAGAGATTGCTCTGGAAGAGATAAGCTTGTGACAGAGAAGATGCAGAAATATAGAAAGAAGAAGAAGGTTGAATTCTTATTAAAAAACACAAATTTTGCTGAAGAAAAAGAAGAAGTGTTCGAATGTATTAAATTTCAAAAAAAATATAAAATAAAAATATCCCTCTTTCGCCCTTCTTTTGTGAATTGCGGAATTATTTTTTGTCGGCGAGGCAAAGAAGAAAGTTATTTCTTAATTGATAAAAGAAGAAGAAGAAGAAGAAGAAGAAAAGAAGAAGAATTATTCGAAAGAGAAGAAGAAGAAGAAGAAAGACTTATCCGCCTGTTGCAGTTGGCAGCAGATATGACAAAGTCGCTTTGTTGCCATCGCCCGCAACAACTGTAGCAAAACAGCCCAATCCTAAATCAGAAGCCGAACAGAGCCTCAAAACATACAGAACTTTGCCAGCAGAAGTCGAAATACTGTTGATGGAGACGGGCAGAAGATAATTCCCAACTCAAATTGCTGTATAACTGCCCATGGCAACGAAACGCCAAGCTTTAGACTCTCCCTTGTAGCAGCTCGGTGAAGGTTGAAGAACGGTAACAGCTGCAGGGTGCTTCACTAATCTTGCCATTCTTGCAGGAACACAGGCCTAGACTGATGCTTTTGTCACAAATCATTCTTTTTTTCATTTAAGCACGAATTTTTGGAAAGTCTTGCTTCTCTGCGCATATTCCACAAAACATACATGCATCTTTCCAACGGCAGCAGCAGCTGTTTTACTCCCATTGATGTCCCTGATCTCCACTCTCATTGTTTTGCATTGTTCTCTAAGTTTTTATTCGCAATAAATATCCTTCCCTCGATATTGCCTGCCACTTTCCTTGCCAAAAAAGCTTCTCCTTTGCCTTAGGCTTCAAAATTCTATATAATTTTGCAGATTTTGTCCTTCACAGAATTCCATCCATAAATCTTCATTTAATAAAACATCAGTTGAATTTGTTTTCACCTCTTGTTCCAAATAAAAATCATATATCTTGCGTAACTTCATTTATTTCCAAATTGCTATACAATAATCTGCTCCGTTCTCAACGTATTGCTCCACAAAGCGGGGATTGGCCATTTCAACAATAACTCACATTCCTGCACTTTGGAGAGGATACAGATGGAAATATCTTCACAACATATAGAACTATAAAAATCACATACATTATGTCTTTTTGTGTAATTGATGAAATTGGTGTGTTCCCCTTGGCCATCCAATTACCAAAAATCATCAGATAGAATTCCAAAAATATTGCATAACCACCATTTCTTGTTGCCTCCACAGGAAATAATATTTCAAATTCTATAGGTCATGCTCCCTCACGGATTTCTCATTCTGTGAATGGAATATTCCGTTTTTTCAAATCTGATGATCATTGAATCTATAACAAAAACTTGAAGTAATTTTTTCAATAAATGAGTTATTTTGTTGTGAATTCCAAAAAAGTGGAATGTTCATTGAATTGAATGTTATATTATTTGTTGAAAAATTGATCGAAATAAAAGAATTCAATAAAAAAAATTTTTTTTTACATTATTAGATGTTCCTTTTGATAAGTTATTAAAGCATACCAAAAAAAGTTAAAATGGCATGTTGACAATTAAAAATCAACTGAATTGAACGAAAAAATGTTGATGGTGAATTATAATTGGTGTGTGAAATGAAACAAATCTTTGAATTACATTTCAACAAATAATCACACTTTCAATGCGATTAATGAGGGACAAAAGATTCGAAAAATTCTATGATATTCACAAATATATGCTTTATGAAACAAAAAATAAAGTTAAATTGCTCTGAAAGAATTGGAAATCTCAATTCTACTCCTGGGTGCTCATTTCTTGTTCTTTGCTTCCCTCGTTGTCTCCATCTTTGTTGCTTTTGGCTTTCTTTTTCTTGACAATCACAAAAGCAACCACAATCACAACAACTGCAACAACTACAACTACAACAACTATAGGCACAACAATGGATATTATCATCCTTCTTTTCTTTTCTTTTTGCTTTCTGTTTTGCTCAGCGATTCGATCTTGTCTCACTTTCACGTACTTCTCATACACATCTCCTGGCTCAGATTTCGTGTCTTTTGCTCCCACAATCCACCCAGCTGTTGAATTGTCATAATCATTCGCAAACTCAAATGCATCTTCTTGTTTGCAGAACTCATCAAAATCTGAGGCAACAATGAATATTGATCTTGCTGTTGAATTCGCTGTGTTTGAGCTGTCGATCTTCAGGTTGTTTGCTGAAGGGAGTTTCAGATTCGATATCGTCTTTGGCATTTCAATCATTATTGCTCCTGATTTCCCCTTTGGTGCGGTGCATGACTTGAATGTGCATTTGCTGTTTCTTCCAATTGCCACTGTTGATTCTTCTGAGAACAAAACGATCTGCAGTCCAGCTGTATCTCCTTCCTCCGAATTTGAATCTTTGATATTCAATCCTTCAATGTCAATTTTCCGAGCTGTTTCTTCGAAATCCGAAATAAAAATTGCAGGACCGTGTGAAATTTTCACATTGCTGATCACTACTCCATTCAAAGATACTTCCCTAATTCTATCAAAATAAAACGGACATGAAGAAAACGAAACTGTATTACTGTTATCTGTGCATGTGACAGTGTTCATAGCGACTTTTCCCCCCCAAACGCTCACGAGACTGCCAACAACGAAATCATCTTCATTATCATTTGTTGTCATTTCATATGGTGATTGTGAGCTAACCCTGACAAACCTGCAATTGCTGATCGTGAGTGACGAAGACAAATCATTTCCAAAAATTAAAGAATCCCATTTGTTCTCAGACGTGGGAAAATTGAATGCCAAATACTTGAATTCCACCTCTTTTTCACATGTGAATAAATCATATGATCCTCTTACATCACAATTAACAGTTGCTTCCACATTTCCATTTCCGTCACTGCTAACTCCTTCGATGATTATCCCACGGCTCTTGCTAAATGTAATTACTTCAGCTTCAAGTGGATCGTCGGATTTTAATATTGCAATTCTAAATGTATCTTCTCTTGCGATCATTCCCAACAATTCGTTGGCCTCCTTCAAACTGAAAATTGGTCTTTCTGAGCTTTCACCATTCCCAGTACCTCCAGACTTCACATAAATCTTTGAAGCATCTTGCGATGGAGGCAGTAATGGATCTAAATACTTGGATACAAAATCAATTTCTTCGTAGTTATTTTCTACAATTCCAACAACATTCCACATATTTCTGCTTCGTGTGTAATTAGCTGCAAAACTCTTCTTCATTGCATCTGCTATTTCTTCGAATAATGAATCATCAGCCATCTCCAAATATATTCCAATATTCCTTTTTGACTCGCCTTCTCCAGCTGTGCATCTGTCAAATATCAGATCCGTTCCGTCTTCGGGCCAGTTAAGTTGACTTGCTGATTCAATTGCAAGCGTTCGTAGATATATTCCTCCAGAACCTTTATTATTCTTGCAACTGCAAGATGAAAAAATGGTGACGCCTTCATCTCCAACGGTAAATGTGCTTTCGCCATTTTTGAAGCAAACATACAATGATCCGTAACGAAATGCTTCGCATTCAATAAAATTGCTTCCATTCAATGTGACATCACATTTATTGTTACATGTGATCTGAATAACAGATAACGCACTTGTCTCAACTTTCTTCAAAGTTATATTTGACAATATCACTGTTTGAGTGTCGATGGTACGAAACAGTTCGTTCTCCGATGTTAATGCATTTGAATCATCCGCGCACTCAACTGAGTCCAATGTTAATGATCCTCCAGATGAGTACACAAGATAAATATCAGTTTGACATCCTTCAACTTCTGGTCGAATAAATCTGCAGTTGCTTATTGATAGCTTTGCACCCGATCCACTTATCAAATCAAGCGATAAATACTCTTGGCTTTCATTTCTCAAAGTTGTTGGGAAGTGAAACGCCAAGTATTTGAATTCCGCATCACAATAGCAATTAAATAGATTTCTTCCAGGATGAAGGTTGCAGTCTATTGCCACTTCAGCATTTCCACTTCCATCGCCATTCACTCCTTCAATCGTAATTTTTTGTTTATTGCTAAATTCAACAACTTTTGCAATTAACGGATCTGAGTCGTAGACTATTTTCATGTGGCATGCGCTGTCATTGGTCAGCAGATTATATGCATCCATCAATGATGGCTTTTCCTTCCTAATCTCCAATCCGCTGTTTTCATCTTTCCCGCTTTGCTTTACAAACACTGTTGTTATTGATTCAGATGGCTCTTCTTGAGTGTAAGTCGATGCCAAAATTTGGAAAAGAATAAATCCCAAAAACATTCTTAAAAGCACTTTTCAATAATACACTATATTGATCAATGTTTATATAACTTTGAAATTGATCAGAGAAATAGTTTTAGAATCTCTTTTCAAAGAATAATACTATTTAAGCAACGAATAAATAAGAAATAATATGACATAATTATTCAAAGCAAACTTATTTTATACAACAAATGTCAAATCAATGAAAAAACAAATATATGAAATATTATTTGTTTGTTAATAACGTTTTTTTCTTAAACAAAAAATGTGTTGAAGTCAATGTTCCAAAAATAAATAAATCTATTGTTTTTTCATTGAGTCAGGGCATGACCTTCGATCATGGAATCTTGCTTATTAACCCCAAAACTTATTCAAAAATAATCAAACTTGGTACAAAATTTTTTTTAAAAAAAGAAAGTGTTTCATCAATTCCTTCTCTTGTTTGAGAGACGCCACAATCTATGGGTCAGTCGCTCATTTGTGTGTTTTGGTGAATTGGATAAAAACCACTTTGCGCTTATAAAACCAAAAGGCGCAAAGAGAAGGAACTGCAAAAAACACGAACAGTTTTGAAAACAGAACTTCAAAGTGTGGGAGTGAAAACGGTGGTGGGCAAAGAGAAGGAATTGATTCTCCACTTTCTTTTTTAATTAAAGTGCATAGGCACCTTAATTATCAAGAAAGTGTTTCATCAATTCCTTCTCTTTTTGAGAGAATCAATTAGTTGGATGATGAAGCCATTATTACAACCACAGTGTGCGTCTTCTTTGTGTTGTTGCTCTCTTCCTCCTTTTTTGCTTGTGATCTTGTTCGAATAATGAATTGTTCTCCGAGTGACTTCTGTTCCTCCATCTCCTCATCAGGCTCATCCACTCTGGAAGGGAATTCAACAGTATCTTTAGCTTCTTCCTCACTCAAACATGGATTCATCAGGCGCTTCTTGTCCCTCAGTTCCATCCCAGATTCCATTGCTCGTCTATCATTTTTGTTCCTCTGGTCTCTTTCTGGACTGGCGTACGCATTGCCACCATCTTCGGCACACGGATTGTTTGCTAACTCTTCACTGGGAACATTCATAGTTGAGGCAATCACTTTCCCCAAGGTTGAAGCAAGATTGGCCTTCACATAATGCTTCACTAAAGTGTCTGTTCTAGGGGAAAGACGGGCGAACTTCGCAATCTGAGTTGGTGGAATTCCAGACATCGTTAGCGTTGAAAGTGTTGCAGCCTTTATTGAATAAGGAGTAAAATGGCTTGGAATTCCTGCTTCCTTCAACGTCTCCTTTGCCAATCGTCTAATACCTTCCACTGTAAGAGGATGAAAAGTTTCGGTATTTAAAAACAATTTATTTCCATCTGGTTTTCTTTTCTTTATCTCTTCCCACAAAACTTGAATGGCCGAAGCTGGGCAAATTGAAGGGTTTTCATTTAAAAAAGGAACTGCAATCTCTGTTCGATTAAGCGATGTTTTTAGCCTTGTGTCTCGATATATTCCTTCATGCTCGAATCTTGATCTTTCCATATCTACTCTTTCCAACTCTGAAAACCTGCACGCAGTGAATAGCATGGTGAGCACAATGGATTTCATTGTCAGATGTTTGAAACTCAAGCTTTGATTTTCTCCAAGATAAGAAAAGAATGTCAGAATGGTCTTCGGATTCCAAATTTCTTGGACCTTCTTTTTTCTTGTCCTCTCTGTTCTTCTAAACCCTCTAAACAATATTTTTATTATCGGAATATCCCCTAAATTTGTGTTGTAAACCAAGCTTGTGAAAAATGAAACTGCTGAGCGGACGAGCTGCAAACATGACAGCTTCATTCCATTGTCTCTAAGTGTAATAAATATACTGGAACATCGAGCTGCCCACTCGTGAATATCCTCTTGAATTATGCCCATATCACTCTTTTCCCACTGTTCTCCAAAGTGTGCGAAGCCGAATAAATATCCATCCCACGTCGACTGAGTAATTCCCGATATGCACTCCTCTGCCAATGAAAATGGGAAAGATCTTTCTTCCAAAGCCCTTCTCCACCAGCTCTCGCCTTTAACTCTGTGGATTGATCAATATGACTCTTTACTTGCCTGGAGGAAGACATGCACCTGTGCTTGCCATTGATGGACCCTTACTCAGTACTGTTCTCAGACTCCTCCATTCGAATGTCCGATGAGGCGTCTTCTCCAATAGCACATCCCAGTTCTGCACCTTCCAGTTCGGCAGGAGTAATACTACTGGTACTCTCTCCTTCTGTGCCTTCCGAATCGTCATTGGTATCAGGGGAACTGGGGGGTGTGCCAGAAAGCACTCGTTCTTCCATGGATATGCTAGACCGTCTTCTCCCAATGGGCTTCCAATTCCGCACCAACGATCGACCTTGTGGTTGTGTTGAGCTGCAAAGGCGTCCAGCGTTGGAGTAACTTGAAGAACAGACAAGATTTCTTTGAGATCGCTGTCTGCAATGCTGAAGTCTCCTGCTCTTTCCAGGCGGGACAAAGCATCGGCTCTTGTGTTTCGCAATCCGGGGAGATGTACTGCTCTCAGGACTATTTTCAGTTTCTCCTTCAATGTCCATATCCTTTTGAGTGTTTGACAGAGATTCCTTCCTGCATTCCATCTGTTCACGTTGAAAACAACTGCTGAGTTGTCTGAACGAAGTTGCAACTGTGAAATCCGATTCTCTGCTAGGATTTGTGCAAAATGTGTTAGGGCAAGTTCCACAGCTTTAAGTTCTCTGAAGTTGGATGATTGGTTTTTCACCGCGAATGGAAAACGAATGTGACAATCGAGTGATATTCTGTTTAGTCTGAGGGTTGCTCCCCAGGAGCTTTCTGATGCATCTGTGGTTAGCACTGCTTCTGGAATAAACACTGGAGTTAGTCTGCGTCTGGGGTTCTTCATCAACATCCCTCTCAATTTTCTTATCTGCAGGAGGATTGACGCATTCAGCTTCATCATTCCATCCCATCCGCCTGTCGTTACTCCTTTCTGCAACAATTTGGAGATGGATTGGAGGTGTAAAGATGCGTCTGAAAGAACGAAGCGCGTTGCACTGAGCTTTCCCACGAATGATGCGAAATCCTTCACTTTGACGGTCTTGGCTCTTATGCACCTTCTCTCCCACTTGTGACACAGCTCTCGCACTGCCTTTCTTCTTTCCTTTGTTAGACACACATCGAAGCTGGTTGTATTCCATTCGAATCCAAGGAAGCTGAACTGCGAACTCGGTATGAGGTTGCATTTCTTTTTGTTTATCAGAAGGCCAAGGCTTTCTAGAAACGAGATGATTTCCTGAATTATTTTCTTCAAGACTTCTTGATCTTGATGCAGAAAAAGAAGATCGTCCAAATAGGCAACGACTCTGACATCCAATCTTCTTCTTATCTCCGCTGTCACCTTCCTCATTATATGTGTGAACAGGCGCGGTGCATCTACAAAGCCGAAAGGCATGCCTTTGAAGGAGTAGTCTTTTCCCATGAATCTGAAAGCAAGATAGGGAATTAGTTCTCTTGAAACTGGAATTAAATAATAAGCTTGTTCTAAGTCTAGGGATACTGCGTAATCTTTCCGTCTTATTAGTCGTTCTACTGTTTTTTCTCCGTCGCACTTGAAATGTGTTCTCTTCACTTCTGCGTTTAGTTTCCGACAATCGAGAATCTGTCTCCAGCTGCCTGACTTCTTTTGAATGAGAAATACATTGTTTCTGTGTTTGACCTCCCTCTGCTCCATTGGGATAACAACTTCTGCTCGTAACTGTTCTTCTAATATTTTCTTGAATTCCTCGATCTTTTATTGGTTGAGAAGACACGCTCCATCTCTGAACTGGGCTCTGCTGAGAGCTTTCCTGGACTGCTTGCTTTTCCACATAGCCTGCACTCCATTGCTTATCAATTTCTCTCCTCCGATTCGCTTCCATGCTGAGAGAAACAAAGCGGTTCTCCCTCCAATGTGCCTCCTCTGCTCTGTTTCCTTGTGAACTGGACCTAAAATTGTTGACGCACCCCTGGTCTCCTGCTCCAACTGCTCTGGTTCCTCCTTCTTCCGAATTGCTGTCTTCTTGTGGGGGCTGAGGACCGGGGGTATCTCCGAAAAAACCGTGTATTTGTGTGAGAAATGGGATAACAAAATCTTCTTTGAAGTGTTCCTGGTTGTTCTCTAACAGGAGCTAGAACACGTGTAATAGGAAGTGCTGGTCTCTGGAAGCCTCTCTCTAGCTTGGCTTCCTGCCTTGTTTCTTTGAGAATCAGTTCCTGTCTCTCTGTGAGAATTCCTGTAGAAGCGTCAGTGCTCATCGCTGTGGCAGCCCTGAAACCAAACCTGCCTTGAATTCGAACCGTTCGTGCCTCTTGAAGAGCCCTGGTAATCATTATCAAGATGTCAGCAAGCCTTTGTTTTGCACCTTCACTTGAAGTCGGAATCTCGGCTAAACCTATGTGCGCAGCTTTTATCGCCTGGAAAAGAAAAATCTCCACCTTGAACCCCGCCTGATCTAATGCGTCGTTAATCCAGTTTTCTGTTCTCTTGGCAGTGGGCGGTTCAAGCGATAACAACGGGCTAAAATCCTGTGTCTTGTACTCCTCAACAACATCTTGAACGGATCTTTGGGAAATCCTTAGATCAAAAATTGAAATATTCGGCATTTGTCCGAAAATGTCCTCAAACTCCTGACAAATAAGTTGCGATATGTCTAAGAAATCATCATTCTCCTTTCTGTCAGCTGAAGGGGTCAACTCCTGTGCTAAACCTTCCGATGAAGAAGGTGAAAAAACTGAAGAGGAAGAAAAGATGTTAGGTTGTGACAAGGTCCCTGGTTGGCTTTGCGCCCCACTGTGCTGCATTGCAGAATCAGCCGACGGCGTAAGTCCAACAATCGGAGGGAATTGCGAAGCAGACATCATTGATCAAATGTGGTGACTGACCCATAGATTGTGGCGTCTCTCAAACAAGAGAAGGAATTGATGAAACACTTTCTTGATAATTAACGTGCTTATGCACTTTAATTATGAAAAAACCATGTTTTGTTCCTAACTTATTCTGCATTAATAGCACAATGAATCCAACATTAAAAGACGATAAATGAAATTGAAAAGATTTCTGGAATAATTTTTTATTTAATTTTTGTGAATATGGGAGATTTTTTTTGATATCATAAAAAATAACGAAGTTTGATCATAATAATTTTTCATTAAGGGTGGGGTTTATTAGAAAATTTATACAAATATTTACATTAAAATATTGTTTTTATATATTATCATTATTAATTATTAGTTGTTTTTAATTTGTTTCCAATTTATTTTATTACAAATATCTTTAAATAAAAATAATTTTGAAAAAAAAACTCGAAAATTCAATAAACGTTAAAAAACATAAGTTATCTTGTTTATAAAACATAAAAACAATAATAACAATACGTAATCAATCAATTTTTTAAATAAAAATTAGTTTATTATGTTATTGCAAAGAAATTTTTAAAATTAATTTTGAAGATCTTAAAACATTTGTTGAATTTATCAATTCACATTAACACTCACTCAAAAATTTAATAGTAACATAAGACACTCATCAAGCTATCAACTGTTTGTTGATAAGTTTGTTTGAAAACAAATAATCTAGGAATTATTTAATTATTATCTAAATATCAAACAAAGTTTAAGATAAATAAAGAAAATATTAAAAAATGAAAAGAAATTCGTCAATTTTTGCTTTTTCCACTAAAAAAGCTTCTATCGCACGAACATCTTCATTTTATCTTCCTCTCTTCGTTTCTCCTCTGATTCTCTCTATCTCCTTCTCATCAATTATATGTCATCCAGTTATCTGCCTCCTTTGATGCTCTGTTTTTGTCTGCCTGTTCGTTTTGAGAACAGATTGGTTAAAAACCAGTTTCACATGAAAGGATAAGAACGACAAAATGGTGCATGAATATAAAGCGCTAAACCATTGTTCCAGTATCTTTGTCGCGCCCCTTTCTCCGTATCGCTTCTGCATCCCATTCCGTGAAACTAGCATACCTCTGATCGCTTTCCCTTTGCTCGCTGGCTCTGCTCTCGTTGTCATTAGCCCATCCGCCCTGGCTGGCAAGGCTGCCTTGAGGTGGCTTCCATAGACATCAGAAAAGTCTTCGCTTTGGACTCTGCCTGCGTCACCTTTCACCGTGCTCACCAGATATTCGTTAACCAGCACACTGGCTTCTCTTTCCATCAGTGCGGCTCCCCGCTTTCCTCCGCGCTTCTCTCTCCACAGTCGTCCACCACATCTCCCCTTCCATCGGCAACATCCTCTGGATCTGATGCTCCTCCTTCTTTGAAGCCCTAACCTCCCTTGCAGACATCCGATCCGAGTTCGTACAGTAGAGTCTTATTCTTGTTTTTTTAAACATTATCAGTTGGCTACAGATGCATTTCTCAATGGCGATACCATCCTTAAAGTTATTCCTCCCCTATTCCCCACTTCGCATCCCTCCTCTTTTCTCTTTCTTTTCATCCATTCCTTCTTCCTTCTTTCCTTTTCTCTCATCCTCCTTGCCCAGATCTCATCCTCTCTGATTTCCAGTGCTTTCATTCCTTTCTCAGTTAACCTCAGCTACTGAGGTTATTTCTGTTTACGATACAAAATCCCCACTTCTTCATAGCACACAAGCTTCTCTATGTCCCATCCATCAACAGGCAGCAGCAACACACTGTCTTCCATAGTGCTTCTCCGTACGAAAGTCTCAACACAGCAGACCCAGTGGTGGAGAAGAGAAGGAAGTGTGAAATGGAGCGAGCACTGTTTTTCTTGAAGAACAGAAGAAGAAGAGGAAGATGAAGAAAACGAAGAAGAAGAAGAATATATAACTGAGTCTGAATGTGGAGACGATGTCGAAATAGTCAGTTGTATTTATACTGAAGAAGATGGAAATTCTTTTCTATCTGGTTTCGAAGAGGCTTTTGATGAGAAGTGATGATACCATTTGGCTGATTTTCTGCATCATCTTCGTTTTCCTCGTGTGCGGTTTCAGGAGAACTGTGAGTTGTTGCATTTTTGGCTTCATTTTCTCTTTTTTTCTTTTCTTTAACATTTCCTTTCTCAGATTTCTTTTTTAAAGATATTGAATAAGAGAGCAAACTTGACGAAGATGGAGAGGAAGAGGAAGAAGCAGCGGAAGAAGTTGACATCAAAGAAGAAGGTGATTGAGACGAGTTCCGGTTCTAACTTGCTTCCGGCTTCCTCTTTTGTTTGTTGAATTCAGCTGCATTTTGCGAGAGAGATGAGAGTAGATATGTAATAGAGATCGGTTTGAGGGTGTGGCTGCATGCTTCTTGTGTATCCTTGCACGTGGTTAGCTGCAATAAAGAAATTGTTTGATGACAGATGTATTTTGAGAGGCTGAAGAAGAAGATGAAATAGAAGAAGTTGAAGAAGAAGGTGATGATGATGATGCAGTTGGTACAGCTGTTGAATGAAGAGATATGGCCGACACTGATGATCTGTGTTTTGAATGAGATGACTTTGAGGAATGAGTTTGTAAAAAATGCAATGAAGAGAAGGAAGAAGCAAACGTATTCGGAGATGGTAAAGAAGGATGCGGAACATCAGCTTCACTACAATTAACAGAAGAAATTAAAGAAGAAATCGAAGCAGAAGAAGAAGTAGAAGCTTCTTTCATGCTTTTTTTGCTGTGTTTGACGATTATCTTGTGAAATACAAAGGAAACGAACAAATTGTGAGTTTTTCTGATAAGGATCAGAAGAAGAAAATGAATAAGTATTTGAATCAAACATCTAAAACACATTCGTATTTTCCCTTCGCTTTTGCTCAGAATGTTTTTGTTTTTTTTGGAATATAATTTTCTTCTTGTTCTTCTTTTTCTTCTTCTTTTGTTGTTCTTTTGAAGAAGACAAGTTTTTTGAATTGTCATCATCTCCTTCTTCCACAGTTAAAAATGGACTTTTACAGGGAAACACATCTGCACAGATGCCAAAATAAACTGCCTGTCGATCAAAAGATAGATCATCCCGAATCAACGGCATCTTCATTTCACAACAAAAAAATGTGATTCTGCATTCTCCCTCATCTTTTTTTTCTCTATCACTTCCCGCTCTTGAAGTTTGATTCGTGACTTTCAATATTCATCTTTTTCAGATACGAAACAAACGCCTCTTTCTTCTTCTCAACCTGCTCCAGCGCCTTCTTCTGCTAGTCTTCGAGCTTTTCCCGATCTTTCTCCGAGTTTTCCTTCTCTTCCTCCAGCAGCTCCTTTGTATCCTTCTCTGCCTCATTCTTCTGCATCTTCTCCATCTTCTGCTGAATCGCTTTCTTTAATTCAACTCGTTCGATACGGCTCGGAATAGCCAACAATTTTGGATCAGGAAAGCACAATGACGAAGAATAAACGGGATGCTAAATTTGATTGGTGAAAGTCGGGGTGCTGGTGGGAAAAGGAGATAAAGAGCACATTGAAAGAGGAGGCGAAAGTGATGATGGTGAAGAAGGCAAAGCATTGACAATCTGATTGTTATCAGATGAAATTGGTGTGGATGGTAAGAAGAAGATAAGATGATGATAAGGAAGAGGAGGAAGGAGAAGAAGAGAAGGATGCTGATCAAGTTGATTGGAGCGTTGACTGAAGAGTCTGATTTGGTCCATTTAACGTTGTGTTAATAGCATTTTACTGGTAAAAAGGCAAGCTTATAATTCTTTCTGCTTCTCTTTCTCTTTCTTCTCTCAGCTTCCTTTCTTTGATTCGCATCAATCTTTCGTCTATTTCCTTCTTAACCTTCATCTAATACTCCTTTCACCACATCCTGTCTTTTTCTTCCTCCTAAAACCACTTGTCATCTCAAAGCGCATTGTGACATATAGATATTGGAATCAGTGTTCTTTCTGGTGTCAGCAACGAATATAGCGAAAGAAAATTTGTATTCTTCTTCTCCTCTTTCCCCCTCTTCATCCCTTCCAATGAAGCATGAATGCTGCTTCGTAGATCCTTTGCGTGTTTGTTGAAACATTGTGGAGGGATAAATAAAGAAATCTGAGAGATAGACAAAGCAGAGGATGATGATTGAGAAACAGATGGGGTCAAAGCTTTGTTAGCAGTTGTATTCTTTGACATAAAGAAATCATCATCTTCTTCTTGAAGCAGAACCATGTTATCTTTGCTGCATTTCTTCCTTCAAGCTGCCTTTTTTTTGTCTTTTCCTTTGGATCACTGAAAAACGTTTTGACGCTCTGTGAATAAGAAGAAAATGATGATGAAATCACTGAATATGTGTCACCAGCATGCCTGCTTTTCTTCGAAGCCGATTTTGATGCTTCAGACTTGCCCCAATTCAACACACACAGTTCGCTTTTCCTTCTCTCTTCACACTTTTCGTCCTCCACACAAAATTGCCCCTTTCCTCTTCTGTTCTTTTTCACATTGCATTAACACCTACGACTTCTTCTTCCTGCTTCTTAACAATTGAACATTAAAACTCTTCCTCTGAAACGACTTTTCCAGACAATTGTTATTCTTCGAAGTATTAAACTCTAAATGATGTTTTGCTTCCATCAGATGACTCCAAATGGATCATTCTATCAACTTTTCTCTTTGAAGTTCTATCTTTCTCTATTTTTTATTATTTCTCATGTTCAATTCTTATCTCTTTTTCTTTTTTTCATTCAATCGTTTGTTCTTTCTCATACAAATTCTTCATTTTCTTCCTGTTGACTTCTTTTTCTTTTCTTCCCAGCATCTGCCTGAAGAACTCCACCTCAAACAAAAGGGCATCGGCATAACAGAAGAACGATGGATGGAAAAGCGGTGTTAACGAAGGAGAAGAACACATCAGAGTGAATAGGTGAGTGTGTGGGTGTGTTATAAAAAGAAGGCGCATGTTTTGATGAGTGCGTGAATTGAGAAAGAGGCAGCAGAGACGAAGGTTGAGCCGGGAGATGGAAATCAGAGAGGAAGAAGAGAGAGGATAAGGAATTGTTTGTGTGATTGAACTGAGGCATGGCTCACTGCTGTCAAAGGAAGTTTTCACAGAGGCAGCTGAAGAAGAAGTCGATAAAGATGCTGCAGTTGGTTTTGCAAAAACAGAAAGGGAATTTGACAATGAAGAGAAAGAAGACGAGTTTGAAGTCATTCCAAATATTGTTGTTTGAGCATTTGCAGCTTGATAAATGTGCTTGTTTTTGTGGAAATTTGGATGGTTCGTGATAGTGGGCACCAAGATTTCTTCTTCTCTCTTTCCTTACCCGCTCATCTTCTCCTCTTTCTTCTTCAAAGTCATCCATGTCCAAAATGTCGTATCGAGTGCCTGAAACATCATAGCTCAGTTCGTTGAGTCTTCCTTCTCCCTTTAAAGACGAAGCAAAAACAGGAGAATGGTACACCAGTGAAGAACAAGGTGATGAGTTTTCAGTCAATTCTCGTTCTTACATTGCATGTTAATGTTTGCTGTTTTATCTTTGTTCTCTATCAGCTTTTTCAGCTTCTCTCTTTCTGAGATCAAATCCTCCAGCGACTCAAAAAAGTTATCCATTTCTCTGCACCACTTCACTACACAATCACGAATGAATGAGACATTGATGTTGAAGTGAATTAGATATTCCATGAAGATATTTGAGATTGTTCTGTTTAAGAAGAAAAAAAGGAAGAAGAAGAGGAAGAAGAGGAAGAAGAAGAAGAAGAAGAAGAAGAATTGGAAGGATAAGAAGACAATGAAGATGAAACAGCAGAAGGAGAACAAGAAGAAGAAAATGAAGAGGAAAAGAGATAAACCTGAGGTATATCATGAGGAGCAAAAGAGTTGGAGCGATGAAGATGGAGATGATGATTTCTTTTGCGATGAGAAAGATGAGAAAGATGAGAATAATTGGTAGAAGGTGGGAAGAAATCAGTTGTGGTGCTGTTGGGGTATTTTTGAGGAAGAAGAATGAGAATTAAAAGAAGGAGGAGGAGAAGAAGAAGGTGAAGAAGGTGAAGAAGAGGAAGAGGAAGAAAGCGAAAAGGAACAAAATATGGAAGATTTGAATCACAAAGAAAAAGAAGAAGAAGAAGGTGAAAAATCAGAAGATGATAAGGGTTTGAAGGTGGGACAATTGAGAATTGTGAAACGAATTTAAACCTTTTTGAAAGATGTTGAAAATGACTTGAGGAATGTCGATTGATAAAAATAATTCATTCGCTGAGTTGATTTCAGATGAAATAGACAATCTTCATTACAAAACATGTGAAAATCAGAGAGATACAAACAGATGAAGAAGTTAGTCCACAAATCATCGACTGCCTTTGAGTGGTTGAACTGCTTTGCACCTCAGAAAAAGAAAATTGTGTTTGTCCGTTGGCGTTCATAATTCAAACGAACTTAACATCTGATGAGTGTATGGGCAAAGAAGAATTCGAAATCGAAGAAGGCGTTGACAATTGATGAAGTTGACTTCAATGGCAATAATTTCAAATTCAAAAAGAAGAAAATGACGAATTTTTTGATTATGTGATTGATGTGTCGATTCTGGCAATGAACATCTTTTGTTGAGTGAAACTGTTGAGAATGTTAAGGCGAAGAAAAATTGAAGATATCAGCTTTTCCAAGTCATGTTGCGCGATAGAAAAAACTGAATGTGTTCTGAATGCGAATGCCCAGCCTAATCATCAGCCTCTTCAAAAGAGTCGCTTCTGCCAAATACTCTCACAAATAAGTCAAACAAACTGCTTTTCTCTTTCTAACAAACTCATGTTAAGCATAGTTGGGCTATGCATCACACAAGACATATGGCTGAAGCCACAATTGTCATCGTCGAATGCAGTTCATTCAAGAATAATCTCAAAACTTCTGAATCTTTTGAAAAAGGATAAAATGGCTTCTTTCCATGGCATTCCTGTTCATGACCAATCTGTAGTCATTCAAAGAATACCATTGAAGAATAATGAATGAAACAAAAAAATTCAAACCATCTTTTTTTTTGACCTAGAATTATTTTCCCATCTCCAATGGATTGGTAATTATCAACCCTGCTGGCTTTCTTGTTCTCCCAAATCACCTCTCGCCACATAAAAAAACAGACAACTGAACAATAAATGACTGGCAAAGAACGTCATCCAACACAAAGAATCCTTTATGAAACCGATAATGATGCAAGTGAAAATAAATATTCACCAAATGATAAAGTAATGAACTCCTTTTCAAAGACTTATTCAATATTAAGTCTTTGCTGATAGCTTTCCAACTTGCTTCGTTCAAAAGGCAAAAGATTGTTGTTGAGGCTTGCTGTATGCCTCGCTCAATTCGCTTCTTCCATTCTTCAAACCCCCAATTCCCTTTCCTTTTCCATGAAATCCAACCTTCTTCCAAAAAACAATGTCAAACAAATCCTGTGCAAAAAATTATACCAAGTGCAACGCATATCCCACAAAATGAACAAGTGGTGCAATTCAATCTTTCTGATATTCTCCTCGCTTTTTTTGTTTCTTGCTTGAGTTATTTTTCATTCAAAATATCACAGCCGATGTTGCGTCATATGTTTTGCAATACACAGCTAAGTTCAAATCTCAACAATTTTCCTCCACCAATCCACTTTTCGCAAACAATAGATGCAAACAGCCACCCGCTCCTCCATCTGCAGGCAAAATTCCTGTTCTTCTGCGGTGCCATAACTCGCATGGGTGCATCTGTGGTCGTGTTCTCAAGAGCTCAAACATGCACATATGCAGAAAAGCATCAATCAAAAATCTTCACTTATAAAATTATAGGTTGGACACCCTTATTAAATAACAAAACAATAAATAACTGATTTGTTGCACTTCGATTTGCCTGCTTTGTGCAAAAGAATGAAAATGATGCAGAGGAATAAATTAGTATTTTTTCATTTTCAGATTTTTAATAATATTTTTGACTTTTTTGAAGCAGATGTTCCTGCAACATTCAGAAATGGAATCAATATGTTGCTTCACCTTGATTTTGCCTAATGCACAGGACCAGCAACAAATGTTTTATGGTGTGCACAGAGCATTGCTGAATCACTATTCAGGCGATTTTATCTGTTCTTTTTTTATTATTTTGAAAAAAAAAATTATTTATTAACTTTTGAAAGGGGCTTGGGCGATTGAACAATTTGAGGAATGCTGTGCAAAAAGGGGAAAGCGAAGAAATGGATGGAATACGGGAAGATGTGAGATTTGAAGAGACGGGTGCGATTTGTGAAGTGGGTTGTTGAAAAGAAAATGGAGAAAATGGCGGATGAAAAGGGATTAGGATTGGGGTTGGGATTTTGGCGTTGGAGTATCGGGAGATGTTTTGAAGGGCCAAAGGTTAAACGGGACGGTGACTTGTTTTTCTTTGAAAAGGAAAAGATTTGAAAGGAAGAATTCTGATGAAGAGAAGAAAAACGAAAAATAAAAGGATGAAATGCTCCTGTGGGAGTGTTTGCAATGGAACGTAATTCTGAATGAAGGCCTTTCAGTGGAATTGCTGTTGATTTGTGTGGCTTGCCTGCTGAAAGGTGTGTTGGAGAAAGAAGGATAGGGAGGAGACTCAAAAAGAAGTTGAAATGAGTTTGCTCGGCTTGAGTCATTTTCACACAACGTTCAAGTGTGTCTTATTTTTTTTTCAATTTTTTTTTTTTTTTTTTTTTTTGAAATGTATTTATTTTGAATTGGAGACAGATAACGAGTGATATTTGAAGGAAGAAGCAGGAAGCATCAAGCGCAATCAGTTGCAGCACGATTTGAGGGGACTTGCGAATGGATGAGTTTTGGAGAAATTGATGAAGAGATTGATGAAGAACAGAGATGGAGGAAGTTAGAGTGAATGAACTGGGTTTTGGAAAAAAGATTCAAAAGAAGTGGGAGAGATGGGAAAGGATGTGGATTGGAAGAGAAAATATGATGAGAGGATGAGGGAAGAAAGAGAATAGTTAAATTCTGATGTGTGTGATTGCAAGAAGATGAAGAAGAGAAATATGAAGAAATAAACATTTTCAGTTTCTGAGGGGAAAGAGGATGCGACCACTCAAGAGCAGTCAATGAACAGTGGATATCCAATTCAATAGGTATGCATCAATCTGTTTGTTGTATTTTTTGTGATTATGTTTTTCTTATTATTATGAAATTCTTTTGTCAAATACAATATTTTATCTCAATAACAACATCACATAAACCCTTTTCATCATCTT
Source organism: Monocercomonoides exilis (assembly GCF_001643675.1). Taxonomy (NCBI): domain Eukaryota; phylum Preaxostyla; order Oxymonadida; family Polymastigidae; genus Monocercomonoides; species Monocercomonoides exilis. The sequence goes on from NW_027150600.1 coordinate 66,796, forward strand.
CAGAAATATCATTCGATTGATTGCACATTTCTCTTTAACCACATTTCTTCTTCTTCTACTTTTTCGTTCAACAAAAATGAAGCTATTCTTCAATTAAACAGTGCTTTCTCCAAGTATCTTTATTTTTCGATAAAATGTTTTTTTTTTTTCATCTTTCAACGTAACTTATGTTTATTCTTTTTCTCCTTCAACAGTGTCTGTTGAATTCTAATAAATTGCTTGTATTGTTTCAAAACCATGATAGATAATGTCCAATTGTCAGATAAATTGATTATTTAACAAATAACAAAAAGTGATGAAATGTTCATATGATCTAAATATGAAAAAGAAATAAAAATAGGAAAATGTGTGGACTTCAAAAAAGTATTTAAAACATAAAAACTAATTACAAACGATATAAGAATGATAATGAATAAATGAAATAAAAATTCGATGAAGAAGACGCAGTTTCAGATACATTTCTTAAAGGTGAATTGTTTCTATTTCTTGTCGCGCTGGTTGGCTTTTAGCATTTTCATGAGTCTTCTTCAGAAATTTCTCGAGCTCGTTCATATTTTTCAAAACATTTTTCTGTTGAAATAAATAATGTGAATATGGTTTTTCATTTCAAAAAATGCATTGTTCTTTAATCATAAAAAATAATATAAAATATACACACAAATATTTTTTAGACTCAACAAAATACAAAAAATTATAAATACGTTCCATTTTCCTGAAAATAAATCAAATTGAAAATCTCGATCACAAAAGTGGTCACTAATTTTTCTTCAGATTTTGCAACAAACAGACATAAAAAGATGTGGGGAAGCGGTTTGTGAGGAAATCTGAGAAAAAATAAGTGACCACTTTTGTGATCGCCAGTCATTTGGAAAAACACTTTTATTAAGGTTCTCATCAAATTTGATCCATTGAATGATCGAAACTATAATTAAACTGAAAATTGAAATGACTGGCGATCACAAAAGTGGTCACTAATTTTTTCTCAGATTTCCGCACAAACCGCTTCCCCACATCTTTTTATGTCTGTTTGTTGCAAAATCTGAAGAAAAATTAGTGACCACTTTTGTGATCGAGATTTTCAATTTGACATATTTTCAAGAAATGTTGACTTTTTTTTGGTTTTTGTATTTTATTGAGTCTTAAAAATATATATGTATATATTCAATATTTTTTTTTATGATTAAAGAACAATGCATTTTTTGAAATGAAAAACCATATTCACATTTTATGACAATTATAAAAGCGACAATAACAGCAATCAGTGCGATAATTTACATCAAAAATGTGTCAGCCCGCGAATGGAATATCAATGAAAATGAAAAAATATAGAATCCACATTCAGAAATTTGTCTGTAAGCGATTCTTTTTTATGAGTATTTTTTAGTGATTCAAGTCGTTAACGTCAAATGCTTGCTGTTTATTTCGTATGCAGCACAAGGCACATATTGCAATCTGTTCTATGCATCGAACGCAAACTTTGAAGCGAATAGAAACGAATATTAGTGGATGAAAAGCGAGAGACGAACGACACGCTTTTTCGAATGCAAACACCACTGTATAATTCTCTCACAAGTTCCACTTACCAGACAGTCTGTACACATACAATGGGAAAGAGTGTGGCAGCTTTATGGGGTCATATTTTGGATGTTACACATTGCTGATTCAGATAAGTGTGGTGTAAGCAGTGGAGAAAGATGAGGCAATGGTTTCATCCAAGGGCTTAACATGTCAACTTTGGACATGTTCAAATTGACATCGTGTGTGGCAGATGCACTGGAGAAGAAGAAGATCATCCGTCCGAATGAGATTGTGATTGTGGAGCAGACGCAGTGAATGTCACTAGAAGAGGGGGTATTTGAAGAGGCGAAGCTTGATGCGCACAGAACAGCAAACTTTGTGGACCAGTAAGTGAATACAGATATTTTCGGTAAATTTCAGTTTTTTTCATTCAAGATTGCCTGGATTCTCGAAGGAGAGGGAGGTCAGGAAAGCAGAAAAAAAGAATGCAAAATATTTTGAGCTTGATTAAAGAAAAGAAAAAAATTTCAAACAGATCGTCTAATGCAATGGTGAAGATTTGAAGCAATGTGGTGTGTTAAAATTTTCTTTTAATCATTACAAATAATTTTTGTGTATTTATTTTAAAATATACTTATTTTTTTCATTTTTGCTATTTTTTGAGCTTTTTTTTCATTATTCATTATGAACTTCCTCTTTTTCTAGTGAGTTGATCGCATTGGTCATTTTATGAATTTGAACGTTGGCAATCTGCATCGAATTGCCTGTCTAAACTGTATCTGCATAGAAATCGTTGAGATGTCCAATCTTTCCAGCTGTTTGGACTCACACAATCAACAACCAGTAAGTTCCATGCAAGAAGCGATGAAAGAGCAATTTTTCATTTTATAAGGTTTGTACTATTTTTCGATAATTGTTACAATTGTTTAAATCATATTTCTTATTTTTCTTTTTTTAATTTATTCAAACTCTAACTTTTATTTATTCAACCAATTTTTACAAAAATATGTAAACCATCACTTTTCATGTTTTCATTTCATTCAATTTTTTCTTCTAAGTTTGGGTGATGTGTCTTTTCCGTGTGCTTTTTCCAGCGTTTTTATTGCCATTGGAAACAGAACAGATAAAAAAGACTGAACAAGGAGTTATCCCTCCACCCTATCTGCTACCACTGCTATTTCAGTGACACAGCTGACTGCCTCCTCCCCGAGCACACTGGCTTCAACTCCTCATAAGCAACTCGAAATTAACTCTCTTCATCATCATCGCTTTGTTCTTCTTCTCCTTTCTGAGATCAGTCATCCGCAAGCAGCTTTGATGCTTCCATGATTGAGTCAATTAAGCGCCCTTCATATTCAGCAAACATCCTTTCATATTTCTTTCAAAAGACATCTCTTTTTCCTCCACCTCCTATTATCATCTAAAAATATTTTTTCTCCCTGACCCTCCAGATTTCCTTCACCTTCGCCTCTCTACAGCTCCAATTGGAATCTCTTCTTGACACGAACTTCCACTTGAAAGAATCTCTTGCATCTGACATCTTCAATAGTGGAGACACCTTTCTTTTCAAACATCACACGAATTACCAAAACTACCACATGTTCACACTGAACACAGTCTGATATATCTTCCACGTCTTCAAGTTCATCACAACGATCTTCTTCTTCTTTGATGTCCTCCTCCTGCTGAAGGGATATCAATAAACAGATAGCTCAATTCTGTTCATCGCAATAAATCACTTTCACGTCTGTTTCTTGCTCCTAAATAAATAAAGTTGTCTCTTTCTGCCTTTCCAAACTTTGCACTACCGTTGCTGGGCTTGTGTTCTTCAAATTTGAGATTTGCTCCTTCATGTGTGTATAATCTGCAGATGTCAACATTAACTCAAGTTGAGCTTCCAATTCTTCTTCTGGAGGTGCAAACGATTATCTTCTTGGAATCATCAATAGATGTTTGGGTTGGATGAGAGGCAATGCTCCTGCTCTTCTTGTCTCGCATTATAAGTCGACAACTCCTCTTATGGAGCGTGTTGGATGCAAATATGGGAACCCATTTACAAATAAACCACAGATAGGGAAACGGGGTCATTTGCGTTGCATAACTACAATCTCCTGTGAAAGTTTCAGATGGGAAAAAGAATTCGTTATTGTTCCCGTACGAGATATTCGTTAATGATATGGAGGTTATTTAGAGAAAGAAGGAGAAAGAGAGAAGGAGAGAAAGATGGAGGCTTCAATAGAATAGGAAATGAGAATGACAAAAGAAGATTCTCGCCCTTGGAGATATACGGAGAAATCTTATTGAGTTATTCATCTTCCTCATCTTCCTTGTTGAAGGCAAAGACGTTTGAGAGTTTTACAGGAGGAAAAGAATAATTAATAAAAGGCGATGTAATGACAAGGACTGATTATCCTGTGGTAACTTCACGTGACTGCCTATTGTCTTCGATGTCGTCTGAGCGGAAGTGAAACAGAGATATCATGCACTCCATTGCAAAGAAGAGAGACAAAAGAGGAAGTGGCAGTGGAGGGGGAGTGAGCGGGAGTTGGAAAAAAAAGTTTTGTGTTCTCCTTCAACCACTCATTATTGGGAAATGTGCAGCTCCTCTCTTCGCATGTTCTGTCAAGTGCATCGTCTGCTGCCTCTTCAATCGCATTATTTATTTCTTTGTCCAAGCTCATCGTTTCGTCTTCTGCTAATACCGTCGTTTGCATCAGGCAAGCATCTGGAAATACATCCTCCTCTTCACATTCTTAGCATGACAATAGGAGTAACTTAGCGGAATTACTGAATTATCAATTTTCCGTCTCTCCTTCCTCAAAGATTCTTTTTGCAGGATAGCCTTCATTCTCTTTCATCTGATCGCTCATATCCTCGTCACCTAAGTGGTTAAAAAATGTTAGAAAGATTGCGTTATCCACACGCAAACCGTCTATCTCATTGTTCTCCTCATCTTCATCTTCTCCATCTTCTCCAGCAGAAACAGACCTCTCTCTCCACCATTAACCATGCCATCGTTCTGAGATTGTCATGGCTCGCAGCATAAGAGCAATGCATCCTCTCCTCCACCGACGCTATCTCAACCGCTGTGCTCAAGTGGCTGCTGCTTCTGGTGCTTCACATTCTTCTTCTTCCTCCTCCTCTTCCTCTTCCTCGTTGCTTCTCTCTTCTAGAAACAGATTTCTGACAAGCGAAGAGCAGCAGACGAGGAGGATGAGGACAGCAGTTCGGAAGAAGAAGGAAAAGACAATATTTTTTTCTCCCACCAGATGTGTTTGAGGCGCTGCCGCTGTTTGCGGAGTTTCGGATGGTGGAGCGGTATGCGGAGAATCTGGAGAATAGGAAGAAGTTGAAGGCGATGAAGATGACTGAAAAGAAGAGGATCAAGAAGTGATTTTGGAGGATTCAATGAACAACCACAAAGAAGTTGCTTGAAAAGCAAAGACAATAAAAAAGAAACAGAAAAGAATACAAACACAAAAGAGTCTATTCAAAACAACAAAAAAGGCGAAACGAATTATAATGAGCCAAAACCAGAGCCTCTTTCATTGCAAAAGCATCAAAAACAACTTCCTCTCTCCCACCTTCACCTTCTCCACAGCCTAAACAATATCCTTCAGAACGAGGCACCTTTGGAACAATACACTTTACGCGAGGGAAGCGAATGGACGGTGGATGAAGAGGAGTCGGAGGGAGATCGTTGATTGCGTACAGCCAAGAGATGGAGATGGGGAGAGGGGCTGTTGGTGCACAAAAAACGCTTCCATCAACAGTTGTTGTTGTTGGAGGAGGAGCGGTGATGTTGAGTGTTGTATGGATGAAGAATTTCAACAGAGAAGAAACAAGGGCGATACAAGATGAGTTTCAGAATGAGAAAGGGAAGGTGGACGATGAAGAGGCGAAGATCACGTTCAATTCATTGGAATCTGATGATCAGAGATAAAAACTACTTCTGCTGATGAAACTGCAGGATATACAGAAGAAGAAGAAGGAAAAAGAAGAAAAAGACATGAATCCGTTTGCAGAATCCAAGGAATACTACTACCACACCTTGAGACAGGCACGCCGACCAACCAGAAAGAGAACAAAATGACAAGCGAGGTGCAGCAAGAGGCGAAAGAAAGCCAAACGCCAATTTTGACCAGAGAGCGGAAATTGGACTGCACGTTGAATGATTTAGCGAATTCTGACCTGGAAGATTTGAGCGATGAACTGGATGTGCCCTGCCGTTATGTGCGTATCAAAAGCGAGGAAAATGGGCAATTTGCGTGGAAGATGAGGAAGATGCCTGTTTATGCAGCAGTCGACGTGAGGCAGACAAGAGCGCGGTTGGATCTGATGAGTGCGCTGAAGAGTGAGCTGAGGCAGAGCAGGGCGGAGTTGAGAAGAGGAAGGGGGATGAAGTGGAGGGGCTGGTGGACATACAAAGAGGAAGCAGAAGAAACACGCAGAAAGGGAAGAAAAGCAGTGGAGAAAGCGTCACCTTTGCCGTTTCAGAAGGAGAAAGGGATAAGAACATTCAGTTTGAACAGCGTTCCTGGGTAAAGAGAAGCTCTGTCGTTCTCAAAATTGGTATCTTTTTCCGCTTTGCAGAATTCAACTGCAACGGATTCGATGAAGAAATATCTTTCACTCAATTTGGTAGCGTTTTTTGATTCAGCTGCTGATTTTGCTTCAAATACAAACATTGCTCTTCATCCTCTCTCCAACTGCCCTTCTTCGCTTGTCAATTCGTTCATTTTTATGAACATCCAACTTCAATTTTCTCCTTCTTTCAGAATCTCTTCATCTCTCTTCCTTTTATCTCAAGCTGTTCATCCATCTGCTTCTAATCCTGCTGCTCCTGACTCACTTTCTCCACTTTCACTGCCTGCTCCTTCTTCTTCTACTTCTTTTTCATTCAAATATCATCGAGTTCAGTGCCAGACGTCATCTTTCGTTGCAACTTGGAAAGAAACAAAGAAATACTTATTCTCGATGATACATCAGCTTAAGTTATATGTCAACTGAAACGATTCTCCACAAAGCAAAGAAAAGTCTGCAAGTTATCAACAACTGAATCAATTCTGACTTTTTCATTTGGAGGCTGAAGCATTCGAAGTAAAAATGAAAGGACAATGAGGCTATTTTTATTTGGAATGGATGGATTCCAAAAATAGCCTTCGGTCGATTTCACAGCAGCGAAACCACAGTGAATTGCAGGAAATGAAACGATGAGTTAGAAAAGCTATTTTGAGGAAAAGACTTAAGTGAAGAGAAATAATATGAGCCTCTAGCGCTAATTGGATACAAGCAAGTTGAAATCGGAAAGGTGAAGAAAATATAAACTGAAGAAAATTACTAGATATGTATGAATATATTTCTTTTGAAGATACGACGGCAATGAATCTTTTTTCATGAGCTTAATTTGTTGTTGATGGAGAAGAAAAATTAGATGAGGTAATGACGAAGAAATATTTCTATGTGAGCTGATGTCAAGGATTTTGATAAAATAAGTGATGATATTTTCTTCAGTTGAAAGTGATGTGAAAGCTTATGAATTTTTCCATGATATGGAAAATGGTGAAAATTGGAAAATGAAGGAAAGGAAAGAATGCAAGAAAAAGTTCATTATTTCCTGTGATTTATGTATCAACCACGCTGAAGGTGAGTGTTTGAGTTGGAACAAATGTTGATGTGAGGAGGGTGAGAGAGGCGTCTTGGAGGAGGGAAATGAAGCCGTTGAGGGCATACTCGATGGTGGCGCATGGGGTCTGTTGGGGTCTGCCACATGTATCAGCATCAATTCCATTGTTAGAAACGATTTTGTTCTGGGCGATGAGGAGGAGCGAGCTGTTGAGCTCTGCTTATTCAAATTATCCGCTACTTCTGTTTACGTTGGATGAATTCGATGAAACGAATAAAAGGAAAGGAAATTTGTTAGCTGTTCAAAGACGAAAAGAAAAAAGAGAAATAACTATTATTTATAAATTGGTTTCAATTATTTTGTTTTCTTTTTTTTCATTTATATTCTTCTTTGTAAACTTTTTCTTTTCAATGTTTTGTTTTTCCAGTTAAGAAATATCTATTTACCTTTTAAAGATTGGTTTTTCAATTTTTATAAAACTTGATCAAAAAATTCTATTTCATAAAAAAACATAAAAAAGGTATGTTTTTTTGAAAGAGACAATAAAACAAATATATATTACAGATATTAAAGCTAAATACTTGCAAAAAATCATTAATATTCTTTGATCATTAAATACCACAATAGAATTTATTATTTCGATTTTTGATCTTTTTTTATGATATCAAAAAAAATCACCCATCTTGCCCCGAAATTTGATAGAAATATAAAATTACTATTTTCTTTGAAAATTAAACAAAAGGAACTTTTCAAAAAAAATTAAGACATGTTCTTTTTTCCAACAAAGGAAAATGAATGTTGAGAGAGGAAATTACAAAAGAGGTTCTTGAACATGAACAATACATGATCCTCACAGTCAAGACACAACAAAGTCAACAGATTGAATGAGTTTCTCTTGTTCTGTTCAATTCTCTTCACAAATTATATGTTACACAGAATAAAGCTGTTCATCGATGAAGGAATTGATTCTTCTAATGCAATCGCTGCAAAAGAACAAACAACTATATTTTTCCTTTCTGAGACAAAAAAAGAGATATATCTTTTATCGTTTGTTGTGAATGTTGAAATTACCACAAATAAAGAAAAAGTCGCTTGAATAATTGAAAAAAAAAGAACTACAACAAATGGAATTGATAATACAAACTGGAGTAACACAAAATAGAAAATGAAATAATGACTGTTGATGTTTGCAATGAAAGAAAAAAGAAAAGAAAGGAAAGGAAAGGAAAGGAATCAACTGAAAAGCCAAATTAGAGATTAATGAAAAAATTCATTTGACAAGATTCACTCAAAATAATGGTGAGGTGGAGATTCAGCAAACACAAAAACATGAATATATAAAACACAACACTGCTCATACAAAATCTGCATTCGGAATGGGTGAAAGAAGAAATAAAGTGAAACGCAACAACCAATAAAACACATGAAACAAAAAAAAGGTTGATATCAAAAACAAGAAGAAATGTGCTGATGAACAAAAAAAAGGGAAGAGAGATACTCTCTCAGACTGATAAAAGATAATTTTGAGGTGGCTTTAAAAACAAAAACATTTTTCCAACAAAAACACAATTATCACCAACTCTTCATTCACTTCTCAGTTTGCAAAGTTCCTGTGATATCTGAAGTATTCACACTCATCATGTGTTCCCCATCTTCTGTTGTCTCCTCCAGATCAATCGCATCTGACATCGTCAGCATTGCTGATCCTGGAGGAAAGCGCTGGATGAACTCTCGCTTCAGCCCTGCCAAGCTCAGTCTGTCTTCTGGCTGGGAAGACAGGCAAGCCCTGATGATTTCAAAGAAATTCGATTCCTTCACAGCAGATATGTTCGGTCGTTCGTGATTCACAATCTTCTGCCCCGCCACCTCTGCCTCATAATCGCCAAACGGGATCTGGAGCGTCAAGCACTCCCACAGCATCATCCCGATCGAAAATGCCACCGACTCCTTTGTTGCTCCCATCTTCTTGTTCATCAGCAATTCTGGTGCCTTCCACCTCAGGCACTCTTTTTTGTAATAATCATCCTCAAATGCCGATGAAGGAAGGGAGTCACTGTCATCATCGTCATCGCTTGCAGATGAAACAACAGTTGATGATGAGATGGAAGAAGAGTCCGAATCATCATCAGACAAGAAGTCTGAATGCATGACAATGCAGATGACCATGTGTTCAGAGAACAATACAATGTGGGGACTCAAACTGGATAATGACTGAAGAGGATTTTCCATTTCATCAAAGGAGTGGAGAGCAAGGTTAGCCACCCAGAACAGGATCTGAGCAGCTGTCTGCTCCCTTTCCTTCAAACTCCTAATCACCATCTCTTTCTTCTCATTCCTTCCATGCAACAACATGAACAGCGAATCCCTCAAGTCCACAATCAGTTTTTCATGAGGCGATGAACAGGCCATTGCATCCACCAGATTCGACATGGATGATGTGGTTGGACACAGACTCTCCGATCGAACAAATGTTGAATCTGAATCAGTTGTCGAGGTGGATGAAATGGATGGGGAAGGAGATCTCTTTCTAATTTCCTCTTCCTCAGCTTTATCAAGTGCCCAATCTGGAATCTTGTCTGAATCCTTTCCAAGAATATACTCAGTCGATCCGCTTTCACTCAACAAATACTCTTCTGACTCAGAATGCGCCATCTCCTTTCCATTTATTCTCTTCTTCATCCTCTCTTCATTTTTCTTCTCTGCCTCTCTTTCTGCTCTCCTCCACTGCTCCTCAGGCGACATCTCCATCGTCACCATCTCAAATGCCTTTGGATCTTTTCTGATGTTGTCATTCACAATCTCCTTGTATTTTTTCGCTTCTTCTTTTGAATTTCTCCATCTGGCAACGAATATCACAAGGGCAATGAGAACAATCAAAAGAACAACGGCCATTATAATCACGATCAATAACAAAAAAGATTTCCCTTCTTTCCCTCCTTCAACAACTTGATCATCTCCTGTCTTTGATTCCGTTTTGTTCTTCAGAATCAGAGGAGAAGTCGAAACCAGTTGTTTCCCAAACAATATCATCACTGACACCTCTGTTTCGTCTGAAGTCGTGGAAATATTTTCAGATGGAACTCTTCCAATCACTTCTGTTTCTGAAAGAAAGCCATCTTCCTCAAACTGATATGTCTCAACCAACTCCACTTCCCCTGTTTTATACACAAGTCTGAATGACAAGTCACATGGCATAAAAAGAGATCCCTTGAATTTGATAAAAATGTTGCTTCCATTTTCATTCACAGAAACATCTTCCAGTTTTGGAATGAATAAAGGCGATGATCTTTCTCCTGCTATTCCTCCAAGTGTGCATCCATCATTCAAAATCCAAAGAGATGAATTGGGCATCAGTCCATCTCCGCCTTTCAAGCTGGAAATGGTCAATGAAGCAGAATCTGAACAAATGATGTTTCGACGAAGAGAGGGATATTTTTCAATGAATGGATTGTTGTTCAAAAACTCTCCTTTCTCGATTGTCACATTACCAGAAGATATGGATAATCCGCCTAACAAAGCATTCATTATTGTCACATCCTTCATCACCAATGAAGAATTCATCGAATGGACAAGGGATCCATTCCATATGCATATTTCTTCAAAATCGCTGTTTCTCTCACTTTCACTTTCTTTTGAAAGAATTCCTTCAAATTCACACATTTGCATCGAAACATCCTTTGCATCGCTAATCTCCATGATGCTTCCTTTGTCAGACAAGGAATTGCAGTAGGAACAAGAACAGTTTGAAAGAACTATCTGAGCTGAGGAAGAAGAAGCTGAGAGAACAGAAGCTCCTTCTGAATTTCTTGAACAGTTGTTGAATAAGGAGATTGTTATTGAAACAGATCCTGAAGTCGAATCGCTTATCGCAATTACATGACCTTCAGATAATTTCACTCCATCTGCAGATATTCCATTCAGTGCAACGCTTCCACAATCACCTATCTCAAACACATTTGTTGTTTCCTCAATATATTCCAGTTTCACATTTGTGATTGAGGCCTCATCTCCATTTAACAAAAATGAAGGCTTCTTGAATGAAAGCATGGATATTGAGCAGTTATCAACATGCAGAATTCCACTTTCAATGGTCATCAATGTTGAGTTAAGATCAACAGCTTCAATGTTTTCTGATTGGCCAATCGAAGAAAAATCAACAAAAGAAAGAGATAATTGGCCATTTGTTTCATGGATAATAGAACTGCCTGAATATGAAAACGACTGGCCAAAATTGAATTTCACACTTTCTATCCGAACTTTCTCTGAGATTGTGATCAGATTTTCTTCATTTCCAGCAATTGTTGAGTTCAGATACACAAAAGCAGCTGACTGAGGTTGCAATGAGCGGATAATTACATCCTTTGCTTCACATTCTCCGACAAAAAGTGTCTCTTTTGAGATCAACAGCTGTGAATACAAAGATGGAATTATGTGCTGAACTCCAACATTCAACGACTCACAAGGCATGTTGAACTCTCCGCATTGCTTGCTATCTGTGTGGTTGCCTGTTGCTGAAGACACAAATATCGTCTCACTCTGGTATTTCACAACCCTCAGCAGAAGATCTTCTTCGCCAACAAACGAGTCTGTTGTGTAGCCCCATATCGCTAGCTCCTTTACAAACGGTGCTCTGAAATCCAGCAAGAATTGTTCATCTGCTATTTGATTTTCGATTGAGTGGCATTTCACATACACATCTCTTCCTCTGAATGCTGAGTTGTCTTTGAAAGTGATATTCGACAGAACAAAATTCAGAGGCTGCTCAGCTGTCGAGGTGCACTCCAGAAACAACCACCCACCTCTTCCTGTGCTCGAACAGAAACACTCAGAAATCGTGCAAAATGAGCAATCAAAGCTCCCTCCCTCATTCAACACACAAAACATCCCTCCTCCCTTTCCACACTTCGTTCCTCCACACTTCTTCATCGTTGTGTTTCGAATCACTATTTTCAATGGCTCAACATCATTCTCATTTCGAATGATGGGAATATCATCAGTTGTGTTCTGGGTGACTTCTTCGAATACACTCCACTCAATAACAATATCTTGTTCAAATTCATTGTTTTCTCTTGTTGTACTCCTTGAAACGCACAATCCACTTGCCCCTTCCAGCTCAACATTCTTCATCGTCAGGTTTTTGATGTTCAAAATCGTTATTGACAACACAGAAATAACATCCTGTGAAAAGCAAAGTGATTGCATTGTCACCAATTCCAATAGAACTGTGCCTCCATCTGCCTTGATCAACCCATAGCTGATTATTTCTTCTCTGCTTTCTTCCATTTTTGTGAATGAACAGTCCTTCACAGTCAACAACGCATCACATGATCCAACATGCATCAAACTTTTAACATCACCAGTGAATGAAGATGGCATCACAAAGTTTATCAGTTCGAAATATGAGATGCCTAGAATATTCATTGCTTCATCCTCCGCTCCTTCAATAGAAGAGCGACACTCAAGTGAGCACATATCTGTGTTATTCGAACTTATTGAAATATCACCAAGATCAACACTTTTTTGGAGAACTCCTTTTCCAATGATGTTAATATTCTTTTCATTTCCTTCTGGCAATCGATTCAATGAATAATCAATTGAAAGGCAAGGATAATCCGAGAATCCACAGGCACCCATATCTCTTCCTTTGTCTCCAATAAATATCTCCGATTCGAGTTCAAGCCAGAAATAGACAAGTGGAATGACATTCTCTGTATCATTCCCATCAAAGCCTCTCATTGAATTCAACGAAATATCATCCAGATGCCCAGATACAAACGGAAGTGAGGTGTTTGTGATACTCTTTGTCAAGTTGAATGACTCAACAAAAAGATCATTTCCATGTCTGGCAACATTCTGCTTATCAGAATCAAAAACGGGGGATGAGATCGCAAATGAAGAATACTCATCGATCAGCTTCAGTGCAATTCCTCCACCAAACCCAGTCTTCCGTTCTTCTGCTGGTGTTGTGCATCCTGTGAATGTGCACGAAACAATATTCATTTGAATGTTCCCTTTCAACTGAGCATTGACTGCTCCTCCTCTGCTTCCATCAGATAGCACACAACACTCATCAAATACACACTTTTCAATATATATTTGTGAATTTGTATTTTCATCATTGCTGTTGTCAATGCTGATACAGCCTCCACTTCCAACTGCTCTTTCTATTTTTGTGTAATTGCTTTTTGTCATGTTCAACCACTGAGTGCTTGTTAACTCGGTATATGAACTGCTTCCCGAAAATGAGATCAATGGATTTCCATTCAAAGTGATTGATGAAGCAGAGAACGAATCAATAGCCAACGTTCCTAATTCAACAGACAAGAACAGAAATGTCAATTCTTCTGAAGAATTTTGAAGAGTTAAAGAACATTGAGACAAAGTCAATTGTGAAGAAGATGAAATGAAAGTGGAGTGAAGAGGAAGGGAAGGAGGAAGAGAGAAGATAAGTATCGATAATTCCGTTTCAACACTTGATGTTATCTTCGCTGAATTGGATGTTGAACTTGAATCAGAGACTGTCCAGCCACTTCGCTCATTTCCTTTGATTTCATGTTTCTGTCCAGCTAAGGCCAATTCATCGCTCATCATAATCATTCCATTCACGATGACTTTCTTTGTTCCTGTTTGTCTTATGAGGGAGTGCTTCATTGTCAAACAAGGGAATTGGACAATTCCACAACGTGAATGATCAGATGCCTCAGAATTGCTCACATATATTTCTTCTGGTGTGGGAAGGAGATAGATGCACAGAGGAATGGCCACGCTTGTGTTTCCATTGACGTATCCTCGCACTTTATCAAAAGAATCCAGTGAAGCTGTAACACACTTGATTTTTTGTGATTTTGCAGTTTCTTCCAGATTGGGTGAAATGACAAAGATATCACTTCCCCATTTGGCTGTGTTTGTTCCAAATTCCGAGGAGATCAGAAAATTTGGATTTTCATTCAATAATTGAAGAAGAATTCCTCCGCCAAGGCCATCTGTTGCTGAACAAAAGCATCCATCGAAAGGTCCACCTTTCACTTTCACTTCATTTCCGTTCCCAACACACAGCATCATCGATCCCCCATCAGTTGATGTTCTGCTTCCACAACCAGAAAATATGAAAGAATTCAGATTAATGTCTGCCTTGTCATTCGAAAATGACATTACAGCTGCTCCGCTTGTTGTTCTTTCAATCTCATCAAAGATGCACTCTGAAAGAGTCAATGAAACTTCATTTGTCGAAGAAAGCGAAAATAACGAAGTTGTGGAGATTGTCTTTGCCCAGTTCACATTTCCCATTTGACATACTCCATTCTGAACATTGATAAGCTCTGTGGTGAATGCTGTTTGTGCCGAGTGTACGCTTTCAGCAGATATGTTCAGTCTGCTGATACTCATTCTTCCTGCACCACTTATCTCAAACAGCCTTGACCCGCGATTATTTGGATGAATTGAGTCATGCACAAGAATAAAATCCCTGACAGTCAACGTTCCTGTGGAGACTGAAAATAGAGACAGCCCAGCTTCTTCCAATTCTGTTTGGATTGCTGTGCTCATATCACTTTGGCCATAAACAGTAAAAGTGTTGACTCCACAATCAAAACTATTTGTTTCGATTATTGATCCTGAAAATACTTCTACATTATTCACAAAGTCTGGAATCAGTTGAGTCAAACAATGGCTGATCGTGCTGCACGGATGAGATTCATCCATCCCACATGCATGTGTATCTATTCCTTTTGGTTGCGAATCAGTTGATGATACAAATCTCACATTTCCAAAATCTTTGCGAAGCCATTCACTGTGATCAACGTTTGAATAAAAATTTGTACAAACTCTATTTGTCGTTTTGCTGGTTGAATAGCATGTTGGATCAATATTATTTGAGGTTGAGTCTTGCAGAGATAAATCATGTCCCAATTTTCCACATGTGTTGCCGTGAAAAAAGCAATATAAAAATAAAATCCCCATGTTATTTGATTTAATTTCTATGCACACAGCTCCTCCCCAGCACATTGCAAAGCAATGACAAAATAAACAATTTGAAAAAATAACTTGATCAGTGCAACCCCAATGAATAATTGCCCCTCCTGCACCATTTATTGAAGAATTGCATTGACAGTTATCATAAAAGGAATTCACAACGCCCACTTTCTGTCTTTCTGTTTTTGTTTGATAAAAATATATAGCTCCTCCATCATCAGCAGAAGAACCATTTTGAAAAAGACAATCATCGACAAGTGGTTGGGTATTAACATTATCGAAGATTATTCCTGCACCTCCAAATCCATTGGTTGCTGCAGCTGAACATTGAATAAATGAAGAATGGAGCACAATGCATTCAGCAATTCTTTGAGCACATATTCCTCCACCATTTGTTGACGAAGCATTGCATCTTGTGAATGATGAATCTTCAACTTTCAGAATGGCATTTGAATTATCATGCACATTAAGAGCACCTCCTTGTTCGGCTGTGCAATTAGTCCATTCGCATGATAAAAATGTTTGACTTTCTGTTGTATTCATTCGTTCTTTTTTCTCAAAAGCATTCATTTCTCTTTTCCCACAGCTTATTGTTGTGTTTTTGCAGATGAATTCCTGTGAAGAATACGATCCACTCGAAATCCCACCTTCAAAGACATTCACGCACGAATAAACAAGGCAGTTCTCCATTGAACTTCGAAAGCACGAATGTTCCACAAAATGATCGCTATTCGAGGTATATTTCACAGACATGTTCCTGAAGGCACAATTAATGATCTGTTCGCTTTTGCACTTTCCTGATAACAGAAAATAGTGTGAAGCTGAAACAGCCAGGTCCGAAATGATAGAATTGCTCAAAATAGCAATATTTGAATCATCAGATGAAAATATGAGATCGGAAGGGAAAAGACTCTTTGGGGGGATCAAAGTCATGTTTGTGAGGCAGATTGACCCACTTTGCAAATGAAAAGGAGATGCCGACTTTTGGTGGGAAATGCAGGAATCCAACACCACATTCGATTCATCTGTTATTAGAATAAATGGCAAGGAAGAATATTCCACTGCCACATTTTTCAGTTCAACTGAAGCATTGGAAAACCGAAAAAATGAATAAATTGCTGTGCATGTTCCTGGCTTCCATCTTTCCATTCCTGATGCTTTTCCATGTTCATATAAATAATTATTATTGCTTCTTGCAAAAAATTGTGCATCAGTTGAGTTGCCTTGACCGAAATACATGCAGTTATATTTAAATGTTACATTTGAAATAATACCTTGGTTTTCTAATGTGGCTATTCCACAGATGACTTGAGATTTAAATATCTCTGCGGGAATCAGACATGCTAAAAGGAACAAATGCATGCTTATCGAGAATAAAAATCAATTTTGTTTCGAAAAATTTAATATAATACAAATGATCAAATTATCAACTTAAAAACTATTTTCATTTTCTTATTGAAATATGAAGAAATAAAATTTTAATTGTCATTATGACATTTGAGGTATGTTCCAATTGATACGAATTCAAAATTCTTCTCTTTAATGTAGAATGACACGAATCAGTTTTTGAAAATAATGATTATTTATTTTTTGTTTGTAAAATGTGAAGTGCAAATACAAAATCAAAAAAATGAGTATTGAATTGACGAATTACATAAAATACAAAAATATTTATTTTCTAATTGTTGTCTTATTCCAAGTCATTATTCGAAAAATATGACTTTTTTATTTATGACAATATATTTCCAATATGTTCGACTTTTCAAATGTCTAAGCTTTTGAAAGTGTGCGTCCTTTCCAATTTAAAAAAAAAACAAATCCTTCTTCAAAGTTCACCTTTCTCTCCGTCTTTCATTCTTTCTCTCCTCAATTGTGTTTTTTTGTTCTGAAGATGTTCTCTTTATCATTCGGTAATTTATGTTCCCACGTGTTTTGTCTTGTTGCATATCATCTCCAAGTTCTTCACCACAAAAAACCAAGCAAGCCCTTCTGCTCTATTCGTTTCCTGGTTTCTTGCTCCTTCTCAATTCTGCATATTTATCTGTTTGAGTGAACAATCAATATTATTTATGTTATTTTAAAAAGAAAGCACTCATCTGCTTTCCTTTGGGAAATTGTTTCTTTTTTGAAATGCCCTTTGTGCAATCAAAGAAAACATGTTATGTGGCATTCAACGAACTTATTCTTTCAAAAATACAAAAAGAAAACAAAAAACAGTTATTAAACAAATATTGGTATTTGGTATGTATTGTTAAAATAGCTCAAAAGCCCATTTTGCAAAATGAAATAATCTAAATGAAAATTCAAATAAACTCAATGGTTTTCCTTGTTTTTCTTTTGCAAAACTTTCATCTGTAAAAGAAAATAATTATAATAATAATAAAATCCATTTTTCCAACAAACAACTATGAAATATTCTTCATTCTTTGTTAGCCAAGCTTTCTCATTGCCACACACAGATAACCCCATCTGCCTCTTCTCCCTTCCTCAACTCTTGTTCCTCTCTTTCCTTCTCGCATTGTTCCTGCTTCCCTCTCTTTTCTTCTTCCTCTTCCTCTTCTTCTTCTCCATTGCCCTCTTCCATGTGCAGCATAAATCTCGTTTTTTTCTCTCATGAAAAGCCTTCCAATGCAAAATCGTTCAAAGTCAGTGCTTTTCAGACAATTTGAGAATCTGTGCATTTAAAAGATGGTTTGCCTTCAAAACGCTCTCGCGCAAATATGTCTTCAAACTAAAAAAAAGGGAAATGCGAAAACGAATGGAACAGAATAAATGAAAAAATGATTCACACCCCGCAACAAATGCTAAGCGGTTGACTTTCAACTGCTGTTCCAAGCATTGCGTTTTTCAATTCAATGCTGCCAATGTGTTTCAGCAAGTCCAATGAAAATTGCAATGAAAATGGGAACATGTTCGAAGAAGAATGATAATCGGAATGCGATTAAACATTGATAAAACTAAATATCAAAAACATGGAAATCGTTTTGGCTTCGCTTGTCAACGCAAAAAAAGATGAATCAACAATTAATGCCAATGCTGCCCAAGTAAATCGCAGAGCCTTCAAGTGCATGGTCGCTTGCCATCTGATTATTGCTGTGTTTTGTTGAAGAAATCGATATCTCCTCCGTTGTTGACAACAATTTTGTTCAGGCTGATGAAAATGAGCGTGCTATAAAACTCTGTGTTGGATGCCTTGCCTTTCTTCCTGACTTTGTTTGTTCCGGTTGCTGAGAAGAGCAGTCTGAATGAAGATTTGATGAAGAGGCTTCCTTGGGGAAATGTCCTCGTTTCGAATCCTTTTGCTGCTGCACATCCATCGACTAAAGCTGGATGATGGCTTCTGTCCTGTCTTTTTCCTTGCTGTTGAAAATTCAAGTTTTCATTTGGTGAAACAGTTATCAAAGCATCTATTATGGTTATAATAATGTTTTTTTCAACTATAATATATAATTCAAAAATTAATTAACTTGGTAAAGTGTGACTTATTGGTGTTCATGGGTTTCTCTTTTTTTCATTCAATATATGAAAAGACAGATTGAAATTGTGATTTTGATTTATCAAGTGCAAAGCATGTTATTTCATTTTGATGAAAACATGTAACGATATAAATGAATGAAATTCACATCAAAACCAGAATTTGAAAATTATTTTTTTCTGCATTTATATTATTGCTTATCAAATAGTCTTTTTACCCTCACAAAAGCAAATCACATACAAAAATCAATTAATTAACCAAAAACTGTTTTTAAGCCTCTGCGACACAAAAATTTTACATGTTGTTTGTCGGTCGACAAGAATTTCAATTGTCGAAAATAATTTGATATTTTTAATAAATAAATTTTTGAGATAAAAATTGTTTTTCTAATGTCAAATACAAATTAAACATTTTCTTATTTATATTCAATGTTTATTGGAATTTTGAGCTGTTTTAATGAAACTGGAAAAACAAACATTCACGTGAATATTCTTTATTTTGTTTTTTGATCAATTTGAAAATATATTTTTTAATGTCATCACATGTGTTGGTGTTGGCATTGTTGGATTTCGACTCAATATTTTTTGGAAAAGACGTCTCTGGAACTGCTTTTCAGAAGATTCAGATTTGAATAGTTGATTGAGATATGGCTGAATGTTACAGATTAACATGTTAATAGATTTGATGAAAGCCACATGAACTGCACCATTGGAAATAGCATAACTGATACTATTTCTGGATATGTGAACTTCATTTAGACGCATTCTGAAACAATTACCGAACAAAAAAGTGTGGATTGTCAAGCCTTTTCATTCGCAGTTTTGCAATAAGTAATTTATCAACAGCAGTTCAAATAGGATTTGATGAGTCCAGCATGCTTTTTTTTAAGTTTCAGCTTGCGCATTGACCATCAAAGGCTTTGTTCTTTTGTATTCTTTTATGCACTTAAACAATCGCGGATCAAGGCTAGTTGAGATCACTGGAGCAGAAGAAATGTAAATTAATCAACTGTACATATCTACCGGAAGCTCACACTCTTCATTAACATCTGTTCACATTGAGATGATAAATATTAGAAATCAAAAATTATTTGGAAAAAGTTAACCGAGCAAAGATCTTCTCAAACATTTCGTTGTTTACATATATTTTTACAATTAAAGTTTCATTTTAAGCAATTTGAATTTGCTTTTTTATAGGATTGAAAGAATAATTGAGAATGTGCATGATGCTTATTTCAAAAGATAGAGATAGACGTAAATGAATGTGAACAAAATAAAGTGGATGAAATTTGAGTTGTTGTTCTCTTTTCATCCACCATCTCAAGCGCTCGCGTTGCTGTCCGCGCAACAAGCTGCGCCAAACGCTCCTTCGCAACAAACTCCACGGCCCCCGCGATGAGATACACAACCAGCTGAAACAGAACACCACACTTCCCCTCAAAATCAAACGTGATGTTGTGCTCCCGGCAGTTCGAAAAGAACTGTCCATGCGGCACACGCGACAGCTCCGGCTGGTAGAACGGCTGCACTATCACAAAGCTGTTTATCACCTCTGTAGATGGACAGGAGCGCACTTTGGCAGAAGCACCAACAGAGCCAGACGCCGACTGAGGAGACTTTCTCTGCCCACCTGCCACTCCTACAAATGAGGCAAAGTTGCGGATAGAACTCGAAGAAGTCATAGGTCGAGCAGATGTAGAATGCGCAGAATCAGAGGAAGGAGCGCGCACATGCAATGCAGCAGTGCAGGCGTAGCGCGGAAGAAGGTAGTTTCCAGACATGAATTCGATGCCCACCTGCAGCAGATACGACATCCACCGGAACGCCGACGACGCTGCCAGCGGACACACCGAAAGATCCACAGCACACATCCGCAGCGACTCCAACTCGTCTGCATACACACAATACGAAACACAAAACACCCCAATCTTCCTTTTCCTGTGAACATCCTTCCCGATCCTATTCATAACGTCCCGCATATCTATCGATGGCACACTTTTGTGCAACATAACAATCCTAATAACAACAAACTCATCCATCATATTTCTCTGCTTGTCCGAATTGAAATATCACAATGTTTTATCTGATACCAAACATCCGCTCCCTCCCCCTTATCTTATCTTCTCTCTCCTCCCAAACAGCTGCTTGCAAATAAATGTTGCAGACATCATCGCATTGGCTGCATCATCACTTCCACAATTTTCTTCTCCATAATCAGCTCCACAATCACCTTCTTCCTCATCAGTTAATCTCCCCCGCTCTCAAGTGTTCTCTCAAAAAAAATCATCATTCATTCTGGCTGATTCAATTCTATCTTTAACTTTTGTTTGCCTTTCAAAAATTGAAAATTTAGTCATACTCAGTTTTTTTGCTTTTCTCACCTACTCAAAATTGAATGACTTTTTTATATTGATCATGTAATATATGGGTGATTATTTTTGAAATCATAACCTTTTTCGGGTTGCAGATTTATCAAAATAAGCTTGTCATTGAAAAGAGCTTTTGAATTCAAATGAATAATATTTCACAACTGTTTAATTATTTCGTGAATCAGCTGAAATCAATATTCAAATGTCTCTATTGAGGCTTTTCACTTTTCAGTGATCATGTATTTTTGTTCAAAGGAAATACTTGAACCGAAAATTTTGAATGAAAAAATTCGATTTCAAAAATTATCACCCATATTTATATGTTAATTTCAACTTATTTATTTTGATAACGAGGAATTATGAAACCCTTCGTTTTATCACTGAATCATCTCGCTGAATATTTTCTTGTTTGCTAAATGAAACGATTACATAAAAGTTTAGAAATTTGTCGAAAAAAATTAAAAAAGGATTGAGACTTATGATAACTATTTAATTCATTCTCTCTGTCAATTCTAATAATTAAAGAATTTTCAATGTTTTGTTTTTGAAAATAAAAGATAATAATCGAAAACATTTCAGTTTATTGAAAATTTTTCAATAAAAAAAACCCACCATTATTTTGTTTGGAAACAAAGTTAACATCGCAGAGAGCGCACGGTTCACTTTATGTGGTGCTAACAATCTATCAACAAATTTGTTAAATTCATCATTTTTTGATGACTCGACTGATCTTTGTCAAACGACTGATCTTTGTCAAACGACTGATCTTTGTCGTTCGACTGATCAAGTCAAAGATCTGTCAATGACTCATAATAAAAATTACTATTTTTGAAAAAATGGAAAAATTATGAGAATTCATTTCAATATAATATTATTAATATTCATTGATATTTGAATAAATTAAAAAATGAAATTTTGTGATTTAAAAAAATAAAAAGTCAAAATTAAAAATTTTATAAAAAAATTAATAAATAAATTAACTGGATTGAATTGTTGTTCGACTTGTCGAGTTATATGAAAAATGTCTGTCTGTCGCAGATGTATAACTGTTTTTATTGAATTCAATATAATGATCTTTTTTTTTTTGAATATTTTGAAAAAAGCAGTGAACTGATTTTTTCATAATCATCTGCACAAAAAATGTTTTGATTTCATAAATAACATACATTTCTTTTTATATTTTTTTTTCGCTTTTTTGTGAAATTTCCTGGATGAGCAAAAATAACATATTTTCATTTTGTTGAAATGACGGCTTATCAAAATCAACGAAAAGAAGAACAAAAACATTGTCCTAGATCGTTCATATTATTCTTTTGAGAAATTCCGCAAGCTGTAACTAAAATTTAATAAAAGAATGTTTGAAATATCTCAATCCAGTTGAAACATTTTCTATCTTTTCTTTTTTCTGTGTATTGATCATTTGAAACTCTTTTGTAATTTTCTCAATATTTCCCATTCAAATGTTAAATCAATGAAACATGAAACAAAAGAAGATGTTAAAGGTAAATGCAAGTTGAAATTTTCTCAATCAATATTTCATTCCTTTGAAATGTTTATTTAACATTATTCTGAGCAAATAATTAAATCCAACTTTTTGATGGTGCAAGAAAACATCATTATTCAATCATTCAAAACTTATTTTTTTCACAAATATATTTTTGAAATTAAAAAATGGTCCAAAAAAGCTTCGAAAGAATTGAAAAGTTTGTTGCTTATTGTTTTCAGAAATAATAAACATTTTTGATATTAGTTATTTATTGGATAATAACTTTTGAGTGAGTTAACCAATTTCATATATTTTAATAATCTCCATTTTTTGATAAAGTTATAATTTCAAAAACAATTCCCTGTTTATTTAATGATTATTATTCAGCGTTTGTAAAATCTCGATCCAAACTTTTTTTCAAATTTTTCAAATGATCTTTTACAAAAAAAAATGAATGGAGCAATTCGTACACCATTTATTATTCGATTTTGGGAAACTAATTATTCAATATTGTTTAACTTTTTATTCATAATTTAAAACTTATTGTTCAAAATTGGTCAACTTATTATCCAAAATTAATATAATTGAGTATTTTTTATTTAAAAATTTTTTGTTAAACATTGGTTTTTGGTTGAGTGTCGAAAAGTGATTAAAATATCATATTCAATCAACATTCAAAATACAGATGAGAAATTGAACCCCGATTTTTATTATTCGTGAATAAACATGAAAATTTTGGATTTTTCAGAAAAAAATCATCACCATGGAAATTCGATAATTTTCAAATAATTTCACCTCACATTGTTCGATTACACATTATTCAATCATACTATATTATTTGCATCGTTTCAAGATGATGAAAAAAATAGTATTCAATTGAATAAACTTTTAAATGCACTTTCAGGATTCTTCATTTGGATTTTGTTGATCTTTTGCACATGTGTGTGATTATTAATTTCGAAATCGTATTTTTTCATTCAAAAATTTTCGGTTCAAGAATTTCCTTTGAACATAAATTCATGATCAATGAAGAGTGAAAAGATTCAATAAAGACATTTGAATATTGATTTCAGCTGATTTGCTTTATCTCAAAACAGTTATGATAAATATAGCATTTTAATTCAAAAGCTCTTTTCAATGACATGCAAATTTTGTTAAATCGGCAACCATAAAAAAATTGTGATTTCAAAAATTGTTACCCATATCAAAAAATTTTTTTAATAAAAAATACTGAATTTTATTAACTTCGAATAAGAAGTTTATTAATTTTGAATAATAAGTTTATTAATTTCGAATAATTAGTTTTTTAATTTCGAATAATTAGTTGACCAATATTGAATAATCAGTTTGTTGATTTTGAATAATAAACGGTGTATCATCACAAAGGAAAACACTTTAATTAGATTCATTCAAAAGATTTGAACAAAACTCAACGGCATAAGCATATAATAAGCATTCCAAATATTTTTTGATTATTTCAACCATTTTCAAAATTAATAACATGGGCTATTTTTTTTTTTTTTTTTTTTTTTTTTTTTTGATATGGGACAGAATTCTATAATTTGGGTGATTTTTTTTGATATCATGAAAAAAGATCAAAAATTGAAAAAATAAATTCTATTGTGGTATTTATTGATCATAGAGTTAATTGGTTATTCATGAGTATTTAGCTTTTATATCTGTTTTATATACTTGTTTTATTTATTAATATGAAAAAAGCATACCTTTTTTATGTTTTTGGTGAAAAAGATTTATTGATCAAGTTCATTTTAAAAAGAGTAAAAAATTGAAAAATCTATCTTTAAAAGGTTAACAGAAATTTCATAATTGGTAAAACAAAATATTGCAAAGAAAAAGTTTACAAAGAAGAATATAAATGAAAAAAAAGAAAACAAAATAATTGAAACCAATTTATAAATAATAGTTATTTCTCTTTTTTCTTTTCGTCTTTGAACAGCTAACAAATTTCCTTTCCTTTTATTCGTTTCATCGAATTCATCCAACGTAAACAGAAGTAGCGGATAATTTGAATAAGCAGAGCTCAACAGCTCGCTCCTCCTCATCGCCCAGAACAAAATCGTTTCTAACAATGGAATTGATGCTGATACATGTGGCAGACCCCAACAGACCCCATGCGCCACCATCGAGTATGCCCTCAACGGCTTCATTTCCCTCCTCCAAGACGCCTCTCTCACCCTCCTCACATCAACATTTGTTCCAACTCAAACACTCACCTTCAGCGTGGTTGATACATAAATCACAGGAAATAATGAACTTTTTCTTGCATTCTTTCCTTTCCTTCATTTTCCAATTTTCACCATTTTCCATATCATGGAAAAATTCATAAGCTTTCACATCACTTTCAACTGAAGAAAATATCATCACTTATTTTATCAAAATCCTTGACATCAGCTCACATAGAAATATTTCTTCGTCATTACCTCATCTAATTTTTCTTCTCCATCAACAACAAATTAAGCTCATGAAAAAAGATTCATTGCCGTCGTATCTTCAAAAGAAATATATTCATACATATCTAGTAATTTTCTTCAGTTTATATTTTCTTCACCTTTCCGATTTCAACTTGCTTGTATCCAATTAGTACCAGAATCTCATATGACTTCCCTTCAAATAACCCTTTTCTTCTAAATTGCTTTCTCTCTTTGTTTCATCTTCGATGATTCATTAAAAGTGTATCACATTGAGAAATCTCTCGATGATCATCCACATAATCGTTCGTTCCAAATAACATTTTCTGCCCTGCTCCTTTTGTTTTCTGTGAATTCTTTCAATCTTAAAACGAAAAGGTCAGAATAGATTTTCTTTCCGATTGCATTCCTGATAATCGGCTAATCTTGATTTGAAATTGAATCTCTTCCTTTGATATATAATTTATCCAGACATTCTATGCTAGAATAAAAAATCCTTTTTGTGCTTCCGAAAAGTAATAAAAGATGAGGCCCGACTCCGAATTCGAGGGGAGTTGAGTGAAAGAAATGGAGACGAAGATAGAGCAGGAAGTGAGAGTGGAGAAAGTGAGCCAGGAGAAGCAAAATTAGCAGAAGATGGATGTACAGCTTGAGACAAGATGGAAGGAGAAGATTGCGGTTGGATGTTCATAAACAAAAACGAATTTACAAGTGAAGAAGTACAATGAGAAAGAGGATGAAGAGGATTTTTTGTATTTGTTACAAAATCATCAGATGAATCAGTTGGCACAGCCAAATTGAGTGCAGAATATTTCTTCATCAAATCCATCTCCATCGAATTCTGCAAAGCGGAGAAAGATACCAATTTTGAGAACGATAGCTCATCTCTTCTCCCAGGCACGCTGTTCTGACTGAATATTCTAATCCCTTTCTCCTTCTGAAACAGCAGAAGCGATCCTTTCCCTGCTCCTTCACTTCCCTTTCTGTGCGTCACTTCTACTTCCTCTTTGTACGGCCACCAGCCCCTGAGCTTATGCCCCCCCAGTCTTCATCATCGAATTCTTCTTCTCTTCTTCGGAACACTGTCAGAATCTCCCGCAGCTTCTTCTCTCGAATGTCGTCTTCTTCGTCTTCATCTATTCCAGTCAAATTGCAAACTTCTGCTTTCTTCTTTTCCTTCTTATTATTTTTAGGTTTTGATATGCGTTTTATTTTCTTTGCTTTTGAAGCAGCTTCTTTGGGGTTGTTCATTGAATCCTCCAAAATCACTTCTTTTCCTCATCTTTTCCATCATCTTCATTTCCTTCAACTTCTTCCTTGTTTTCATTTCCATTCAAAGAATTGTCAACTTTTTTCTCTTCTTTTCCGTCTTCTTTGCCATCTCCCTTACTTTTTGCAGCATTTTCATTAATTCCTGGTCTTTTTATCGACTCGTCAATCGGTGCAGGAGAAAGCAGCAGGTTTGGTCTGTCAACAAAAACACCTCATTCACAACAGAATCTCGTTGAAGCTCAAACGCCTGGTAATACCTTCGCATCAGCCGAAGCAGTTTTTATCTCTGTTTGTGTCTTTTCTCTCTTCGCTCTTCTTCATGGCTGAAGATGGAGCTGTCTGAAAGGCATTCACTTTCTTCATTTTTCTTTATTTCCTTCAAAGAATCTCTTCTAATCAATGAGAAACTCTCGTTTTCTTCTGCTTTCACTTTATTTTCTTTTTCATCATCATTGTTATTTCCTTCATAAACAGGCTTTAATGCCTTTCTCAACTTAATTTGTTCTCTTGTTCTTTTTTCCTCTCTTCTCTCGTTCCTTGCTTCTCTCTCTCTTTCCTTCGCTCTCTCTCTTTCTCTCTTCCTCTTCTCCAGATTCTTCGCATACCGCTCCACCATCCGAAACTCTACAAACAGCTGTATCGCATCAAACACGTCGGGAGGTAGAACAAAATATTGTCTTTTCCTTCTTCCACTGAACTACTGCCTCATCCTCCTCATCTGCTGCTCTTCTCCTGTCTGAAATCTGTTTCTAGAAGAGCGAAGCAACGAGGAGGAAGAAGAATAAGAAGCGCGTGATGAGATTGATGCTGAATCCATTTGTGCACAGCGGTTGAAATAGCATCTGAGGAAGAGAGGATGCGTTGCTCTTATGCATCGCGCCATGGCAATCTCAGAACGATGAGGTGGTTTGGGGTGGAGAGAAAGGTCAGTTGCTGCAGTAACAGAAGAAGAAGAGGAGGAGGAGGAAGAGGAAGAAGATGAAGGAGAGGGTGAAGGAGATGACTGAGGAAGAGAAAGAAAAGATTCATTCGTCAATGAAGAAGGAGATGTTCCTGTTCCTGTGCTTTTGCCAGCAGTTGAATAAGTCAAAAATGTTTGTGTTGAATTTTGATTGCTTTTTCTCTGTCTTTGTCTTCGAGGCACATAAGACGGATTCTGAAGAGTTGCTTCTTGTGGCGGAAGGATCACAGGAAGCGGCAGACGCGGCGCATGTTTTCTTTTGAAGTCTTCGATGATATCATCAATTTCCGCATTTTCAGCTCTTTCTTGTGATGAATTCTCTTCTGACTGTTCGGATGAAGAGGAAGATGAAGATGAATCGTTTTCTATGTTTTCTTTCTTGTA
The DNA here is from genome assembly GCF_001643675.1 of Monocercomonoides exilis. Taxonomy (NCBI): domain Eukaryota; phylum Preaxostyla; order Oxymonadida; family Polymastigidae; genus Monocercomonoides; species Monocercomonoides exilis. The sequence continues at coordinate 94,286 of NW_027150600.1, forward strand.
TAATTTGACTGAGACTGTTTTTGATGAAGAACAAGAAGAACAAGAACACTCACCACAAGTTGAGAAAACAGATTCTGTTTCATTTGTTCCTTCTTTTCTATCTTCTCCATTTTAATTCCGTTTTTCTTTTTCATCTCTCTTTTCCCTCTTTTCAGAAGCATTCATATGATGATTATGATGATGATTTCTGTATTGATGTCAATGATAATGCTTATTTCTGTGACTATGCCTGTTCTGTTTCATTTATCTGTTTCTATCTCAAAAACATTCGCCCACCGGAAACACGTCTTCTTCTGTCAAATCGTCTGTCATTGGAACAATCTGCAACCAAACGCCGAAGGCTCTAGTGTTTGCTGATTGGAGCCGAGAAGTGGTGGATGCTATTGATTGATGAAAGAGCAGCTTCAGAACAGAATTTGGTGTAGAAGAAGAGGCTGAAGAAGAAAATGATGATGTTTCATCTGCATTGCTCCGCAGATATCTCTTTGTATTCATCTTCAGTCTTTTCAATTTCTCTTCCTTCTTTCTCACTTTTTCTCTCTCCTTCTCTCTCTCATTCTCTAACATTATCTTTCGTTATCCAACCGCCAAGTTATTAATGAATGTCTCATATGTGAACAATAATTTCTTCAACTCATCATCCGTCGCTGCTGAAAGTAATAGAAGAAAAATGTTGCAAAAGACTCCATTTTACTGTTTGTTGTATTTTTGTTTATAAATTCCTGCACTTGAAATGTCCAGCAGCGTTGGAACAAAGTTTGAAAAGGCAGAAAGAGACAACTTTATTTATTTAGGAGCAAGAAACAGACGTGAAAGTGACTTATTGCGATGAACAGAATTGAGCTATCTGTTCATTGATTTCCCTTCAGCAGGAGGAGGACATCAAAGAAGAAGAAGATCGCCGTGATGAACTTGAAGACGTGGAAGATATATCAGACTGTGTTCAGTGTGAACATGTGGCAGTTTTGGTAATTCGTGTGATGTTTTAAAAAAAAGTGTCTCCACTATTGAAGATGTCAGATGCAAGAGATTCTTTCAAGTGGAAGTTCGTGTCAAGAAGAGATTCCAATTGGAGCTGTAGAGAGGCGAAGGTGAAGGAAATCTGGAGGGTCAGGGAGAAAAAATATTTTATGACGATAATAGGAGGTGGAGGAAAAAGAGATTTCTTTTGAAAGAAACATGAAAGGATGTTTGCTTTGGATGAAATGCGTTTGACTGTCTCGAATAAGGTGGAGGGGAAGCTATCTGTGGATAGCTGATCTGAGAAAGAAGAAGAAGAAGAAGAAGAAGGCGATGGGGATGAAGAGAAGAAATGTTTAGTGGTCTGTGAGAAGAGGAAGTCTGGTTTCATGTGGAATGAACAGTCAGCTGCAACACAGTGACAATAGAAGAAGCCAAATGCGCAGAAGAGGGTTCCCGGTTCATTCTTTTTTATCAGCTCTGTTTCCAACGACGACAGAAACTCTGAGAAGCTATCCTGGAAGAGATCCGCAGCCCATGCTTCGCGATCGAAACTGATTGAAACAATAACATGAAAAATGATGATTCATATGTTTTTGTATCAATTGATTGAACAAATCAAAATAAGAATCAGAAAAAGGAAAAAAAAAGAAAAACTTGAGATTTGACTCAAACAATGACAAAAATAATAGAAAAATATGATAAACCTTATTAAATGAGGAAACGCACTTTTATCTCTTCTTGATCAGAACATATTGGCAATTGTTTGTGTGAGTCCAAACAGACTGGAAAGATAAGGCGTTTCAATGATTTCTCTGCCGAAGTTATTCAGTGAGCGATGCGCTGCAGATTGTCAAAGCACACATTCATCAAATGGCCGTTGCTGTCAACACACATGAAAAAGAGGAAGTTCATAATGAATAATGAAAAAAAAGCTCAAAAAATAGCAAAAATGAAAAAAATACATTTAAAAATAAATACACAAAAATTATTTGGTACGATAAAAAGAAAATTTTAAACACACACCACATTGCTTCAAATCTTCACCATTGCAGAAGTCGATCTGTTTGGAGTTCTTTTCTTTTCATTAACCAAGCTCAATATTTTTGAAGCCTTCTTCTTCTTCTTCCTCTTCCTCCTCTTTGAAAATCTTGTTATTCTTGTACAAAATTAACCAACTTGCACCAAAGACAGAAGTATTCTTCAACCAGTCTTCCAAAGATTTCTGCACTGGGCGCATCCAACTTCTCCTCTTCTCCAAACTTCTCATGTGATATAAACAGTGTCTTCTTTTCCTTCGCAATCACAATCCCCTTCAACCTGTTGTTCTTCTTCCACAGCGTATCTGCCCCATTCGACACAAACAGAGACAAATCCAATACAGACAGATTTATCCTGCTGATGTTTCCATTGCCTCCTCCTCCTCCTCTTCCTCTTCCTCTTCCTCTTCTTCTTCTTCTTCCTCTTCCTCTTCCTCTTCCTCTTCCTCTTCCTCTTCCTCTTCCTCTTCCTCTTCCTCTTCCTCTTCCCTCTTCGCAACTATCATCCGATTCATCTTCCTGCATCAACATCTCCACTCTGTTTAACATTACTTTCCTCCATTTCACATACAATCCAAGCGATTCCCTGAGTTATTTTTCGATTTTTTTGAAGGAATGCAACTTAACAGACACTTTGAAAAAAGCAGATATTGCAAAAAGACTAAAAATAAATAAAAATAAATAAAAATGAAAAAAGAAAAGAAAAGAAAAGAAAAGAAAAGAAAAGAAAAGAAAAGAAAAGAAAAGAAAAGAAAAGAAAAGAAAAGAAAAGAAAAGAAAAGAAAAGAAAAGAAAAGAAAAGAAATAAGCAAGAGAAGTATGGATGCCTTCACAAATAACTGCAGGCAGATGTGGTCAGAATCGGTGAGAATCATGAGACAGAATCTGCCTTCAAGTGATAAGTTTTTAAAGTTAGCAAAATAAATCGATAAAAATTTTAGGAAAATTAAGAAAAAAAGAGATAGAATAGAAAGAGAAAATATGTAATTATCATTGTCGAAAAAGTTTGAATGATTTTTTTAAATATTTTAAATGATCTCCTTTTTTCTTAAATAAATAAAAAATATTACAAATGTTGCATTAAATTGGATTACACACCTTAATTTAATCAAACATTTCTATCGTAGCCTGTTCTGTCCTGTCAGATTCGCTTTGTTGTCTCTTGTGCTGTTTCTGTATTTGTCTTGAAATCCACGATGAAATCAGCGAAACAATGAAAATCAGCAAATCAACCCAAAATGATGCATTTTCCAGAAAACGTTGCAAGTGACTTTACAGATAAATGCACTTAAAGCGGATTCACCATAAAACGAATAACATACTTGAACGCACTCAATATTCCGCATGTGCTTGGTTTCATATATTTCATTAATCTTCTTTTGCCTTCTCGAATTTTTTCATCTTCGCTCAGCTTCAAAGCCTTTTGGAATAGAATCTCTTTCAATGCTCATCTAACAATGCTGTCCATTGTTGCCTTGATAAGATCTCTTATGCGTTCAATTATCATGCGCCCAATCATCAAAAAACTGCGAATTGTTGAAAACTTGATTCACTTCATCAATCTTCCTTCAGCCTGGACGGCCAACTCAAGTCACGAACAAATAATAAAATCATCCTGATATCTCAAAACTTTTCCCAACACATTAAATTTGAAACATTCCCGGAAACAAGCAAACACTCTCAAATAACAGAAAAAATCATCTCAATGAAGGAAAGCTTCCAGATAACTCTAAATGCGAGTGCTAAAATTGAAATACAAATGTGTTTTAATTTAAAGGATCAATGAAGTTCATGCATGATTAATGAACAAACTGTTGCCTTTTTGTCTTCTTTTTGTTTTGTTCTTTAAAACAATTTGTTGCCCCTCTTCATGTGGCTAACAATATTAAAATAGATATTATTTTCATATTCAATGCTAAACATGTTTGATATTTTTCAATTCGTTCAAAATCTCATTCAAAATTCAATCCAGATCCTTGGAATAAATTATTATTAACTTGATCAGAAAGAAATAAAACTCTTTCTTGCTTGCTTAAAATAACCTGTACCATTGGCTTCTTAGTTATTTCTTTTTTAGCGTTTATTTTTACTAAGCAAAGAAATTGAGTTTGACAATCATATTTTAATTTTGTCAATTATCAAAAATGTTTTTCTGTTTTTCATTTGAAATTTTGTTGTGAATTGATCTTTTCTAATTATAGACAGAATGGAAATGTGTGATGAAGACAAATCCAATGACAATGTTCAAGGACCATCTCTTGAAGATAAATTTTCAAGTTTGTACATTTTTCTATTATTTGAGTGTTCAGCGCTTTCCGTCAAAAATAAATTTATTGAAGAATTATTTTCTGAACTGGAAGAATGTAATGAAGATGAACAGAGAAATAAAATTGGAGAAATGAATGAAATAGTTGATGGAATGAACGAAGAAGAATGTAAATCCGTTCTCGCCACAGAATTGTACAACAAAACAGACAAAATGATTGAAGAAAAGAAAATGTCAATGGAAAAATTATTGTTGTTATTGAAGCGCATTGGATATTATATAGTTCTTTTGGAGTGGCCGAGTTATAGCTTTGAAAGTTCTTTGCTGAACGAAAGATTTAAGAAAATGCCTGTTGATGAGGAAAAGATGAAAAAAGAGAAATGAACGAAAAGGCTATTGTTGGTCTTTGAGAATGCTATGCTGCACTAAATGGAAACATCTCACCTAAATTGCTTTCAATCTTTGTTCATCATCTTCTGAAAGCTGCATCGAGGAAAGAGGTAAATAAGGAGACTCAAAAAGAAGTGGAAATGGATTTGTTGACTTTGAGTTACATTAGCCAATTTATTGTATGAAGATTTCTATTTCATTTTTGGTGTTGTTGTAATTTTTCTTGTTTCTCAGAAGATTTTAAGGCAAAGACAGTATTTGAAGAAAATGATAAAAATCATTGAATATCATCAGGAGCGTCACAATCTTACCCGACTTGCCTATCAGTCAGCGTGGCGGTTTTTAATATACAGATTCTTCAATGATGATAGCTTGGAAGAAGTTATTGCGAATGAGCTGCATTTTGGAAGAGAAGCAGCAAGAGAACTGGAAGAGCTAACAAGAAATGTAAATTGGAAGAAGAAAGAAGGAAAGGAAATGAACAAAGAAGAAGCGAAAGAAAAGCTAACATTGAAGAGATGGCTCGAAACGTTCTCGATTTATTTTCACTGTTGTCGATTGTGGAATAAAGAATATGGCGGGATATTTGGCATCATTGTGAAAGTGTTTCGAGCAGCAAGAGAAAGCAAAATAGAAATATGCTTCTGGTGCATTTATTCCTTTAGAAAAGCAGCAAAAAATAGAAATGTGAAAGTTGATGACTTGTTAAAAGGAGAAGCTGTTGATACTGTTTTGAAGGAAATGCAGCAACCAACGTTGAATAAAGATATAATGAATGATTGCTTGAAATTCCTTGCGAATGTTTCAAGGAAATTAAAACAAAAGAATAAAGATGAAATGGAAGAAGAGGAAAGAAAGGGAACGAAAAGGATGGTTTTAGAAAAGCTAGAAGAAGAAGGATATGAAGATATCTTAACAAGTTTTCAAGAAATGTTTCGTTACTTTTTTGTTAATAACACCTTATTTAAATATCTTTGAATGTTACGAATTATTTTGTGAATGCTTGGTGAAATAAAATGAAGTGAATTTTGTAACTCAAATTTTATCTTTTTCTTTTTTCATCATTTCGCAAAATGGAAAAAAAAAATCAACTGAAGAATTTTTTTTTGTTCTTTTATTTCCTTTTTCAAAAAAGAAAAAGAAAAGATATAGATTAAGATCAAGAAATAGGAAGAAAATGAAGATTATGAAAGGAAAAAAACGAAAAGAATGGAAGCAAAATGGAAAGAGCTTGAAAAGATGAAAAAAAAGGGATTTGAAGGCGATAGTCAATAAGATTGACACCAAATAATCTCCATGATTTTTATTTTCATTGTAATAATAAAAACAAATAGTGAATGCTACAAAAATTTTGAACAATAGAAAAGTGATATTGAGGTTTGAAGTGGAAAAAAAAAGGAGAAATAAAAATAACTGTTTTAATGATATATTCCTTGTCTTTTTCATTAACATGATCGATATCAGAAGATCTGTCAGATGATATTTCTTCTGTTGCTGTTAAAGAAGAATCATCATCTCCATTGGATTTTTTGGATTTTTCGTCGCTATATTCGATCGGAGTTCCCATTTATATATTTTCACTTTCCTTATTAAAAACCATGCTTTCCACAAATTCTGAAAATTCCATTGATTTTCTATTTGTTGGTTGAAATTCTCCTATTATATCGTCTGTTTATCTCTTTTGAATTCCACACCAAGTGAGAAATATCCGAAATTCACTCCAAACAGCTTCAATTGTATTCGTGCACAAACCTTTTTCAGTTTTGTGTCTTCATTTATGGCATTCGGTGTGATGATCGAATCCTTATGGTTTTAATGATGCATAAGCCTTCCATTCTTCGCATTGAATTGCAGAACCTGGAGTTATATTTGTAATTATAAATGGTAATAATTGTTCTTTTTTTCTGTTCTTAACTCTGACAATAATGAAATTTCCTTGGCCTCCAGCTGTTTTCATTTCTTCAACATCGATAAACCAAAAATGCTTTTTTCTTCTTCCGCGATGATATTTTTTTCGTCTAATCCGCATTTCATTTATTTCTACGATCTGTCCAACTTTTCCCACCTGTTCAAAATTTTGACATAGGTTTGTAACTCGAACTTGTCGTGATAAATTCTTGTAATATGAGATTGTATCCTTATTAACATTAAGTAACATACAAATATGCTTGTTTTTTAATCGAATGAATATGAAGAGCAGCAAAAGCAATGTTATTAAAATTCTCAATCTGGAATTTTTCATATGTGTATCTGCGAACATGGTTTTTCTGGATTTGCAATTAGGACACGTTAAAAATTCTGTCTTGAACAGAATCCTTTGTAAAATACATTATTGATCAGCACTTCTCACACTCCTTATTTTTGTCTGATAATACAGACATTATTAACCAATCCCAGTAAATTTCCTCATTTTGAAACATTGAAAAAAAGGATGAGACCTCCCTTTTTTCCTCCATTTTTCAATTGTTTTTAATGATAAGTAACACTTTAACTGAAAGTTTTTTTCTGTTAATTTTTGATAATAAAAATAGAAATAAATCCCAGTTTTTCACGTTGTGACATTGTTCATAATCATAATATATTTCATTCGATGCAACAATAATGCGAATTTAACGATTTTATCGGATGTCGATCTGATCGACTATTACAGATTCGATGAGTGCACAATCTTGTTGTTCCGTTGAATTTGAAACATGTGCTTGCAGATTTATATTCGATGGAGAATAATAAAGATTGTTTTATGGTGTTTTGGAAATCTGTATTCTTTCATTCTCTCCATCTTTTTGGGTTTTTTTTCAACTTTTTATACAGAAAACTCATTTGTTCTGGAAATAAAAGAATTCGAATGTGTAAAATTAGATGAAAGTGTTTTTTCAAAAAATACCAAGACTTTTCAAGAAAAATGAACATTTGTTTAAAAGAAAATAATTGAAAATAAGAAATTTAGGAAATCAACAGGAAAAAAATAAAATTTTTAGAATTTTTCTTTTCGCTTCAAAAAAAAAAAAAAAAAAAAAAAAAAAAAAAAAAAAAAAAAAAAAAAAAAAAAAAAAAAAAAAAAAAACTCTTTCAATTACAAATATCTCTGCTTTCAAATCTGAAATTGTCATTTCGAAAAAATAAGGGATTAGGAAAACAGGTTAGTTATTTCACAGCTCTACTGATTTTTGAGTTACAAAGTGAAGTGCATCTGATTTCTTCAGATATTCACATAATAATCTGAAATATTTTTTGATATATTTCGAAGATATTTGCAAAAAATTGAAATGAATTCATAATGGCTCGCAATGGTATCTTCATATCCTTCTTCTTCCATCTTATCAAATATCTTTCTTTTTATTTCTTTTATTTTTTTCCTTTCGGCTTCGTTAACCTCCTTTTTTTTCAATCTTCTTGAAATACTGAAAAAGAAATAATAACAATTCCTTGTCAAATGATTAAAAGTTGTTGCCTGCTGAATCTTCTCCAAAACAGCACCAATAGCCCCGTTTTTCAACAAACCATCAATTTTCACTGTTTTGTTTTTCGCTGCTTCTCTTAACGAACAAAGACATGGCAATTGAATTTCTATGTAATTATCTCTTGTTGCTCGAAGCACTTTCACAATGCCATCAATAAGCTTAATTAATTCTTCATTCCATGACCTGCATGACTGAAAAAAATGATAAAATACATGGATCCATCTCCTGATTATTATCACTTCTGCTTTTCCATTCTCTTCTTTTTTTCTTTTCCAATCCACATTTCTTGTTAGCACTTCCAGTTCTTTTGTTGACTCTCTTCCAAAATGCAGTTCATTCACAATATCATCTTCCAAGCTTTTATCATTGTCCAATCTGTAAATCAAAAAACCCCAAGCAGACTGATATACAAGTTGTGTCAGATTTCTGTGTTCTTGATGGTGTTGGATAATCTCTTTGATCTCATTAAAATACAGCTCTTTTTCTATTTTCTAATAAAAATTTGAAAAATATCAATAACATCAAAAACAAAACAGAAATGCTCAAACGTGAAACGTGTCAATGCGTCTCAAAGCCAGCAAAGCCATTTCAACTTCTTTTTGCGATTCCTCGTTTTCCTCGTTCCTCAATGCAACTTTCAGAAGGCAAGGAACGCAAATTGAAAGTAATTTCGAAGAAATTCCTTCGTTAATCAAAAGACAGCATTCGCAAAGATCTGCCAGTAGCTTTTCGTTTTTTCCTTCTGTCTTCTTCTCATTTTCATCTGCAATCATCTGCTCGAATCTTATGCACAACGACGAATTCACAAAATTATTAATCCAAATACTTTTTGATATTTTGTAATGTCCAATATGCTTCAGCAACAACAATGCATTTTCCATTGACATTATCTTTTCTTCAATCATTTTGTCTGTTTTGTCGAACAAACTTTTTGTTAAAACAAAATTGAACATTTCGAAATTCATTTCCTCCACAAGTCCGTTCATTTCTTCGATTTTATGTTTCTGCTCACGTTCATTGCAATGCTCCAACTGATCAAACAATTCTTCAATAAATTTATTTATGATGGAAAGCGCTGAACACTCAAATAATAGAAAAATGTACAAACTTGAAAATTTATCTTCAAGAGATGGTCCTTGAACATTGTCATTGGATTTGTCTTCATCACACATTTCCATTCTGTCTATAATTAGAAAAGATCAATTCACAACAAAATTTCAAATGAAAAACAGAAAAACAAACAGAAAAACAAACATTGTTGATAATTGACAATATCAAAATATAATTGTCAAACTCAATTCCTTTGTTTAGTATAAATCTGTGTGTTAAAAAAGAAATCACAAAAAAGCCAACGGTGCGGGCTATATTGAGTCAAATACGAAAGAGTTTTATTTCTTTCTGATCAAGTTAATAATAATTTATTCCAAGGATCTGGATTGAATTTTGAATGAGATTTTGAACGAATTGAAAAATATCAAACATGTTTAGCATTGAATATGAAAATAATATCTATTTTAATATTGTTAGCCACATGAAGAGGGGCAACAAATTGTTTTAAAGAACAAAACAAAAAGAAGACAAAAAAGCAACAGTTTGTTTTTAATCGTGTTTGTTCTTCAATATCCCTTCAAATTTATATTTGAACATTTATATTTCAATTTTTGAACTCACATTTTGTTTCATCTGGAAGCTTTACTTCATCGAAATGATTTTTTCTGTTATTTCAGAGTGTTTGCTGGTTTCACTGGTTGTTTCAAATTTAATGTGTTGATAATAATTATAAGATATCAGGATACTTTTGTTATTTGTTCCTTTCTTGAGTGGGTTGTTCAAGTTGAATGAAAAATGATGGAGGGAATGAAGCTTTCTTCAATTTGCAGTTTTTTGATGTTTGGGTGAATGATAATTGAATGCCTTTGGAGCAATATTAAAGCAACAATGGACAACATTGTCAATTGAGCATTGAAAGAGATTTTATTCCGGAAGGCTTTGAAGCTGAGCGAAGATGAAAAAATTCGAGAAGGCGAAGGGAGGTTAATTCAATATGCGGAACCAAACACATGCAGAATTTTGAGTACATTCAATCGTATCAATCATTTAATGGTGAATCCGCTTTAAGTATATTTATCTGTAAAGACGCTTTTTAAGTTTGGAAAATGATCATTTTTGGTTGTTTTGATGATTTTCATTGTTTTGCTGATTTGAGCGTGAATTTCGAGGCAAATGAGGAAACAATTCGAGCGATGCCAAAACAAATATGAAAGGACAGACAAAACAACAATTGAAGTGCTTGATGAAATTAAGGCGTGTAATCCAATTTATTGTTGCATTTGCAATGTTTTTTTTTTTTTTTGAAAAATTTGCATAAGAAAAAGAAAGAAAGAAAGAGATCATCAAAAATAAAAATAAGTGAAACATTTTTTGCAATGATAATTTCTAATTTTTTCCTTTCTGTTCTATCTCTTTTTTTCTTTCACTTTTAGTGTTGCACAGAAGTTCTTTTGACTTTTGCTAATAAAAAATAAATGGTTGGGAAGAAATGATAAAAGGCAGACTGCTTCAATCAGAAAGGCGAGAATGCGAGCATTTTTTTTTTTTGAAAAATGGTATTTCCTCATTTTGAACTTCATATTTTTCTTTTTATTTGTATTCTTTTCTTTGATAATTTTTTGGTAATTTTACGAATTTTTGAAACATATTTCACCCAAAAACGAATTCGTCTTGCAGATCCTTATCAATTCAGACTCAGCAACATGCAGTAACTTGTAAATGCGCTCACCCTCATCGTATTTGTTGGCCTGTGTTTTTTTTTGACGGCATCTGCTGTTGAATGTGTCTTTCTTGTTTCTTTCCATTAAAAATCGTTGAATCACTCAGGGCATCGCTTGGATGGCATTTGGATGAAGAAAAGTGACATTAAACTGAATGGAAAGGCTGTTTCAGTGAGGAGAGTTTGTTGACAGATGCGAAGGGGAAAGAAGGAGAAGAGAAAGATGAAAGGGAATGAAAGGGAGAAAGGGAAAGAAGTGAAAGAAGGGAAGAAAGGGAAGCAGAGGGAGAAGAGGGAGAAGAGGAAGGAAGGAAGGAAGGAAGATGAAGAAAGAAATTTAGAAATAAAACCATTAATTAAATAAATATATTAAATAAATAAATAAATAAATATGGTTACAGATATTCTTTTTCTTCATCTTCTCTCTATAATAATAAAAAAAACTCTTCTCTCTCTCTCTCTTCTTCTCTATTTTCTTCTTCATTTTCTTCTCTTCTTCTTTTTCTTCAATCTTTATCTTTATCTTCTTATTATTCAGAATTCTCAACTTTATTTCCATCATTTTTGTTTTCTTCTTCTTCTTTCAATTCAAGAAACATTTCTTATTTCATTCTTCGCAAAAAGTCCATCAACTCAAATGAACAATTCAATTTTGATTTTTATTTTGTTCTTCTATCTTTCTCTTTCTCTTTCTTTCTCAATCTTCAAGGGATGCATCAAAACTCCCATTAGAATTTCTTCCTCTTCTCTGATTTTCAAATTAAACAGTTTTTTATTGCCTTCAGAGCTGCAAACGGATTATTTTAACTTTTGGAAATGGAAATGTTGAAGAATGAATAAACAGGCAGATGAAAGCGTTTGGATTGAACGTTTCTCTTCACTTGAATCTGTATCAACATCGTTGTTTGCTGTTTTTGTTGTCTTTTCAACATTCACTGAGGGTTTCTGATATTCCTCGAAAGCAAAGGAAGCATTGATAAAACACAATTTTCTTTTTGCCAATGAAATGAAAAGAGGTTGCTTTTCTCAAAAGAATCAAAAGAATGAATGAAGAATTTGAAATAAAAAATGGTTGTGAACTCATTTTGGGAAGAACTTTTGTGAAAGAAGGAAGAAAATGGAGAAATTCATGTTTTTGGAGGGAAAAATATTCGATTTTTTTTTGTTGTTATTTCTTCACTTCATTTTGATGAATCTGGATAACAAATCACTTTAAGCAAACATATGAAAATTAATTTTTGTATCGTTTTGCGAAATGAATAAAAAAAGAGAAAGTGAAATTGTGAGTCAAGAAATGCTAGGCAACTCATTTCCTCAAATATGCGAAGAAATTTTGAGCTTTCTGAATTTTGTTCCATTCTTAACCTTCAAATATTTTTCTCAATTTTGAATAATTTCCTATGTTTTTTTGATGGGGGAATGAAAGTCTTTCCATGTTAAGGTTGAAAAAGAAATTTGGCGCGATTCGTTGTTTTTTTCATAAATGAAAGAATTTTGCCCCGTATCCACAAAATAATCAGAAAAAGAAAACGATGATCTATGAAAACACATTCCGAGAATAAAATTTTGTTTTTCATGAAAGCTTGTGATGGTATCTTCGTATCCTTCTTCTTCCATCTTTTCTAAAATCTCTTTTTTCGTTGCCTTTCTATTCACTTCTTCCATTTCGTTTTTCTTCTTTTCTTTCAATCGATTTGAAACATTCGTAAAGAACAACAAGCTTTCCTTTGCCATTTTGTCAACAATTGTTGGCCGCTGAATCTCCTCCAAAACGGCACTTATAGCCCCACTTCTCAATAAGTCTTCATCTCTCACAACCTTGTCTCCTGCTGCATGTATCAAGGAACAAACGCACTGACTGCGGATACCTCTGTGATTATCCCCTTTTGCTGCTCGATATACATAGGAAATTCCGCTGAAAAGCTCAACAAGTTCTTCATTGCGCAATTTGCATTTGAGAAAATAAAAATTCAATGTTTCGATCCACCTCGTCAATGTTAGCTTTTCTTTCGCTTCTTCTTTGTTCATTTCCTCTTCTTTTTTCTTCCAATCAATACATCTTGTGAGCTCTTCCAGTTCTCTTGCTGCCTCTCTTCCAAAATGAAGCTCATTCACAATCATATCTTTCAAAAAAATAGTGGTGTAAAATCTGTCTATAAAAAATAGCCAAGCAGATTGATAGGCAAGTTTTGTGAGATTTCTGTGTTTCTGTTGATGCTCGATGATTTCTGTTATTTCCTTCAAATACAGTTTTTGTTCGATATACTTATAATAAATAAAACAATTCAAAAACATATCAAAAATGTTAAAAAAATATGTTCATACCCAACGTCCTATATCGCTCAAAGCCAGCAAAGCCATTTCCACTTCTTTTTGCGATTCCTCGTTTTCCTCTTTCCTCAATGCTGCTTTCAGAAGGCAAGGCACGCAAACTGAAGGAAATTCCTCTAGAGTCACTCCATCCTTCAGAAAAGTAAAGCATTCACAGAGTTCAACCAAAAGCCATTCGTTCTTTCCTTCTTTTTTCTTTTCTTCTTCAAATATCATCTTTTCAATTCTTTTGTTCAACGAAGAATTTCTAAAATCTAAGATCCAAATGTTTTTCAGAACCTTCAAATATCCAGCATGCTTCAACAGCAAAATTGCATTCTCCATTGACATTTTCTTTTCTTCAATCATTTTGTCCATTTTTTTAAATAGCTCTGTCTTAAAAATGGATCTGAATTCTTCCTTATTCATTCCATCAATTTCTTCATTCATTTCTCCAATTTTCTGTTTCTGTTCATCTTCATTGCAATGCTCCAATTGATCAAGTAATTCTTCAAAAAAAAGAAAGAAATCCAATCAACAAGAATTCTGTGAAGCAATGATTGCACACTGTTGAACTTTTTCGTGTTGTCCGTTTCCTATATACAGATTTTTTTTTAAAAAAATTTAACAAAAATAAACAATGCCATTTTGATATTCACAATGAAAGTTCATTTGATTGGATAGAAGAAAACAGATGAAAAATTAAACCTCGCAAAAGATAAAAGAAATATATGCATTCAAACTGTTCCATCAAGCATTGACATTTTCGACTTGTAACTTCAAAGAAAAAGTACTGTAAATATATTGAAATCTTTTGTAATGGAATTTATGATCGAATGTGTTTCTTTGAATTAGAACATGATTTGCAAGATGAAAAATAGGAAGGATAGCATTTTCTGTTTAACTGGAAATATTATTTCATGTGATGGCTATTGACAATGGTAACAAGAGTTGATATTGAAATACCATTTGATAGTTTTTTGTAATTTGATGGTCAAGGATACAACAATCAAATTTTTGAATAAAATTTTCTGTTTGCATTCACCTTATATTTTTCTGTATATTGTGAAGATATTTCCATCCGTATCCTTTCCAAAGTCGTGATTCATTCAATTTGTATTTAAAATGGACGATTTATTCTATGCAGAGCAGAACAGCAAGGAAGCGAGACAAATGTTATTTTACAAATATATTAGAGCCTGAATGTATTTTGTTACGAATGTTTATGTTTCTTATCATGGACTCAACATGCGCGATGGATAGAAATGCGATGAAAAATGAAATTAAATGGAGCAGAAATCAACGGGGTCGAAAAATGTCCTAGACCAAAAAGGAAGAACAGTCAATCTCTATGAAAAGGGAGCACCTTTTGAAGATGGCGGGGACATTTTCAAAAAATTTTGTTGGGGTGATTGGGACAAATGACTGAAACAGGAGATTGGAGGCAGTTGGGACAGAGCAAGGCGCTTTTCTTGAGATGAGAAAGGCAAGACATTGATTTTATGGATTGAGGGGAGCGATGGAACAGCATTTGATTGATTGGCTTTTGAACCAAATATACGAGAAAAACAGTCAATTTTGCGAAATACAAGCAGCAGAGATAAATAAAATACAAAATGGACTTATATCATTCAACTTTTGTCATCAGCCTTATTTCATCGAAGCATTTTCCACAAGAGTAGAGAACGAGATTGTTTTGTTGAAGATATCATCCAACAACAACAACAACAGAAAAAAAAAAAAAAAAAAAAAAAAAAAAAAAAAATTGTTCATATGAATTTTCCATATTATCTCCGTCTTCAACAACGCCTTCATCATCATCTTCTTCTTCTTTCTCTTCATTGTCTTCTTCAACTTTTTCGTATATTTTTCTTCTTCTTAATTTTCATTTTTTTCTTCTCCTTCTTCTCCTTCTTCGCCTTCTTCTTCTTCCATATTTATTTCAAAAAAAATTCATCATCATCATCATTATCTTCTTCTTCTTCTTCTTCTTCTTCTTCTTCTTCTTCTTCTTTCTTTCTTTCTTTCTTTCTTTCTTTCTTTCTTTCTTTCTTTCTTTCTTTCTTTCTTTCTTTCTTTCTTCCTCTTCTTTTTCTACTTCTTCTTCTCCTAAAAAGAAGAAGAGCATTCCATCTTCACAGGAAAGAAGGAAGAAGTGGTTGAATATTCTTCATTCTTTCTTCCCTTTTAACTTCTCACAGGAGAGACACGAAGAAATATCTTGTCCTTTTGGCAATTAGCTGAAAAAAGAACCATACACATTCACATACATACACACACACACACACAACACCTCCTCCTCTTCCTCCTGTTCCTCCTGTTCTTCTTCTCTACTTCTGTCTTCTTCCTCTTTCTCTTCTTACTCCTCCCACGATGCTTCATTTGTCTTCCCTGACTTCTTCATTCAGTTTCTTTCACCCACATTAATCTTCTCTTCTCTTCTCTTCTTTTCTTTTCTTTTCGTTTCGTTTATTTTCTTTTCTCTTTCATTCCCTTTCATTCCCTTCCCTTCCCTTTCCCTTCATTCCCTTCCCTTCCCTTCCCTTCCTTTCCTTTCCTTTCCTTTCCTCTCTTCCTCTCTTCAGTCTTCTGCCATTTCTTCTCTCTCATAATTTCTGTGTTGCTTCCCTCTTTCTCCTCTGGATGTGCTGTTGGATCATATCTTTATGTGCTTTCTTCTTCTTCTTCTTTCAATTAAAATTCCTTTCTTCTTTGATTTATCCGGAAAAATTCCTCAATTCACAAAAGAAGGGTGAAAAAGGGAATTTTTTATTTTTTATTTAATTTTGATTTTATTTTATATTATTTTATTTTTTGAATAATTCTTCTTTTTCTTCAGTAAAATTTGTATTTTTGCAAAGAATTCAATCTTCTTCTTTCTTCTTTCTTCTTTCTTTTTTCTTCTTTCTTTTTTCTTTTTTCTTCTTTCTTTTTTCTTCTTTCTTTTTTCTTCTTCTCCTTCTTCTTCTTCTTCTTCGATAACTTCAAGCAATAATTCTTATTAAGGTTCACTCATATTTCTTTACCTTCTTCTCTTTCTTCTTCTCCTCTTAATATTTCTTTTTCCTCCTCCTCTTCTTCTTCTCCTCTTTTTCTTTCTCTTTCTCTTTCTTCTATTAATTCTTCATTAAATTCTTCTCCTTCTCCTTCTCCTTCTCCTCCTTCTCCATCTTCTTCTTCTTCTTCTTCTTCAAAGCCATCAAATCCTTCGCTCTTTCATCTTCATGAATCAAAATAAATTTAATAATTACTTCAATAAAAGAAACAGCAAACCTTCATTTCGAACTTTTACATCAATTTCTTTTTATTTTTATTTTTTTCCACTTGTCAAAGTTCGTTTTAATTTAAAAAAAATTCATTATTCCTGTTTTTGCAATAGATTCAGCAGCTGATTCGCTAATCTTCCCCTTCAAAAAAATTTATTGTCCATGAGACCTTAGATTTCCGATCCTTCAGAAAAAAAATTGAGTAATTTGTTTTCAGTTCAATTCGATTAATCAGTATTCTAAGCAGGTTATGTTTTGGGAAAAAAGAATTTCATCCAATCTCTTTTCCAAGTTGAATTTCCATGTTGAATTTTCACCTGGAAGCTGATAGCTTGATATTCAGCCCAAAAAATCAATAATTTTCCATTTATTTTATTTTTCGGACTCCGAGAACTGAAAAAGTGAAGGAAGAAAATATTTTCGCAATCAAAAGAAAAAAAACGCATATTCAAAAATATTACGATCTATAAAAAATTGTTGAATTTCCTTCAAAGATGTTTTCAAATAAAGATTAAAAAGGAAAATTGGACAATAAATGCCTCATTTCAACTGTCCCGTTCCACTACACAAAATTATATTGTCTGTTCTGCAGAAAAATATAAATTTACCAATCTCTCTTGAGCCAATTGTTTTTCAAGTCCAAAGAAAACAAAAAGATCATAATTTCCATTACAACATACAGAATCAGAAATTTTTCAATTTTTCTCATCAAAAAGCATTGTCAAAAATGCAAATGCAAATAAATTTGGTATAAAAGTATTTATTTCTATGATTAATTTTGGTTTTTATTATTCATCTGTTTCATTTCTCCAAATATATTCAAATACTTTATAAATGGCAAAATGACTTGTTTTCTGGTTGCAATGCATTTTTAAAAATACAGGTTAAGAGCGTCACTGAAAGGTTTACAGGTTTGCAATTGTCGTTGTATTTGAATTCATGTTGATGATGATTATGACATAAATTTTTTATAAAAGAATTGTTTGATAAACTTGAAGGTTGCAAAGACGAAGAACAAAAACAGTTAATCCTTGAAATGAATGGACTTATGGAAGAAATGAACGAAAACGAATTCATATCCGTTATTTCGATTGGAATGTTTGAAAAAATGCACAAAATGATTGAAGAAAGGAAAATATCATTGAAAGATTCCCTTTTGCTGCTGAAGCATGCTGGATATTTGAAGACCCTGAAAAACGTGTGGAGTAATGGTTTTTATAATTCTGAATTGAAAAGAAGATTTGTGAGGATGATTTTTGAAGAAGAAAAGAAAAAAAAAAAGAACGAATGGCTTTTGGCTGATCTTTGTGAATGCTATCTTTTATTGAGCCCCGAGGTTTCTTCGGAATTACTTTCAATTAGTGTGCCTTGCCTTCTGAAAGTTGCGTTGAAGAAAGAGGAAAACGAGGAGACTCGAAAGAATGTGGAAATGGCTTTGCTAGCCGTAAGCAACGCCGGATATTGGGTTTGAGTATTTCTGATATATTTTTGATATTTTTATTTATTTATTTATTTTTTTTGAAAGTCGGTCGAACAAAAACTGCATTTGAATGAAATCAAAGAAATTGTGCAATATCACCAGGAGCATCGCAACTTGACACGACTTGCCTATCAGTCTGCAATGCAATTTTTGATTCACAGATTGTTCTATGATATGAGCTTGGAAAGTGTTATTGTGAATGAGTTGCATTTTGTGAGAGAAGCAACAAGAGAATTAGAAGAGCTGGCAAGATGTGTGGATTGGAAGAAAAAAGAAGGAGAGAGAAAAAGAAAAGATATTAAAGAAGAGCTTGCTATTACAAGATGGCTGCAAATATTTGAGTTTTTCTTTCGCTTCTGCGGATTAAGGAATGAAGAATATATTGAGCTTTTTAGCCGCATTGTCCAGGTATATCGAGTAGCAAAGGATAATCGCAGAGAAATTTGTAAGAAATGCATTTATCTCCTTTTTGAAGTAGCAGGTAGCAAAGCTGTCAAAGTTGAAGACTTGCTGAAAGGCGGAGCAGTTGATGCTGTTTTGGAGGAGATACAGAGGCCAACAATGGACGATGAAATGGTTCATCATTTTTTAATATTTTTTGTGAATGCTTCAAGGCGATTGAAAGAAGAGGAAAGAAAGGCAACGAAAAGGATGGTTTTTGAAAAGATGGAAGAAGAAGGATACGAAGATGCCATCGCAAGCTTTCATGAAATGTTTTGTTTTCTTAATAATATATTTTTTGGTGATTTATCGTTGAACATTTCGGATTATTCTGTTAATGTTTGATAAATTGTTTGGAATTAATAACTCAAAAATTTCATTTTTTAATATTTTCATCGTTTCATTTTTCAACAAGAAATTGAGTTATTTTGCATTAGCCATTTTCCATGACTTCGAAATGAGACAAAACAATAAACAATAAAAAGGAAAAGAACACAGCCATGAAATGAGAAATATTCATTATTGGGTCAAAAAACTCTCATCTAGTTTCTTCAAAAGTTTTATAAGGGATGTTAGAATAGAAAAGATGTGAAGTTGCCATTGGTTCCAAAACCTGGTCCTTTCACAAAACCCGGAACTTCAAATGAAACTGAACAGTGAATGTTTTTTTTGATTTTTTGGAATTCACTTTTGTGGTTATCATTTGTTGAGCAATCAATGATATTAACTGTTGCATGTTTGTGTTCAAACGGTTTCAAAGCTGACGAAATGATTGTGAAACCTTCAAGTGATAAAGAAATTCTCAAAAATCACTTCTTTGCAAATAGTTAAATTTTTTTGAACAGAAATAAAGAAAAGGTGAGCAGATGATTAAACAAATGTTAAAAGAATTTTCATTTCACAATTCATTTTTCCCTTCTTGCATTTTCTTTTAAATAAAGTTGTTTTCACTTGTCCATTTCTTTTCGTGTGATAAAAAGAAATAGACACATGGCGCATAGAAAACATATTTTTCCCTTGTTGCTTTCAAATGTTTTTCATTTTTTCTGACTTTTATGATTGAGATTTCAAGTGCTTCTTTCACTGAAACTTTGTCATCTTGAAGAATATCCAACATTTGTTCATTTTCTGTGTATGTGCATCCGAAAATAGGATTTTTGAATTCATAATTGTAACTTTCTCTTTTATCATTGTGTTCATGCTTTATCCTCAGAAAACTTTTTATGTAACTTACCATTTTGAATTGCTTCTTTATTTATGCCAAGCGGTTGTGCAAGAAATTCATCTCTCTTTGTTTGTGCTGTGTGTTTTCGGTGTTATCTGATTTTTATGCTTTTCGTTATTCACAAAAATTCGTTAATTTTTATCCACTTTCTTCTACATTGAATGGTTTCCGAATTATTCCGTTAGCAGATCCGAAGATGATCGAATCACATTTTGGATGCAACAGATTTATTTTGATGATCCAAAAACTCGAGATAAAACTTCAGTTGCTGTTCCTGGTCAAACACATGTTTTCAAAAAAGAATTTCTGATTGCAGAAAATTGAATTGTTGCAGCAATAACATCCAGAAAAATATTTGACAGGAAAACCTTTTTGCATGCAATGTTAATAGATGATGTTTTTGAATTTGTTTTGGACAAGATTTTTCTTCGAAAAAATACTTCTGAATTGAGGTTGAAGAAAATGAGTAATCCAAAGAGGAAAATTCTTCAAAATTTTATTTTTGTTATTTACAGATGAAAAAACTTCCAGTCAAAATGGTTTTTCATGATTATTCACCAATTATTAATCTCAACGAAAATGAGCAAACTTTTCCTTTTTTTTTTGTTGGCATTAATTAATCATTGATAAAAATAACTTGAATAAATCATATGTTGTCCATTCAAAAAATTCGGTTCGAAAATATCCCTTGAATATCAACAAAAGAATACTGAAAAATGAAAAGGATTTAAAAAAAATTTCTTTATCTTTATTTAAGCTTCAACATTTGTTTTGACAGCAGTTATGAAAATATTAGGCATTTTAAAAACAAAATCACTTCCGAAAAACAAACAACGTTTGAAAAACCGACACCCCGAAAAAAGTTATGATTTCAAAAATAATCACCCATATGTAACGAACTGAATGATGAAATTTGACATTCTCATCGGACATAATAAAAGGTGAGTGGTGAGTTGTTCGTTTTGTTTCTTTTCATTGTTTATTTTTACACACACACAAAAAAAAATAATAAATAAATAGAATATTTCATTTGAATAAACAATTATTGTTTGTTTTTGAACGTTAAAATAGATAATAGACAGATATCGCATAAAATACTAGACAAGATCGATTTCACAATAATTACAAAAGGAATAATTTTGACAATTTTCCTCAAAATACATCTCATCAATACAAACTCATTTGATATTCAAAACTTTCAAAGAAGCTTCATTTGTGCTCAGAGAAAATTAATATCGAAATTTCGGAAAAACTCCAAAACTCATTTCTCCGAGATTTCAATAATAATTTTTTTCTGAGCACAAACGAAAATGTTTTGAAAGTTTTGTTTATCAAAAGAGTTTGTACTGATGAGATATATTTTGAGGAAAATTGTCAGAATTATTCCTCTTGCAGCTATCGTGAAATAGATCTTGTCCGGAATTTAGTGCGGTGTCCGGTATTTTTTGTACAAATTGTATTTTCGAAATTTTCAACACCCCGAAAAAAAGTTATGATTTAAAAAATAATAACCCATGTGCATTTCAAACGCAACAAAATCGATTGTTTTTAACCAAGTTTTCCATATCTGAATAAAAACTATTGGATTTGCTTCGGAAATTGTATAATAAATACTTCAATAAATCATTAATTTTATTTCCCTGTCAAAAGAAATAAGCATATTTTCCTAACTGTTGATGGGCTGAGTTTTCATGATAATGGCAAACGCGGTTTTCTTTTTTGCACATATGCAATTGATTAGTGATAATATTCATTTTTTCATAAAACATCCAAACCGTTTTGGCTTTATATATAGAAAAACGAAGGTCATTGCTTATGATGATTAACAATATATATAGCAGACAGTCATTTGATGAGACTATTTTTTTTGGTGATTTGTGAAAAATTAAGGGGCAGAGATGAAAACGGCCGAATGAAAAATTTGTGTTTGCCAAAATGCCATAGATCTGGCTGCGGACAGTTTTGACATCTACAAACATCATCGAAATAGAACATAACCCACAAGCTTTGCAAGTGCAAAACGTACATTATAAACATATTTTTGTTTGCAAATAGCGTCAGATTCAGGTGAGAAATATTTTTGCTTGACATTTTGAATATTGTTTAAGACATTATTTGTTTTGTTGCTTTTGACTTTGGATGCGAACGAATGTTGATTAGAAACGATTGTACAGAAGAATGATGTTGGAATTCATAAAATTTGTGTTTGCTCGCGTTGGGGATTTCTTTTATTTATCGGAGAATTTTTTTTTTTGCTAAGGCTATTTTTTTGATAACTAAAAGCGGGTTCAAATCGAAGGAAAAAGGTGGAAGCGCGAAAAGAGGTGGAAATAAAATTGCTGGACTTGAGGAACATCTTAACAAGGGAAGTTTGCGAAGTTTTTTTCGAAGGAACGCATTGCCTTTTTTGAATTTTGAATGGGAAGAGAAAAAAGAAGCTTAATTGAGCGAGATCACTGAAAACATCCGAGACTGCCAGGAGCGTCACGATCTTATTTAGCGTGAGCATCGATCGGGCTTGGGCTTTTCAACGGACGGATTAATCGAAAAAAGGAGAGCTGGGAAAGATGAGGGTGAACGATCAGCGGGTTGTATCAGAAGCGAAAAGAGAATTTGGAGAGCCGAGAAGAAATATGTGTTGGAAGGAAAAAGAGATCAGAAAAGAAAAGAGAAGAAAAGAAAGAAACGAAGATCACATTGAAATTGGCAGTTACAGAAAGCTGTTTTATTTTTTATTTTTATTTTTATTTTTATTTTATTTTTTTGAGTGTTTTGGGGTGTGGAATGGAGAAAATGCTGGGAGAGATTTGCAGTGTTTTGAGGGAGGGCAGAGCAGAAGGAGGATATGAAAGAGGAATTTAAAGAGGAATTTAAAGAGGAATTTAAAGAGGAATTTAAAGAGGAATTTAAAGAGGAATTTAAAGAGGAATTTAAAGAGGAATTTAAAGAGGAATTTAAAGAGGAATTTAAAGAGGAATTTAAAGAGGAATTTAAAGAGGAATTTAAAGAGGAATTTAAAGAGGAATTTAAAGAGGATATGAAAGAGGAATTTAAAGAGGAATTTAAAGAGGAATTTAAAGAGGAATTTAAAGAGGGTATGAAAGAGGGTATGAAAGAGGATATGAAAGAGGAATATTTGGAAAAGGTATTTTATTCAATTTGAAGGCGGCTGGAGTTGGAGTTGGAGTTGGAAGGCGAAATGACAAGAAAGTGGATGAAACAATTCGGTTTGGCTATTTCTGAGAGAGAGAGAGAGAGAGAGAAAGGGAGAAAGGGAGAAAGGGAGAAAGAAAGAAAGAAAGAAAGAAAAGAAAGAAAGAAAGAAAAAAAAAAAAAAAAAAAAAAGAGAGAGAGAGAGAGAGAGAGAGAGAAAGGAAGATGTCATTGAGATGATCTGTTTCCTCAGCAGAGCATCTTGTTCTGGATTGTCTTCTTATGCAGCGAACAGCACTGCGAATGTGTTTGGAGAATAAAATGGTTTGAATTTCGCCTTTCAAAAAATAAAATAAAATAAAAAATTCAATTTTTTTTCTTTTTTCTTTCTTCTTTTCTTTTTTTTTGCTATCTCACAACACCAAAAAAAAACAGTTTTCGAAGTTTATTTGAAAGCCTTTTGACTTTTTTTTTCTTTTTCCCCCTTTCATTTTCTTTGAAATGGAGCAAAACAACAACAAAAAACAAGAAATAAATAAAAAAAAAGAAAATATTCAGAATCTATTCTGTTCTTTTCTCCATGAAAAAGAAAACAAAAAGAAAACAAATCAAAAATAACAAATGTTCCACACGTCAATGTTGCTGCTTTCATTCTTTGCAAAAGAGGCCTTCCGCCTTCACTCAGAACCTGTCCCTTCAGTCTGCTCCTCTTCTCCTCTTCTCCTCTTCTCCTCTTCTCCTCTTCTCCTCTTCTCCTCTTCTTCTCTTCCCTTCCTTCTTTTAAACATAAAGAGAAAAAGCACTCTTTCTGACCCCTCTTCTGCATCATCAAGAACAAATAAAAAAAAAAATAAAAAAAAAAAAAAAAAAGGAAAAAAAGGAATAACACTGCCAACTGGGTGTGGCTGCCTCCTGACCCACTCAAAAATTGCATCGCACTCTTCACTCTATCTATCTATCGATCTATCTTGTCTCTCTCTGCGTCTTGTCTGTCTTATCTTATCTTGTCTTGTCTCGTCTCTTTATGTGTTTTGACTTGAATTGACTTGACTTGTCTTATCTTGTCTGTCTGTCTGTCTGTCTATCCATCCATCTATCCATCCATCTATCTTATCTTGTCTTGTCTTATTTTTTCTTTCTGTATGTTTTGTCTGTCCTGCTGGCTGCCTCTTCCACTTCCACTTCCACTTCCACTTCCACTTCCACTTCCACTTCCACTTCCTCTGCCTCTGCCTCTGCCTCTGCCTCTGCCTCTGCCTCTGCCTCTGCCTCTGCCTCTGCCTCTGCCTCTGCCTCTGCCTCTGCCTCTGCCTCTGTCCCCTCTCCAATGCTGATGTGCTGGAGTGATGCCATCCCTCCTGCTCATTTGCTCATTAATCCTTCTCTTTCTCTTTCTCTCTCTTTCTCTTTCTCTCTCTCTCTCTCTTTCTCTCTCTTTCTCTCTCTCTTCCCTCTCCTTCCCTCTCCTTCCCTCTCCTTCCCTCTCCTTCCCTCTCCTTCCCTCTCCTTCCCTCTCCTTCCCTCTCCTTCCCTCTCCTTCCCTCTCCTTCCCTTCATCTCTCTTTCTCTTTCTCTTTCTCTTTCTCCCTCCCTCTCTCTTTCTCCTTCCTCCTCCTCCATGTGATATATCATCCTTAACTGCTCTCAACAGGGAAAATGAAGAAGAAGATGATGAAGCAGAAAACGTTTTGATGTTGATGGACATGTCTGATTGATGGAATTAGCAGGAAATTGGACAACAAAACGAGGGAAAAAACAATAACAAACAACAAACAACAAATAAAAATCACATTCTTCATTCATTTTCTATTTCATACGAAAAAAGAAATAAAAAATATTCTTTCTATTTCTTTTCTTTCTCTCTTTAAAAATCAATTTGTGCTGTTTTCACCTTCATTCGCCTTCTTCGTCGTTTTCTTCAGCTTTTTCTTCTTCTTCTTCTTCTTCTTCCTCTTCTCCTTCTTCTTCTTCCTCTTCCTTTCAAATAACTTTACCAAAAAATTCGCCAATCTCCATCTTGTTCGTCTTTCTTCCGCAAAATGCTTCAATCTCAGACTTTTCTGTGAATAATGAGATAAATATTCTCTTTTCGCCTCCATTCCATTTTTGCTCTTTGTCAAAATAAAAAAATATGAACGGTTCCAATAAACTCCCTATATCTCCATTCCTTGCCTTCATAAACGGCACTCGCAGTCCACCTTCGATATTCTCCCAAACAATCGCACATTCGTCATTTTATTCATTCTTGTTGTTTTCATTTCTCTGGGCTGATGGGAATCACAAAAATAATCAACACTCAAAAAATACAAAAACATAAATGTCAGCAAACATCAAACTTCCCTTCTCTTCCATTTTGCCAGCAGATGCTTCTTCGTGGAGCTGGCTTTCAAATTATTTCTTCAAATCAGAAAAAGAACGTCCAGCTGATTTGTTTCGCCTGTCCATTGTCTTTAAAATTAATAATAATATATTTCCCTATAATGGAGGATCTTAGCCAATTTCTCGCAGCAACAAATTTCATTTGGCACGCTTAATTCAATTATCCATAGGCCAAAAAAATATCAATAATTGACTATACAGAAATTAGAAAACAAATGAAATTGCCATTCATCTGCGCTTATGAACATTTATCATTCGAAATTAAAATCAATATTGAAGAGATGGCAAATCAAACATAGCCCATCAAAGATGAAGAAAATGAACAATGTTAAGAAAATTGAAAGTTAAAAGAAATTATCAGTATAAAGATTATTTAATAATATATACAATAAAGTCACACCTCATTCAATCAAACGATTATAAAAAGTATTTAAAAATCATTCAACATTCATGAGGTTACAAATATGGTTAAAAAAATTCAAATGTTTCATTTATCACATAAATCGCTTAAATTCATAATATACAAATGAATGTAATTAAAACAATGAGATTTTCAAAAAATCGAAATTAATGTGGGAAATAAGATCCATCAAGATCAACAAGAAAATCAATTCATTTTTATCTTGTTATAAACAAGGTAATGATTAAAATAGTGTATATGGCAATGTTTATGAGTATTTTTGGAATAAGTGTGTGCTTGAATGGAGAGTGGAATGAGAGTGTGGTATGTGGATGTATTTGTGCATTTAATTCGTCCGTTGAGTTGAGAGAGATGATATTGACGAGGCATGAGCGTGGAAGTGTGGTGAGCGGTATGAGGGGGAGTGTGGTTGTGGTGAGGGGATGTGGTGTGGAGATGGGGAGAGGCAAGGAGGCGGGGGTGTTTGAGCTGGGCGGGTGCAGAGGGGTGTTTTGGAACATCACGCTGAGAGGGTTTGGTAGGGGAGGAAATGTGTGTGGGAGACTGTTTGGAGGAGAGGGGAGGATGGGGCAGACGGGGAATGAGAGAGAAGGTGGGGGAGGAAGAGTAAGAGGAGGATGGGGAAGAGGAGGAGGTAGAGGTGAAGGAGGAGAGAGAGGAGGACAACGAGGAGGCGGAGGAAGAAGAGGTGGAGAAGAAAGAGGTGAAGGAAGAGGAGAAGGAAGCGAAGGAGGAGGGAGTGTATTGGTGAGTGAGTCAGATTTCTCATCTTTTTGTGTTTCATCAGCCCCGTTTCTGGCACCTCCCCTGACACGCCTTGTATCTCTTTCCAAACTGACCTTCTTCAACATCTCCACAAATCCACAGAAAACAACACATCTGGCTGAAGGGCTGAGCCAAACATCATTTCTAATGAATGGGTGCACATTTTCATCAATTTGTGACGTATATGATGGCGGAATTGTTCATTCCCTCAACAACCCCTATGCCTCCTTGACTGCCTCAAACACCTCATTCGTTGGGTGTTGTCGGAAAAGGAATGTTGAATGCACTGGAACTGAAACTAATAAGCTGACTCCAGGGAGACAGAATACAACAGAGAATGGAGCAAATTCATTCACTTGGTGTGAATGGAATGGATCGAAGACAACAGGAGAAATTGATTCTGTAACGGACGGGATATCGAGTGGAGGGGCGATTAACATGAATAATCTGGTATCAGGGGCACTTTCAGTAAAACATTGTACGTTTAACGACTGCTATGCGTATTATGGTGGAGGGGGAATTATGTGCCATGAGATCAGTTCAATCAAGATCGAGAACAATTCATTTAATTCTTGTACTGCTCAAAGAGATAATGGAGGAGGGATTTATGCTTATAATATTACTTCATGTGTCAGGATCAGTGGATGCGAATTCCAGAAATGCAAATCATGTTTTGATGGAGGAGGTTTTTATCTTTCAACATTTCAGACTTCGGGATCTTCCTGTATTGGAACAGAAAGTGGCAAAGGGGAGAGTGCTTGTGTGTTTGAATGCTCATTTTCTTCATGTACACTCTCGAGCACCGGCGGTGGAGGGATGAATTGTTTTTTTATTCCAGCTGCATTCAAAATGAGGAGCCTCCAATTTATTTCGTGCTCTGCAGAATCATATGGAGGAGGATTGTATTTTGTTCCATGTCAATCAACAGCACCAAGCAACAAGCTTTATTGTTATTTCTTCTTCTTCTACGATTGCAGCTGCAACGCTTCCACTCCATATGGCCACGATGTGTATTTTCAAGACAATTTCAATCACTTTTCATCGAATAACCCATTATGTGAATCGTACACAACGAATACTGATGAGAAGAGAGTCTGTTATGCCGACGATGATTGGGTGTATCAACACACAGAAAAGAAGGATTGGCTGAAGGAGGGGATGAAGGATCGGTATGTTGGGGTGAGTGGAGATGACACGAGCAATCTGTGTGGGATGAGTGAGTCAGCATCTTGCAAGACAGTGGGGCATGCGGTGAGTTCGAGCATGGCGCAGCTAACCTCGACAATCACAGTGCTGGTTGGGAAGCATGTGAGTGAAGTGGAAACTATAAATGTTGGGGAAAAGAAGATTTCTGTTGTTGGGAGAGGGAAGACAGTGAGTGTGATTGGGACAAGTGTGCTTTCTACCTCTTCGACAACGCTGTTTAGCGTATCTTCTGGTCTTCTGGAGGTGGGGCATATGGGGATCGATCACAACGCGACAAGAAGCTCATCGCCTAGTGTGTTTGTGGTGTCTGTGGGGAGAGGAGCTCTTTTGCTGGAGGATGTGGTGATCGACTCTTCGACATCAGGAGGGAGTGGAATCTCGTCATCTGCGTTTGAAGTAGCTTTGAAGCAATTGAAGACGATTGATGTTGAGATCAAAAATATGAAAATATTACAGCCACTGCTTGTCGAACCATCATCAGCAGAATCATTATCAGGAGAAAGTGTATTGGCGAATGTGACAGTTCGAAATGTGAATCGGACTGAAGGAGATGGTGTTGTAATAGCAAAAAGTGTGAAAGGTGGAGAGACATTTGTAGTGTGGAATACAACGATGGAAGGATGTTTTTGCGAAAGTGGGAATGGAGGGGGAATAAAGGTTGAGTTAGAGGGAGTATCGAGCAAGGTTCTTATTGGAGATTCAACGTCACACAGCGGAGGGACAACAACATTTAATCGGTGCAAGTGCAGTGAATGTGGAGGAGGGATGCTTCTTTCTCTGGGAGATGCAGATGCATTGTTTGAGTTATCAGGAAATTTTTTATTTGATAGAAATGAGGCAGAATTTGGAAAGAACATGTTCATTTCAGCATCTGATCTGAACAAAACAGTCACAAATGGATCGTTTAAGTTTGATTTCTCATCAATGAAGGATGACAAAACTTTGTTTGTTGGAAGTGATGATTTTCATTCAAACAAAGATTTGTTCATGTTTCTGATTCCATACAGCTCATTTGAGATATTTATCTCGTCGAATGGATTTGATGTGGTGCGTTGTGGAAATGAGGAAGAGCCATGCTTCACGATGTGGAAAGGGATGGAAAATATGAAAGAGGGAAATAAAATAAAAACAATTCAAATTGAAGGATCATCTTTCATTCAAGATTCTTTTAATGTGTCCAATTATCAAATCAAAAAGGCTTCTTCAATGGGAGAAGAGAATGTTAAAGCAATATTGAATATTAAAAAACTGGTTGAAGACAACAATCAAGGCTATATTATGGAAAATGATGAACATCTTGAATTGACAAATATCCAACTGCAACTGACATCTGGATTTAACAACTCAGCCAAAACAATGATTTCAAACAAAGGTGGAGATTTGATAATATCTGGATGTTCATTCCATTTAGAAGCAGGAATGAACAATGGATTTGATTGTGTGTTTGTGGATGTGATTGGAGGAAGTGTGGAAGTGAATGTTTTGTCGATTGAATCATGCAATGTTGGAAACAGTATTTTTGCCATTCATGATGCTGGAGTTTCTTGCCATTTTGTGAATGTTCGAGTGGAATCGTTGAATGAAAGTGGAGGATGTCTTCTTCTGATCAAAGGGTCTGAGTCATCGAAAAAGATAAATGAAGGAGGTGAAGAATGTGTGAATATTGAGATTGAGAAATCATCATTTTTAGGAGTGAAGAGAAGTGACAACGGAGCAAGTATTTTGGAATCAAAGAGTGAAAAAAAGATTTGTTTGGTTGTGAATGAGAGCAGCATAACAGAAGACAAAGCAGAATCAAGTGAAAAAGGAGGGGCAATATTCTTCACATTGGGTGCATCAGGATCAATGAAGATGATTGAATCAACAATCAGTCATTGCAGCTGCGGTCTCAGTTCAGGGAGAGGAGGAGGAGTGTATCTGGAGACAAAGGAAAGAGGGGAATTGAATTTCACATTTGTTGGAATGAAATTCAGTGGGAACAGAGCAAAAGTGGGGAATGATATTTTCATTGAATGTTACAGGATCAGATCGCAGATAAATGAAACCCAATTTCAGTTTGATTTTCGAGAAGACCATTACACTCGTTTCAATGCGATATATGGAAGAGATGAGTGTGATTATCCAAACGATGCAGATCTGATTGATTTTTTGACGATGCATCGGAGCGACACAATTGTTGTGAGCAATGTGGATGGATCGAATGACGGACAATGTGGAACAAACACACTTCCATGTGATTCAATTGAGCATGGGCTGGTGCATCTGACATCTGAATATGTGAGTCTATTGTATGTTGACACTGAGAGTGTGATTGGAAAAGAAATAAATCTGGAGGAGATGAGTCTGAGTTCGAAGAGCAGGGAGATGTGCAAAGTTGAAGTGAAATCAAACATTGGAAAAACAAGAGAGGCATTGATGGCAACGAATGGAACAGTCTCATTGGTGAGAGTGAACTTTGTGTTTGATTCAAATTTCATCTCTTCACACGAATCACTGATATCACCAGGGGGAGGGATTCTTGAAGTGGTGAATTGTTCATTCGCAACAAAACAATCGAATGAAGAAGGAAATATAATATTAGCTAATATTCCATTTCACATCATTAATACGGCAGAAGGAGAATTACAACTTGATGGATGTGCAATATCAAATCTCATTCTTCATAAATCTGCATTATATCTTTCATCATCACTTCCATCAGTGATTTATTTATTTGAGATCAGCAATTCAACAGTTTCTCATTCGCTTGTTGAAATTATTGAATATGGACAATTGAATATGGAGAAGTTTCATACTGAAAATATCACGATTGAAGGAAATGAAGAATCATTGATATCTTGCCTGTCAATGAAAAAGACGATGCAATTAACAAATTGCACAATAGGAGGAATCGGTTCAAACAAAGCAAAAGGGAAATTGATGAAATTGGAGGATTGCACGGATGTGAAAATGGACAGCTGCATTTTTGATGGGAATTCAAAGGAAAGAAATGAACAATATTTGAATGTGGAAGAAGAGATTTGCAGATGGTATAGATCTCTTGTTGATTTTGTGAAGAGTTCTGCGATGTTGAAAGATACAACAATATCGAATACATCAGATGGTGGAATAACGATGAGTGGAGGAAATGTGATAATTGAGAAAGGAGAGTTTTTGAATAGCAATCCATCAATTGGAGGATATCCATCATTGAGAAGAAACATCATTTGTTCAGATTCAGGAACATTGAATGTGATGAGTTTGAAAGGAGGAGACGGAGTTTTGCCAAATACTTCACTTTGGATTCTGAATGAAGGGTGCAGTTTTGAAGGGATTGCTTCGGAGAGAGATTCATCATTCTTCATTCCTGTGCTGGAGAGTGTGGAAGCAAAAGAAGAGACAGATAGAATGAAGCTGACATTCAAAGGATTGCTTCTTATTCCATGCAATCTGTCATTCTCGGTTGTGAAGAGGAAGGGAGAAGAGAAAGAGATTGAAAAACATGATTTTGATTCAAATGGATTCTTATCGGATAGAGAAGTTGAAGGAAGTGCGACAAAGGATCTTATCAGCAATTGTGGAGATGAAATCGAGGTGAGTGCTTGTATTTTATTTGGGAATGAAGGATCTCCTTCTTTAACAAATTCATTCATTCTAAAGAATGCAAGTATTTCGCCACCAAAAGGAAATGAAATAATGTTAAAAGGGGAGGATAAAATTGAATGGAGTTTGATTGCATTTATTGGATGTATTGTTATTATTGTGATTCTGTTATTTGTGATTATTGTGGTTGTTGTGCAACTGAGAAAGAAGCGGAACAGAGATGGATGGAGAGTTGAAGATGGAGATATTGAAGAATCAAAGAATGCTGGGAGAGGGAAATGGAGAAAAGAAGATGTTGCAGAAAGGGTTGAGGAGGAGGAAGAAGAGATGAGAACATTATTGACAGGAGAAACGGGAAATGAGATGGGAGTGCAATCAGAGAAAGGCGAAGAGCTGGAGGAGTGTGAGAACAAAGAAATGGTTGAAAATTCATTTGATTGCAAGGGAGTGATCGAGGTGGTTCCAGTGAATTATGTTGAAATACAAACAGTTGCTTCGCTTCTTGGTGGTGGAGAGGAAGAAGGATCGGAGACTGATGCAAGAAGAAAGGAAGATGGGGACATGCCAAAAGGAGATGGAAAAGCGAAAAAGGGGAAGAGAAAGAAGGGGAAGAAATGGAAGAAAGTGGAAGAGGTTGATGAAATTGGGGATGAGAGGGGAGGATCCGAGATTGGATTGGAGGAGTTGGGTGGGGTTGCAGCTGCAGATGATGGAAGAAATGGAAAGCCGACAGAATATTATATTGGGATATGTTCAGCACCAAATAGTAATTTTTCGATGATTGGAGAGGATTCAGAAGAGCAGGGGATGAAGAAGATAATGGAAGAAGAAAGGAAAGCGGTAAAAGAAGGGAGAGAAGAAGAAAGAGAGGAAAAGGAAAATGCCATGAAGGAAATTGGAGGAGCACGAGAAAAAAGAAAGGGAGAGACTGAAGAAGCCGAAGGAGAAGAAATGATGAAAGAGAGCAAAGGGTTTGAAGAGGAGGCGAAACTGACGGATATTGATGGATTCTTGAATGGTGAGAAAAGTTCGAAAGGCGAAGGAGAAAGAGAAGGAGAAAGAGAAGGAGAAAGAGAAGAAATAGGGGAAGAGAAGCAAAAGAGGAGGAAGAAAAAGAAAAAGAGAAATCAGAATATGGAAGATAAATCAGAAATTGTCAGAGATATTGTTGAAATGGGATTGCTTGATACGGGATAGAAGGCTGTTGAGCAGTACAGATAATATGATTGTGCTTGCTTCAGAAAACGAAGGAGGATGTGAGGGAGGGGAGAATGAAGCTCAGAAATCAGAAAGAATAATAATATGAAAGAACTTTCAAATGATTAAAGCGCTGATGGAACTGTTTTTCTCCATGAAAATCAGTTCATTTGTGAAATGAAAGATGCTCCCAGTCAAACTTTTTTCTGAATGTTCTGAAAGAGAAGAGTTGAAATAACTTTGCCAATTTGATAACGTGCATATTGTTGACATTGAAATTGTGCCATATTCTTTCACAAAATCTTTTATATTCATTTTTCAATTCAATTCGATTATTTTATTTTTTCCTGCAATTACTTCATTTGTATCTTTTTTCCAACCGGAAGAATAGAAGGAATCATTTCACTTGATTCATTTATTTTCGAAAAAGTTTTGTCCAGCTGTAATGTTTTTGTTCAATTTTCTTCTTGACTGACTTTTTTGACAATCTCAACTTTTTTCTTTTCTTTTCTTGAATATTTCTGTCACCTCGTCACAACTTATTTGCTTGCTTTTCTTCTTTGCTGTATCATTGGGCTGCATGGCGCAATGATATATTTGAAGTATTTTCAGTCATTTATTGTCACACCTCGAATTTTTAAATTGCTTTTTATTGTCATCAAACACTTAACTCAAGAGCTTGATTCTGATTTTTTCAATTAGTTTTTGAGTCAAAAGGATGACGAAGCAAAGGATGTGTTGGACGAGATGAAAAATCTTTGTTTGTTTTTATCTTTCCTTCAAAAGAGAAACTTGGGATATGGCTGTTCGTTTGAGCCGTGTTGAACAATCATCATCATCATCATCATCTGACAAAAAAGGGTTCAACAAAAAGAAAGAGAACACTTCAAACTTGGACATTTCTGATTATCACATCAATTACCAATTCGGGAACTTCTTTCTTATTCATTGATTTGCATTTAACCAAATGTTGTTTTTGCTGAACCGTCAGTTCTTGTGATATTCCAAAAACACACAACAAAAAAATATGACTTCGTTTCAGGTCATTTGTCAAAAAAACAATCTTTTGCTTTTTGCTGTAATTTTTTTAACAATGATTGCAAATAAATATTTTTTTCAATTCGAATTTTTTTGTCTGACAATGCCATACAAAGAAAAAGAATGAATAATGATTGGAAAAAAAAAATGAGAGAGAGAGAGAGAGAGAGAGAGAATGAAAGAAAGAAGAGAAGGAAGCGAAGAAGAAGAAGAAAAAGATGGTGATGATTATGAAGGAGAAACTCAAACGAAAGAAAAATTGGATCACAGGGCAGTCTCATCAGCAGCGCCTGTCTCTTTGTCATCGTCTTGTCTCTCAACATCTTCACCATCATTGTAACCTTCTTCTTCCTTCTTCTTCCTTCATCACCATTTTTTTCATCCTTTTTATCATCATCTTATTCTCTTCTTCTCCTTCTTTCTATTAAAATTCCTCTCTTCTTTGCTTTAGCCGGAAAAATTCCGCAATTCACAAAAGAAGGGCGAAAAGGGGAATTTTTTTATTTTTATTTTATTTTATTTTATTTGAATAATTTCATCTTTCTCTTCTTCATCTCTTTCTATTTCTTTTTCTATTTCTTCTCTTTTTATTTCTTCTTCTTCTCTTTCCTCTCTTCTCTTCTCTCCTCCTTTTCTTTCTCCTTCTCCTTCTCCTTCTCCTTTTCCTTCTCCTTTTCCTTCTCTTCCTCTTCCTCTTCCTCTTTCCTCTCTCACAATCAAAGGCAACACTCAAACTTCTTCCAGAAATGAGAAGGGAACATTTGGATTTATGCAAATGGCAGACAAAAATATCAATGTTTCATTGGAAAGCGATTTTCAAACAGAAAATTCTTCTTCTCTTTCTCTTTCTCTTTCTCTTTCTCTTTCTCTTTCTCTTTCTCTTTCTCTTTCTCTTTCTCTTTCTCTTTCTCTTTCTCTTTCTCTTTCTCTTTCTCTTTCTCTTTCTCTTTCTCTTTCTTCTCTTCTTAATTCTTCTTCTTCTTCCTCTTCTTCTTTTCTCTTTTTTGCTTCATTTTCTTTTGATATTCTTTGAAATATTTTGTCGCTTTTCTCTTTTTCTTCTTTTCTTTCTCTCTCTTCCTCTTCCTCTTCCTCTTCTCTTTTCATATTTTTTTGTGTCTTCAAATCCATCTTCTTCCTCTTCCTCTTTCTCTTTCTCTTCATGGAACAGAAGAAGAACTTTCACTAATTCCTCTCCAATCATCTTCAACTCTATCTTCTTCTTCTTCTTCTTCTTCTTCTTCTTCTTCTTCTTCTTCTTCTTCTTCTTCTTCTTCTTCTTCTTCTTCTTCTTCTTCCTCTCGAAATTCTTCTCTTCTTTTTTTGTGTGCTAGGTTAGTGTTGTTTCTCTTCCTTCATTTATTCCTTTCAACGTTTTCCTCCGTTTTTCATTCAAATCGCTCAATTCACTCAAAAATGGTGACAATTCCATCTTTTCATTCTCCTTTTCTCTTTTCTCCTTTTCTTCTGATTCCTCCTCCTCCTCCTCTTCTTTCTTCTCTTTCTTCTCTTTCTTCTTTTTCTATTTTTTCCTCTCTTTCCTCTCTTTCTTCTTTCTCTTCTTCTTCTTCTTCTTCTTTTGTTTCATCGCAATTGTATTCTTGTTATCGTTTTGTGTGTTCAACCAAAGCTTCTTCTCAATTGGAATTTTCATCTTCAATTAATGAAAGAGAAGAAGAAGAAGAAGAAGAAGAAGAAGAAGAAGAAGAAGAAGAAGAAGAAGAAGAAGAAGAAGAAGAAGAAGAAGAAGAAGAAGAAGAAGAAGAAGAAGAAGAAGAAGAAGAAGAAGAAGAAGAAGAAGAAGAAGAAGAAGAAGAAGAAGAAGAAGAAGAAGAAATATCAATCAAAAATTATAAATTCTTCTTTTAATCATACACAAAACAATATTATTAATCATTCCCAAACGATAAATAAATAAATAAATAAATAAAAATAAAACAATTTATTTAATTTTATTTAATTTTTTTTATTTATTCATTAATTTCAATCTAATTCTCCTCTTCCTCCCTTCTTCACACCTTATAAAACACATCTTTTTCTATTTCTCCGTATTTCTCCGTATTTCTCCGGGAAACTTGCCTTCAGCCCTTCCTTCTCCCTGTCAATTCTCCTCCTCTTCAGATATCTTTCTCATTTCTCCTCAAAATAGCCAAAAAATTCGCCAAGTTATCTTCTGCCTGTCTACCTGCCTTTCAGCTGGCTGATGTGCTGATTGCAGAGCGCAATAACTTCATCCCGGAATTTCATCCCCCACAATTCGACGGGGACTTTTTGGAGGGCATAGCTGAGAGAGGGGAATATTAATATGAAATATAAATATGAAATACAAATGTTATTATAAATATAAATAAAAAGATAAAAAAAAGGGTTTTGGATGATAATTGGATATAATTATTCACATTCAATATAGAAATGGAAATAGAAACATTAAATAAAAACAATCACATAAAAAATGGATATCATTTCCATTCACAATACAACAACACGTTCAAAATTACAAGAAAATAAATATCTTTCTTTCTTTCTTTCTTTCTTTCTCTCTCTCTCTCTCTCTCTCTCTCTCTTTCTCTCTCTTTCTCTTTCTCTTTCTCTGAATAAAATCTCATATAAAATGATGTCCTCACCTGGCAAAGACGGCTGAAGCCACGCCGCCCATATATCCTGTTGGATGATGATGGGTCATTCTCCCTGACTCAATCGACACAACAATCAGATTCGTCAGCCACTCTGGCCTCCAAAATCGCAGTCCAATGCACATTGATCGCATAGACGCTGAATTGTTGGTTTTTAATTTTTTTTTCATGAATATTAAACAAAAGATTCGTTTATTTTTTATTTTTTTTTAAAATTCGAAACACCTCCACAACCACCTGCTTTGGGCGAAAATAAAGAATTCTTCCATCCATAAGTCGTAGGCTATAATATTCAAAATGAAAATTTAGGTTGAAAAATGGAAGAAAAATACCAATCTTAACGCATTAATGCACTGAATTCCAGGTGCTCGTCCAGTCTATTCAATAAAAAAATATTTTTTAAAAGAAAAATAAGAAATTTTCAATTGAGCAACTATTTTCCCCATGCGTCCAACATCAGCTCGATAAATGTTCCTCAGTAAATCAGAAACACTGGTCGCTTTTGCAATCATTCCCTCTCCTGAAGCCATATGCATCACTGTATCGTCAGAAACCATCCAAGCATCTCCTGAGAGTTCAATCTGTCCGCTTATATTAGTCTTAAAAAATAGAAATTAAGTTAATACCTTTTCACATCCACCCAAAGCATCAAGTTGCGGTCTAATTTCTGACAAAGCAGCAAATTCCCAAGATCCGTGATGATATCCAAAACTGTCTCCGTCTCCACAGGGCAAAAAGCAGGCCCGAAAATTTTCCATGAAATTAAATCCATCGACAAATAAAAACAACTTAAAATCTATTTTGGCAAAAAATAAAATTATTATTCATCAATTTTGGTGTTGGTGTATGTTGAAATAATTTTCATTAACAATGAAAAATTTGGAGATAGATCACGTGTAATGTTAAAAAGATCAAAAATATCAATATAAATAAAATTCTCAAAACGAAATGGGACGAAATTTTTAGCTTTTTGAATTATGTTCCACATGGAACTTTCAAAGATATTCCTCGATTTTTGAATATTTTTATATTTAAGATTGCATGAGAATGTCAGAAAAATTATTATACAATTGCAGTTAAAGTTTGAAACAAATTATAGATTTTATCATAAAAGTGATTATTCCTCCCCAAATCAAAGAAAGAATTAGAAAAATGAGTAATATGAACATCAAACAAGGACTTTCATCTTTATAATAATGAAATAATGTTTCAACAAATTTAACATTTTTTGATTAGCAATCTTCGATTTGGTTTTTGATTTTTTCAAATTTTGAATTCGACATGGACGAAAGAGTTTTGAATCTATGAATATGTGCTTTGGATGAAAGTCATTTATAAATGTTGAAAAAAAGATGAAATGTCCTGAAGTGCTCATATGGACAAAAGAACTTGAAAAATTTTTATTATGAACAGATGAAAGAGAATATGAGCGTGTTCATAAACTCCATTTGCCAGAGTTCATCCAGTCAAGCTCAAAAAAAAGAATAATTCTTGAAGAATGAAGCAATTCATATTTTAATGAAAACAAAACAACGAAAAGTGAAAATGAAGAACGAAAAAGATACCGAAAAAATGATAAAAAACTGAAATGGTGTGTGTGTTAATCTTGAAAATCATTGAAGAAAAAAAAACTGATTGTTTGTTTAAGCTCTCTTTTCATAGTCAAAAAAGAGAGATGAAATGAAAATGACGAGAGAAAAAGGATGCATTTTTTCAGAAACACAACTTGAGCATGGCTTCCAAAAAGATTAGAGATGCAAGAAAAATTCAAGAAAAAGTGTTGAAAAAACATTAAATAAAAGAAAGAATCTTTATAAAGTGTTCTTTTTATCAAAATTTCAAATGAGAATTAATAAATACAAAAACATAAAAATTCAGAATGGACAAAAATCTGAATCGCAAAATTTGGTATTTTTTCCATTTGATGCAAAACAATAAGAGAGATAATTTGTTATCAGATAAACATCACTTTTTGAGAATAAAACAGAATTTTTGAAACTTCTTGTTTCATGTTTCGAGACGATGCAACTGAAAAGAATTGTGAGGATGAAAAAGTGATTTGAAAAGAAAACAAACATTTAATTTTTTCTCTTCTTGTTGAGAGAAAAACTTTGTTGGAAGTCGTTGCTTTGCCCTCTGGACTTCAACTGAACGAGCGGAAATCATATGTTTTGGACTCTCTTTTGGCTTGTGCCCTTGTGCGAATAATGAAAATGTCATTTTCTTCTTCTTGTCTGTGCTTTTCACCATTCAATGCGTCTTGAGTTCTATCGTCCTCTCCTTGAATATGCGACTTCTTTCCTCTTGTCCTTGTCATTCTGACAGTCTTGTTTTCACCTCTTCCACCAACTCCTCCATAGAAGCCTCAACTTCTTCACACATGGATTCCTTTTCTGAAAGGGTTCCATTAGTGGATTGTTCTTTTTTTTCTTCCTCTTCATCACTAACTTCCGGACTTTCTTTATTCTCTTCTTGAGTAATTTTCTGTTCCATCATTGTTCCAGCAATTACTCGTGTTATTGAAGAAGCCAAATTGGTCCTGAAATAGTGCTTAACCAGAGTATTTGTCTTCGGTGAAAGCCTTGCAAACTTGGCAATGTGTGAAGGAAGGATTCCTGCCATCGTTAATGTTGACATGGTTGCTACCTTTAAAGAGGACGGCCTGAATCTCTGAGGAACTCCTGCTTGCTTCATTGCCTCCTTAGCTAACTTGCGGATACCCGAGGCAGTCAGCGGCTGGAATGTTGCAGTATTGAGCAGAAGTTTGTTGCTGTTCTGTTTTTGTTTTCCCAGGAAAAACAAATCTTTGATTGCTGAAGCTGAACATATTAGTGGGAGTTCCGGAAGAAAATGAACTGTAATCTCTGATCGTGTGTGTGATGTTTTCAACACTGTGTCCAAATATTCACCTTCCTCTTCAAACCGAGAGTTTTCCATGTTGACACGCTCCAGTTCTGTAAATCTGCAGTCAGAGAAGAGCATTGTTAAGGTGATAACCTTCATTGTCAATGTCTTAAAAGATAACTGGTTGTTTGGGCCTAACTCGGTGAAGTATTTTAACAAAACATTTAGATTCCAAATCTCTGGAGCCATCTTCTTTCTTGATGTGTTGTTTCTTCGGAATGCACGAAATAGGTTCCTGATGATTGCAATATCTCCCAATGCTGTATTGAAAGCTAGAACTGTATAAAATGACACTGCTGCTCTTACAATCTGTATCACTGAAACCTTGAATCCTCTATTCTTCATTGTTAAAAATACATCCGCACATTTGACGGTCCAGTCCGGTAAGTTGTCTGGTATATGCCCATGGGCACACTTCTTCCACTGGTCTGAAAAGTGCGCGAAACAAAATAAATATCCATCCCATGTTGTCTTTGCAATTCCAGCCTTGCATTCCTCTGCGAGCTCCAAAGAGACACCTCTTTCGTGAAGGGCATGCAGCCACCAGGCTTCACCTCTCTCCTTGATGGATTCAGCAGGATTTCTTTCATCATCCCTGGAGGAAGACAGGCTCCCGTCTTCTTCATCCATTGCCCCTCCTGAAGAATCTTGGAGATGTAATTCAATTCCAAGCTGTAATAATTGCTTGTTCGAAGAAGGATGTCCCAATTCTGACCCTTCCAGCTCGGCAGGAGTATAATCGATCGAGATTTCTCCATATGAGCCTTTCGTATTACCATCGGAATCAGAGGTATCGGTGGGTGAGCTAGAATACACTCGTTGCTCCAAGGAACTGTCAATCCATCTTCGGCAATTGGACTGCCTTCTCCACTCAATCTTTCCACTTTGTGATTGTGTTCAGATGCAAAGGCATCGAGAGTCGGTCTCACTTTCAACTGTGCAAGAAACTCTTCGAGTGCTTCGTCCATTATTTCGTAATCGCCTGACCTTTCCAATCGAGACAGCGCATCCGCTCTGTGGTTCTTTCTTCCTGGAAGATGTTGTGCTCTTATTATCAGATTCCTTGCCTCCGTCTATTTCCATATCTTGCGTAGCACTGGCCGAAGATTCTTCCCTGCACTCCAACGATTTATGTTGAAAACCACTAAGCTGTTGTCCGATCGCAGCAACAGCTGGGATATTTTGTTTTCTTGAATTGTCTGCGAAAAATGGCGAAGCGCTTGCAAAACAGCTAGTTGTTCTCTGAAGTTGGACGATTGGCGATGGGCATAGTTGGGGAACTTGGCGTGCCAATCCATAATGTTGAAATTCACTCTGAATGTTGCACCCCATGCTGTTTCCGCAGCATCTGTCGTTAACACAGCCTGGGGAATAAACACTGGTTAAAATGGTTTCTGTCGATTTTGGCTCAATATCCATTGCCACTCCTGAATCTCCCTCAACACTGAAGCATTCATCCTCATCACACCGCTCCATTCGTATGTATTCACGTTCCTCTGCAGGAGACGATGATGAGCTGTAAGGTGAAGTGACGCATCCTGGTACACGAATCTGACTGCGCTGAGCTTTCCAATTGCTTATGCAAAATCCTTTATTCGAATTGTTTTGGCTCTTATTGCCTTCACTCTCCATTGACTCAACATCGCTTTGAGAGATCCCAACCTCTCCTCGCTCAATTGAACCGTGAATGTTTCTGTGTCCCATGCAAATCCCAGATAAGTGAATTTTCTCCCCGGGGTTAATGAACATTTGGGCATAGGTCTGAATCGTACCATTTTGTTGAAGGCTTTAAAAATTCTGAAATTCACATACTAATATTCGTAATAATTATTAGCAATAGGAACCACTCGGAATGAAGCAAAAAAACAATGTTGAAAAACACTAACAAAATTTATTGATCAACTTACCATAATATTTTCTTTTCAACTGACTGTGATTTAAAATTCAATTTACCGACTTTGTGGAGTTTTAAGCGATTTTTTAATTCAATATTTGAAGAAAAAGTTTAATTTATTATGCTGTAATTGGAAAGAAAAGACAAATATTCATTTATCTATCGTGATTATTTCTGAATAAGAAAATACGCGATATATCAGCTTTCACAAAATAACATGATTTCAAAATTGGCTTATGAGAAATAAAAGTTTGCAAATGCATGTCCAATAGTATGAATATGTTTCCATTATTGATTTTGAAGATTACAATATGTTTTTTGAATATTCTTTGTTGAATTTTTTTTTGAAACAATATTTTGAAATTTATAAAATTGAAAAAGTTTCGATTGGATATGTGTCCTTCATTTCAATGCTCATGAACACGATTGTTAAGCTTGAAGGAGGAGAATCGCTGTTTAGAAAGGATTTAGGTGCATGAATGAGACGAATTCATTGAAGGAAGATTTATAAAGTTTGATGGTTCAAAAACTACAGTGGAAACAAAGGAGAAGATGAAATATTCAGTTGAATGTCTTTTTCAAGAGGAAATTAGAGAAGATGAATAGAATGAAAGAAAATGGATTGGGGTTTGGATATGCAGCTGAAATGCATTGGAAGAAGGAGCAGTGAAACGGAAGGGATGAAAAAGGCACAGAATATTAAAAAATGTTGGACAAGCGTGCATGAGGTTTGATATTGTGATTGGATTTAGTGGGAAGTTGGAAGAAAAGGAAGAAAGAGAAGAAAAAGAATAATGGAATGGAGATACTGTGGAAGGTTTATGAAAGAGGCCGAGAAGTATTAATAGGTGATGATTCTGTGCTTGTTATGATTGGGGATTTCGACTTTAATATAGCTGTTGGAGATGATTATGGAAGAGACATTATCTGCATGTTTCGAAGCAGCATCAGCAGAATAACATGCTTAAGAAAAATAGAGAAAGACGAGTGGCATTGTGCAGTGAGT
Source organism: Monocercomonoides exilis (assembly GCF_001643675.1). NCBI lineage: Eukaryota > Preaxostyla > Oxymonadida > Polymastigidae > Monocercomonoides > Monocercomonoides exilis. The sequence continues at coordinate 136,073 of NW_027150600.1, forward strand.
GAAGGCGAAGCTGAGGAAAGGATGCCTGATGTGCACACACCTCATGGAACAGATGCACATGGCAAAAGATGTTGAGGAGGTGTTGGATTTTGGAAGGGCACGGAAAGAAGAGGGAGATGAAGAACATTTGGAGTGAGTGGATCTTGTTATGACAAGAGAAGAAAGATGAAGGAAAGGGAGCATTTGAATTGTGTTATGCACAGAGGGTTTGGAACTGTCTTCATAAATTTATTGGGAATTGCTTTGTGATGTTTTGAGAGATTTCAATCTCTGCACTCTCTCTTTTTTTTTCATTAAAATTGTTGATTTTCTTTTTTCAGAACAATTCTGGGTTTGCACATTTTTGTTCCATTATCAGTTTTTTCTTTCATTCACTTTTTATTCCACAAAACTTGATAAAATACAACACATGAATGTTTTGTTTTGCTTTTGTTTCAGATTTTGTAACGAATTTGTGAAAGTCCATTTCAAAAGAAAACATTTATTCTAACATTTTATCAATATTGCGATTCGATATTTTTTATGAAAAAATTCAGAGTTCGATAAATGAGGAGTGAATCAGAATTATAAGAAAGCAAGCACTTCTCGTTTTGGCAACAGCATCTTATAGGATCAGGTTTTGATTTCGGTTCCTTCAAAGTTGGCAATTCAATCTTTGAGAAGATACAGTTTTATTGACTTTTTTATCTCACTCCATCCGTCGTCAGCTGCCTCTATTCCATTTCAAGCGCACATTTTGGAAACGCTCTCCCTTCTGATGTTGACAAATTGATCACCACATCTATTTGTGAAAGAATTCTGCTTCTCGCTGATACCACAAACATACTCGTCGAAGAAGGATTTGCATTTGAGAGCAATCAACCTTCAAATGAATCATTTCAAGATGGCCTGTCGTCACATTGAACAGCTCTCTTGTTGATGAAAGTGCCCGTGTTTCGATCGAACTTTTATCTTTGCCTTTCCCAATGACCGAAATTTTCTTTTCCCCAATCTCAACTGTTGTTGCCTCGCTTGTGTGATTCCCATCCATCAGCGTGACTGACAAGCTAATCTGCACCTCGCACATCTCAAACGCCTTCTTCACTGTCAGACACGGATTTGTTTCATTTACCCCACAAAGCGGAGATGTATCATTTCCATTCACCGAGACATAGATCGTCTTGTCCTTCAGCCAATACCACTTTTCCGTGTGCTGAAATGTCCAAGCATTTGCATTTGAGTAGTTGTAGGCATAGCACATTCTCTTCTCATCTGCATTTGTGGTGTAACATTCATGAAATGGATTTCCTGACTCTAAATACAGATTGTATGTATCTGCAAATTCAGCATCATGTCCACGTGGATAAGTTGCATCTCTACAGCTGCATTCATGAAAAAATAAGAAGAAGCAATATAATTTATTATCAGGCGATGTTGCTCGATTTGGATAAAGACACAATCCTCCTCCCTCTTGCCGTGCTGAACATGAAATAAATTGAATGCTCCTCATTTTGAATTGTGTGGCGGGAACAGTTTTACAAAACATGCCTCCATTACAATTTCCAAATAGCGTGCACGACGTGAAACTGCAGTCAAACACATACGCGCTCTCTCCTTTGCCATTTTCTGTTCCAATACACTCTGATTCTTAAACATGAAATCTGGAAAGAAAAAGCCAATTTCTTATGTTACTCGCTTTGCAATTCTGGAATTCGCATCCGCTGATCCTGACACACGAAGTGATATTATAAGCACATATCTTTCCTCCATAATTTTTTTGGGCAGTGCAGGCATTGAATGAGTTGTTCTCAATATTTATTGAACTGATTGAACGACACATAATTCCTCCACCACAACAACATACAGAGCAGTCATTGAACAAGCATTATTAAACCGGAAGCATCAGATGACAGGCCGTTTTAGAAAATAGCTCTTCCATTCGAAGTTCCGTTATCATGAAAGACAATATTTCCACAGATTTCGATTAATTCCTTGTGCACTTAAAAATATGTGATTTCGAACGGTAACCAAAATGATCAATTATCTCTCATTTATCGATCTTATTTCAGCAAAAAAAATGCATATAGCAATGGCATTCATTAGCGAAGATCTCGAAAATATCAATCAAACATTCAATTTTAAAAAAACTCTAAAATGCATTCACCACATTCATGAATATATATAATGAGCGATGAAGCTAACAAACTCCTTTAGAAATTTCAAAAACAAATTATTGTGGGATAGATCTGTATTTAATAATAATATGGGAAGTTGATATATAATTTTTTTGGTGTTTTTCAACATTGTTTTTTTGCTTCATTCCGAGTGGTTCCTATTGCTAATTATTATTACGAATATTAACATGTAAATTTCAGAATTTTTAAAGCCTTCAACAAAATGGTACGATTCAGACCTATGCCAACATTTGTCCTTGATAATCAAGCCCAGATTTTCCAAAAATCGAATCACCTAGCTTGTGATTTCTTTCAATATGTTGAAATCTTGATGCAGGAGAATCAGATTGTCCAAGTTCGATGTCACTCTCACATTCCATTTTCTTTTGATTTCCGTTTTGACTTTCCTCATGACTTTTGTGAAATACCTTGGTGCATCTGTGTATCCGAACGGCATGCCGTTGAAAGCGTAATCTAAACCTTTTAATCTGAATGTGAGATATGGTCTGAGTTTATTCGAAACTGGAATTAGATAATATGCTTGAGACAAATCCATCGTCACCGCGAAATCGTTCCTCATTATTAGCCTTTCCACTGTTCTTTTGTTCTCGCATTTGAAATGAACTTTTTTCATTGCAGCATTCAGAATTCTGCAATCCAAAATCTGCCTCCACGCTCCTGACTTTTTCTGAATGAGAAACACATTGTTCCGGAATTTCACATCTTTGGGAGGAATTCTGCTCACAATCCCTGTTTCCAGCTGTTCCTTCAATTCCTTTCGAAAAGCCATCCTTTGGTTCATACTCATAAGCAATGCTCCATCCCTGATTGTCTTCTTTTCCAAACCATCTCTTGCCTCGCGATTGCGCAAATGAGCCTGGACTCCATTTTTGATGAATTTTTCTTTGTCTATTTTTCTCCATTCTTGAATATAGTCCGCTGTCAGACCTCCTTCCTTTCAAGCTTCTAAAGACCTTCTCGTCTGAGCTTCTTCTAATTCTTCTGCAGTTCCGCGGTTCGTCCTGTGGAGCTTCTCTTCCAATAATCTCTCCTTGCTCCTATGCTTCGAAACATGGACAACAGGGGTCTTTCCTGAAATAACTGTTTTCCTCTGGAAATTTGTGGTGTCGGATGATATTTTTTGGAGAAGAATAAATATATGAAGATCCCTGCTGCCTCTTCTGCTCCTTTGAAAGCTCTTTCTAAATCTGTTCCTTACGCTTTGTTTGCAGGCCTCCTGATAGTTCCGAGTCCATCTTTTCCGCCGCGCGAAAACCGATTCTTCCTTCGATTCTGCACTTCCTTGCTTCATGAAGTGCTTGGGAAACCATTAGAATTGCTTCCTTTATCATCCGTTTGTGGCTCTCTGCTTCATCGATCTTGACTTAAAGCTCCATCCGTAATGCCGTTAATGTTGGATATAAGATTTTTTCTACTCGTTCTCCTGCTCTGTCTAAGGCATCCCGATACCAAAACGACCTTCTGCTTGATGCTGAAGGAGATGCTTTTAAAACCGGGCTGAAATCCTGTTCGTTGAAGCAGTTTGCAATGTTTTCCAACATCGACTTCGGCATTCGAAAATCAAAAATGGAAGTTGTTGGTTCGACTCCAAATATTGATTTGAACAAATCATCAATAGTTCGAGTATCTGGTGCTTTGTGTGAAATGGGTGAAGGCTGTGACTCTAATTCAGCGTGTGAAAAGATATTTGAAGAAGCTGTTGGTATCTGGGAGCTCCTGTATTGGGAACTCGTTGGACTACTGATCTGCATTGCAGAACCAGTTGAAAGTGCGAGCCCAGCTTGCAATTGGGTTTGTTGTGTGCGAAACATTTCTGATCACGAAAAGTGACATGACCCATTAAGTGGCTTCTCTCAACAAGAAGAGAAGAGATTGAATAAAAGTTTTCTTGACAATTATAATGTTATGCAATTTAATTGAAAACAAAAAACTGTTCAAAATTAAAAAGCACATTGATAATTATCTAAAAATGAGAATTTTGAAGATCATGAAATTGTTGATAAACAGTAACCAGATACCAATTCCAATTCACTATTTTTAAAAATTATCTTTTCTTTTCTTTTTTTGTTGAAAACATAATCTTTTCAACACAATCATTTTATTGAATTTTTTGATCAATCGAAATATTTGAAATATCGAAAGAAATATCTTCGCTCACAATAGTTTTATTTTGATGATTTTGAAAAGTGAATTTATCGGAAAATAGTTGTTTCACAGTTTCTGAAAAAAATTACAAATGATTTCTTTTCATCCTGCCATTTCCCTAAATGTTTATCCCTTGAAACCTCAACTCTAAAAACAATCTTTAATCGTCTAAGATTACCACTATATTACTGGATCCAGTAACATTCCACCAGCAAATGTTGTGTTAAACAATGTTGCCTTTTTGCGTCTTTGCGATTTAGGAAGAAGAGGACACAATGTTTCTTTCAAAATGACTATTTTTTCATTTGACTGTTTCATAAATACACCTGTTTCATGCATATTGGTGATCAAATCAAATGTTATTTGATAGTCATCGATAACGTTTTGGAATAAAGAAAATCAAATCTTTTTGTTCAAAATTATTGAAGTTAGAAAGTCTAAGCTGATCTATATATGTTGGCTTGTTTTATTTCTTTAATCCTCATTTCTCAATGAACCTGCTTACATATTTTCAGTTAATAATCAATGGATCAGATATTTTTTTCTCCTCATTATAAAGTTTTCTGCCTGTCATTAAAATATTTATATTAAATAATCAATAGAAAAGGACAACACGCGAATCAAAATATTTCTGAAACTGTAAATTAGTTGAAAAATTTTATTTGAGAATTTGGACAATCCTCAATTTTGTCTATTTCTTTTATGTGAAACAATCTTGGATGATCAATATGATGAGGATCTTTTCCAGCTTTCATTGAAGCAATGTGTCGGTTTTCCAGAAATTCAGAAATGATTTTGCATATTCAATTAATGGAAATATGATCAATGGAATTTTTTGTGTTTGTCAAGAGCATATGAGCGTGATTTTTAAATCTTTTTAATGAAATTAGAAAAGTGTGTTTCAATGATTGTTTTCCATTTTTTTGAAATTTGGATACACAATAGAGATATTTTAAACAACAGAAATATCTCAGATTTTATCTCTATCCCAGGTTTTTCAATTGACCATTTCTCAAAGATGTATTCAAAATGGTTAACAGAGAATTATTTTTTGATTTGATATTTATTTTTGATAAAGTGCAAAATGTTTATTTATTTTCCAGAGTTTTGCCACTTTCAATAACAATCAGAAAACAACAAAAGTTTGTTATTTTTCTCTTTAAGATGCGAATATGGTTCAAAAAATAATTGTTCCAATTCTTTTAAAGAATTCAGTCAATATAACACAAGGTGTGTTTTATTTTAATTTGAACAAGCCCTCCTTCTCCTCTTTTGCTCAATTTGGGACTTTTTTATTGCTTTTATTTCACATTCAAAATTTTTAAGTTGCAAAATTTTTTCTGAATGAAAACAACATGAAACAATAAACGATTTGTTCATATTGTTTTCGTTAATCTTATTTGATTTTGGCGCTTCTTGACAGTTTATGGATCCTTTGCACTCAGACAAATGTTAACCACTGGCATGGAAAGGTGTTTGCTTCTGTTAAAAATTAAATGAGAAATGTTGCAAATTTGAAGTGAATGGAAAACGTGCGATTTTGATTGGAGTGCGTCGATTTTATCTTGTTCATTGTGGCTACACATCGTTTTCAATCAATTCTCTCAATGATTCTTTCACTTCTGCCAATGTTGGTCTTTCGTTTGGCTCATCTGCCCACATCTTCTCCATCAGCTCAATCAGATCTTCTCCTTCAATTCCTTCTGTCAGTGGTCGCACTCCATCTCTCATCATCTCTTGTGCTTCTTCTGCCTCACACTCACTCAATGGTACTTCTCCTGTTGTCATTTCATGGAGAACCAGTCCAAGTGTGAAAACAACTGCCTTTTCAATTCCCTCTTCTTCATCTCCCGCTTCAGGCGCCTTCCATCGCTTCATTTCTTCCTTCTGCTTTTCATCTTTCAATTCCTCTGTCAAAACAAATATTTCATTTTTAATTCCTTCCTCAACAAAGATCGAATATGGGCACAATTGTTTCCCCATCATTTCCACCCTTTCGTCTCCAACTGATATCAAATGCTCAAATAGCTCTGCCACTGCCATCACCACTTCCTTCCCATCAACAACATCCATCACCCTTGTTCCCAGTGTGAAATCACCTTGAACTGAATGAATTACTGAGTGCAATATTTTCAGATTCTTTTTCTCTTTCTCTCGAAATGGCTTCTTTGCTGATATAACATTGAGTGAATGAGATTTTGGCACTCCAGCAGTAGAATAATTCTCGGAAAATGGCAATGGTGATTCCAAATCTGGAAGATCATTTTCATTCAGCATTCCATCAATCATTGATGGAGGCTCTGGAATACCTTCATCGTTGTCAATGAGAAGTGGAATTTGGCTCGTCATTCCTTCCAGCAATGTTGATGGCATGTCACTCATCTCAAAGCTTCCTCCATTGTTTTCCCTTCTTCTCCTCTCCATCTTCTGCATTATTTGCTCGTTTTCTAATCTCTCTTTTTCAACTTTCCTTTCTGATTCTATCAGTTTCCTTCGCTGAACCACAGCCATCACAACAATCACAAATAACAGAATTGCAACAATTTCAATACAACCAATAAAGGCAAATAAACTCCATTCAAAATTCGATCCTCCTATATTATTTTTATTCCCTCCTTCTGAAATTCTATCATCTCCAGATGAAGGAGACACAGTTTTATTTATCACAACCAATTTATTAGAGGATAATGAATTCCCTTTCCCAAACAGGATGCTCATGCTCACTTCTGTTTTCTTTCCCATCACTTCCACCTGCTCTGACGTGATAACCGAATGAATTTCGTTTTCTGAAACACACTCATTTTCTTCTATCTTTTGTGTTTGGATCAGTTCAACGTCCCCGTCTTTCATGCTTATCTTCAGCGACAAGTTGCACGGAAGAAGCAGCTTCCCGCGAATGCTCAAGTCCATGCTCCCGCTCGCCTGTGTTGTGTTCTTCACTTCTTCCAGAACCGGGATGAAATACGATGATCCTCTTTCCGAAGCTATCCCTCCCAATTGGCATCCTTCGTCCAATATCCACAGAGATGTGTTTTTCTCGATTCCATCTCCCCCTTTCACACTCACAATATTCAACTCCCCGTTCCCTGTGCATATCACATTCCTTCGCGCTGATGGATATCCCTCAATAGAGGGGTTGTTGTCCTCAAACTTGCTGTTTTCAATCTTCACGCTTCCTCCGCTCACCCACAGCCCTCCATTTTTGCTCTTCATAACCGTTGTTTCCTTCATCTCCACATTGCTGCTTTCAATGTCAATCAACGAGCCGCTCCATTCGCACAATCCTTCTTTCCCCTTGTTTCCTTCGTTCGCTGTCTTTGCTTCTTTCTCCTCTTTCTCTCCATCAAACACACATATCTCAACCCTCACATCCTTGGATCGTCTTATCTGCATCATGCTTCCCTTCTCCACCGAATTCGCGCTTTTTTCAAACGAGCAGTTCAGCACACTCACCTCCTGTTCTGCATCTTCCATCGCAACAACACATCTTTCTGATGCTACACTCACATTCTCTATCGTCATGATCTTCATCACCACTTTCGCTTTACCCCCAACACTCACAACATCTCCCTCACTTTTGATATTTGAAATGCTCGTTTCAAGCAGCGTCACATTCGATTCTTTGTTGAATAATAGCACCGATCCTGCTGAATGCAAATCCCTGAATGTTGTTTCCGATATCCTAAGCTCTCCGCTTTCCACGCTAACAATTGAATTGTTCAATTTCAGTTCATCGGAAGAGGAGAAGAATTTACATTCTTGAATTTTCGTAATTCCGTTCTTCACTTTCAGAATGAAGCTATGAGTTGATATTAAAGTATCTTCAAACTGGAATGAGCACCTCTCAACTGCGCTTTCATTTATAAACTCCATGATGCAATCCTTCTCTGCCGATTTCTCAATCTTGGATTTCAGCTTCACAATCGCCTGTGTCTTTTTGAACGATCTGACAACCAGATCTCCAATCACACATTCTCCAGAAACAACTCCTTCTCCGTCAATCAGAATCGCATTCATCACTCCTTCCTGAATGTGATCAATCGCGCAGTTGATGCTCTTGCATGGATTGCTCTGTGCCCCGCATCGTCTGCCATCTGCCCCTCCTTCATTCACAAATACTTGAAGACCCTTATAGAATGTAATCCGAGGAATAACATCCATGTCAGTATTCCCTTTTAAATCGCTCCCACAGATGGAGTTGTTTGTACGCAATGATTCCTGATTGAAGTTCAAGGCAAACAGTGTTTCGTTGATCTGGTCTAGAATTGAATGGCATTTGATGAATATGTCTTTCCCAACAAATGCCTCGTTCAGCCTGAACAAGATATTCACAATCTTGAAATTCAGAGATGGAATCTGACTTTCATCATCAATGTTAACATTTGGATCGGCTCCATCGATGAACAGCCCTCCACCACGCCCTGATTCCGTCGAGCATCTGCACATCGAAAATGAGCTTCCATTAACTTTCAAAATCGATTCTTCACTCTTCAGCACCACTTTCATTCCTCCCCCTTCTGTGCTCAAATCGCTCCTGCACGTAGACATTGCGCAGTCTTCGATCGTGCATTCCATCGCATAATCAAACGATCCCAATTCAATGACGCTCGCACTGCTTCCTTCGTTCATGATGTTTTCAAACGAACAGTACACAACTTTCAACACAGGCTTGTTGCCATTCAAATGAGTGTTTTCATTTCCATTCATCTGGTTTTCCTCTTCTATCATCGAAATCAGGCTATTTTCTTTCAAAGTGGCTGATGAAATGTTCACATTCTGGATCGTCACCTGGCTCGCACTTTGGCTGAAAGCAATGAATCCTTTCAATTCGTTGATCTTATTCAACGTGCAGCTCTGAACCGCCGCGCTTCCTCCATTCACTTTTATCAGGCAATACTCAAAACTTTCAACTGTCCCGCCAGCTGACCCAAATGAGCAGTCTGTGACTGACAAGACTGTATTCGTTCTTGACGATTCAATGAATACTGCATGACTGGTGGTTATGCTGGGTTTGGTGAACGAGACATTCACAAACGACAGACTCACATTAGATGATATCATTGCACCACTGCTGACAGCATTCCCATCTTCATCAGTAATTGTCACGCTTGTCCCTTTCTTTGTTCCTTTTATCGCAACTGCTGGTGCTTCTGAATCTGGCAAAGTTGGCAACGAAGACAAGAATGATATCGGATGGCTCAGCAACCCTGAATCCCCAATGCCGATCTGGGATTCGCCTTTTCCAAGTGGCTCATATCTCAGTGATATCAAGTGGTCGATCGATGAGCATGGTGCTTCAGAAAACCCACACCCGCTGAAGTCTCCTCCTTTCTCCTTCGATACAAACCCATCCTTGCTCCAGTTCCTCCACAAATATACAACCAGTGGAATCACATATCCATTTTCTCCTGTTGTCTTCCTTTCCCATCCACACAGCTCATCCAATGACTTCTTATCACTTGCACTCAATTCCTCTTTCAGTTTTTCGTTTGACATAACCTCACTCAGGTCATTTCCCGATATAAACACTTTCTTCCCTTTCCAAGCATTGCACCCGCTGAATGTCACTCCTTCCATCGTAAATGATCCCATTGTATCTGCCAGTCGAACAAACATCCCTCCTCCCATTCCTCCTTTTCTCTCCGAACTATCCTCTGTTGGCACCTGGCATCCTGTAAATCGCACATCATTGATCTCCAAACTTCCTCCGTTCTCAACTGAAATCATCATCCCTCCTCCTTTCATCCCACTTCCACCTGTGCATATTGTTGAAATGCTGCAGTTATCCACAACTGCGCTTCCTCCTTCTTTTATTGCAGCACCAATGCAACCTCTTCCTTCTCCGCTCCAACCTTCCACCGTCACTCCACTCACTCTGCTGTTCTTTATCTCCAGCATCCCTCCATTGCTTATTGTTATTGGCGACTTCCCATTCATCGTCACCACACTTTCCATCACAAATCCGTCGACAGTCAGAGTTCCTCCATCAACGTTCAACACGTTGTATCCTATCTTTCCACCCGTAAATGCTCCACTTTCAAATAACACTGAACAGCTCGCCAGACGTAGTGTTGATGATGAATGGATGAGTGCTCTTCTTCTCGAACTCAACTGTCCTTTCACAACAAATGAAATACTGCATATAGTCAGAGAATTCGAACATCCGACAAAACAATCTTGTGTGCTTGATCCTCCATCAACCACATTCACTTTCACCCTTGTTATCTCTTCTCCTGCTGTCACTTTTCCCGAAACACTCACATCGAATGAAGGCCCGATGATTTCATCATTTATTGATGATTCAGAAGAAACCTCAACTGTTTGGAAGCCTTTCGGAACTCGAGTGCTCATGCAATAATTGATTGTTTCACACCCAAACTTCTCAAATCCACAGTAGCTGTGATCCAATGCCCTCTCTCCGCTCCCATCGACAGTCAGCTTCGATTCGATGGTGAACAAATACACAAACAGCGGAATCACTTTCTCATCTTTCCCATCCTCGCTCCCGCAAAACTTCAATTCATCCGACGGAATGGTGCTTGCGTCAAAAAATCTAAATGAGCTTGCATTCACTTTTGTCTCCAACAGCACACCACTCCCACAATGAACAAACACATCCTTCCCATATTCTGCCATATTCTCCTTCACTTTTGAAAACTCAACATTTTCTCCAATTGTCAATCCACATTCTCCGCTCTCAATTCCCACAAATATTCCTCCTCCTCTCCCTCCATTTCCCTCACTTCCCCCATTATTCTCTGCCTTATTCCCATCAATCACACTCGTTCCATTCACCACAGCTTCCCCATCACCTGTCAAGCAAACATAAAGTCCTCCCCCATTTCCATTGTGGCACTCACATCCTTCCATTGTTGTATTCCACACCACAAATGTCTCTCCACCCTTCACACTTTTTGCTATTACAACACCATCTCCTTCAGTCCGATTCACATTCCGAATTGTCACATTCCCCAGCAGACTCTCTTCTGATGATGATCCTGCCGATGACGGATCTGTGAAAAGAGGCTGTGATATTTTCATGTTTTCTATCTCCACATCAATCGTCTTCAACTGCCTCAGCGCCACTTCAAACACACACTTCGTCATTCCACCCCCTCCTGATGTCGAAGAGTCGATCACAACATCCTCCAGCGAAAGAGTCCCGCTCCCCAGCGACACCACAAACACACTCGGCGATGAGCTTCTCATCGAGTTGTGATCGATCCCCACATGCCCCACCTCCAGTTGGCCAGAAGATATGCTGAACAGCGTTGTCGAAGAGTTCGAAAGGGCACTCGTCCCAATCACACTCACTGTCTTCCCTTTCCCCAAAACAGAAATCTTCTTTTCCCCAACACTGATCGTCGCCCCTTCACTCACATGCCTCCCACCCAGCAACGTGATTGTCGAGCTCAGCTGCTCCATGCTCGATTCCACTGCATGTCCCACTGTCTTGCAAGGTGCTGCCTCACTCACCCCACACAGATTGCTCGTGTCATCCCCACCCACCCCAACATACCGATCCTTCATCCCCTCCTTCAGCCAATCCTTCTTTTCTGTGTGTTGATACACCCAATCATCGTCGGCATAACAGACTCTCTTCTCATCAGTATTCGTTGTGTACGATTCACATAATGGGTTATTCGATGAAAAGTGATTGAAATTGTCTTGAAAATACACATCGTGGCCATATGGAGTGGAAGCGTTGCAGCTGCAATCGTAGAAGAAGAAGAAATAACAATAAAGCTTGTTGCTTGGTGCTGTTGATTGACATGGAACAAAATACAATCCTCCTCCATATGATTCTGCAGAGCACGAAATAAATTGGAGGCTCCTCATTTTGAATGCAGCTGGAATAAAAAAACAATTCATCCCTCCACCGCCGGTGCTCGAGAGTGTACATGAAGAAAATGAGCATTCAAACACACAAGCACTCTCCCCTTTGCCACTTTCTGTTCCAATACAGGAAGATCCCGAAGTCTGAAATGTTGAAAGATAAAAACCTCCTCCATCAAAACATGATTTGCATTTCTGGAATTCGCATCCACTGATCCTGACACATGAAGTAATATTATAAGCATAAATCCCTCCTCCATTATCTCTTTGAGCAGTACAAGAATTAAATGAATTGTTCTCGATCTTGATTGAACTGATCTCATGGCACATAATTCCCCCTCCACCATAATACGCATAGCAGTCGTTAAACGTACAATGTTTTACTGAAAGTGCCCCTGATACCAGATTATTCATGTTAATCGCCCCTCCACTCGATATCCCGTCCGTTACAGAATCAATTTCTCCTGTTGTCCTCGAACCACTCCATTCACACCAAGTGAATGAGTTTGCTCCATTATCTGTTGTGTTTTGTCTCCCTGGAGTCAATTTTCTATCTGCAGTTCCAATGCATTCAACATTTCTTGTCCGACAACACCCGATGAATGATGTATTTGAGGCTGTCAAGGAAGCCAAGGGGTTGTTGAGGGAATGAACAATCCCGCTATCATATGCATCACAAACTGATGAAAATGAGCAACTGATCATCATACAAGTGGTTTTGGTTGACATTGCGGTCGAAGGTGAGCATGCATCATTTGCTGTGGAGATGTTGAAAAATGTCAGATGTGAGAGGGATATTAGGGGAATGGAAGGTGATGAGAGGAACGGGGCTGATGAGACACAAAAAGAAGAGAAGTGTGATTCACTCACTGAAATACTCCCTTCAATGTCTTCTCCATATCCATATCCATCTCCTTCTCTTCCTCTTCCTCTTCCACTTTCTCTTTCACTTCCTTTTTCTTCACCTTCACTTTTCTCCCTTCCATATCCCTTCCCTCCAAACAGCCTGCCTGAATAGATCTCTCTCCCTCTTCTCCACCATTTTAATGTGATGTTTGTCAACACCCCTCTGCACCCACCCAGTTCAAATGCACCTGCACCATCATCCTTCCCCATCTCCACAACACACCCTCTCACCACAACCACGCTCCCCCTCAAACCACACACAATCCTCCCAATTTCATCTCCAATCAGCTCGATCCCCTTTAACTCAAGTGATGAATTAATTAATCTCACCTTTCCGATGATTTGGCTTTGTTCACTTATTCGTTTATAATATTTGAAAGAAATAAGAGATTTTGTGTCAATGTGTTTGTTTTGTTTGATGTGCTTCGCATCATCCAGATTTTCAAAATTCTCTCTGTTTTTGTGCAATTCTTCATTGTCAAATGAACATGCATCTGAAAATGATATTCACAGATTCATATCATAAAGATATATAAATAGTCAAAATTGCATACTTTTTATCAATGCGTACACTTTCATATCACAGTTTTTATCATTAAAAACAACATTCGAACCAGGCGAATGATCGACAGTCGCCAGTCTATGGCTGTGATGGAAATTAATAATGATTATAAACGCATATATCGACATTATCAGATGGCTCATGCTAAGTGTTAAATGTGCAATCAAAGAATAGAATAATAAAATAATGGTCGCGATAAATAATTTTATTTTCTTTTCACAAATTTGAAGTTTATCTCTTCTAACTTTTCAAATATATTTCTTTGAGGGCTTTATTATAATTTTATTTTAAAAATCTGAATAATTCATTCAAAAAATAAATTGATGAAAAAAAAGTTTCTCATAATTCAAAAAATATTTGTTATTTCAAAATAAAATTTTTTTGAATTGAATTGAATTTCAAAAAATAAACAAAATGAACCAACTCATATCATAAATGTCATTAAGAAAGAAATATCAAAGAATCCATTCATATTTCTCATTCTAGTCATCATCAATGTTGTTTAATATTCATTAAATATAGAAATTCATTCTTTTTCCCTTTCTTTTTTTTTTTCCTTTTCTCTCAATCTGTTTTGCCAATCTTCTTCATTCCACTCGCATCTCTCCTCTTCCATTCGCCTTTCTTCCCTCAAATTTCTTTCTGATTGATATTCCTCTTCATACATTTCTATCTCATTCACTCACCATTCTCTCTCTCTCTCTTTCTTTCTTTCTTTTTCTTTTCTTTTCTTTTCTTTTCTTTTCTTTCTTTCTTTCTCTTTCTCTTTTTCTTTTTCTTTTTCTTTTTCTTCTCTCCTTTTCTTTCTCCTCCTTTTTCATTGAATTTTTTATTAATTTCTTTTTGTTTCTCTTTTTCATCTTCCTCTTCCTCTTCTTTTAATTTGACATGTTTCATGTCATTTCAAATTGACATGTCTTAATTCAAACTGAGTTGCGGAATATTCAAACTGAGAAGAAAAGTGACGAAAAAGGGAATTTATTTTGGAATTTATTGAAGAAGAAGAAGAAGAAGAAGGAGAAGGAGAAGGAGAAGGAGGAGGAGGAGGAGGAGGAGGAGGAGAAGAAGAAGAAGAAGAAGAAGAAGAAGAAGATGATGATGATGATGATGATGATGAAGAGGAGAAGAAGAAGAAACGATTGGATGTGGGGAGTTCAGCGATACACGCGGAGGAGTCGGAGGCTGAAAGAGGGCAGCTGTGATTGGATGTGTGCTTACGCTGATTGGAGGAGTCGAGGGAGAAGGAGAAGAATTTCGAGAAGAATTTCGAGAGGAAGAAGAAGAAGAAGAATTAATAGAAGAGGAAGAGGAAGATGAAAAAGAGAAAGAAGAAAATAAAAAATAGAAGACATCAGCTTTTCCAAGTCATGTTGCGTGATAGAAAAAAACTGAATGTGTTCTGAATGTGAATGCCCAGCCAGCTATATCTGCTCCGACAAAAGAGTCGCTTCCACCAAATACCCTCAACAAATAACCCAAACAAAGACTTCTTTCTTTTTCTCTCTCTCTCTCTCTCTCTCTCTCTCTCTCTCTCTTTCAAGTTCATGTCAAATCATTATCATGTAATACATCATGTCAAAATAGATGGCATAAGTTACAAACATCATCATTGAATGCAATCCAAACAGGGATAATCTCAAAACTCCTGGTTCTTTTGCGAAAAAAAAAAGAAGGCTTTTCTTTCCATGGCATTCCTGTTCATGGCCAATCTGTATTCATTGTAAAAAAAATATCTTTAAAGAAAAATTAATAAAAATAAAAAAAGTCAAACCATCTTTTTGGCCTTGAAATATTTTCCCATCTCCACTGGATTGGTAATTATCTGTCAAACTGGTTTTCTTGTTCTTAGAATCCATTGTGAAGTTGGCTGTGATATCTGATGAAAACACATATCCCCCAAATTAACTCCTTTTCAAAACCCAATTCAACGACAAGTCTTTGCTGATAGCTTTCCAACTTGCTTAGTGCAAAATGCAAATGTCATTGTTGTTGAGGCCTGCTGAGTGTTTTGCTCAACTCGTTTTCTCCATTGTCCAACCCCCAATTCCCTTTCCTTTTCCACAAAACCAACCTTCTCCCCAAAAACCATGTTAAACAAATCCTGTGCAAAAAAATATGCCAAGTGCACTTCATTTCCACAAAATGACAAAGCGTTTCAATTCAATCTTTCTAGCATTTTAATCGCTTTTTTTGTATCTTGCTTTATTCATTTTTCATTCAAAATATAGCATTTGACGATATGCCACACATTTTGCAATTTTTCACCATGTTCAAATTTCATGCAACTTCCCACACTTATTCACTTTTCGCAAGCAATCGATGCAAACAGCCACCCGCTCCTCCATCTGCAAGAAAAGCCCCTGTTCTTCTGCAATGCTATAACTCGCATGGTTGCATCCGAGGCCGTTCATCCAAAACAGCTCAAACAAACTTTTATCTCAATATATCATCAATCAAAAATCTTCACTTATAAAATTATGGGTTGTGAACCCTTATTAAATATTCGAGAAGGAGATCTGTTTTTCTTCTTTTTGATTTGTTTATTTTAATGCAAATGACATCGACGTCACATGAAAACGTGTGGAGTTCAGCGTAATTAGATATTTGATATGGTGATTTTTATTCATTTGATTTGAACAAAACACGAATATTTCGAAAATGAATTTATTTGTTGTTTTTGATTCACTTTGTGATTTCTCAGCCAACTTCAAAAAGTAAAATATATCTTGGTTTGCAAAGTGTTATAAGAAATGAATGGCTGAATAAGCAAATGATTGTTATTTGTTCTTTGATTTTTCAATTTTTTTAGGGAAACTTTCGCAGTTGGAACAAAACACCGATGCTGAGCAGAAACAGAAAATTTTTGAAATGAATGTGTTTATGGATGAAATGAAAGAAGAAGAATTGGAATCTGTTTTATCAGATGAACTTTTCAACAAAATACATAAAATGATTGAAGAAAAGAAACTTTCGATGGAAAATGCAATTATGTTGTTGAAGCACATTGGATATTTGAAAACGTTGAAAAACGTGTGGAATCCATTCTTTGAAAAATCTTCGCTGAGCAGAAGATTCAAACAGATGATTGTTGAAGAGGAAAAGAAAAATGAAGAAAGCGAAAAAAGTCTGCTTGTTGATTTGTTCGAATGCTGTCTTTTGTTGAACAGATGGGCTTCTTCGGAGTTGATTTTGCCATGTGTGCCTTGCATTCTGAAAGTTGCATCTGTCAAAGAGGAAAATGAGGAGGCACAAAAAGAAGTGGAAACTGCTTTGTTGGCTTTGAGCTGCGTTAATTCCTTTTCTGTTTGTGCATTTTCTCTCTTAATTTTTTGCATGATTTTTTTTCTTTTATTTTATTAGAAAGTTCCAAAAGAACTGTATTTGAATGAGTTCAAAGAGATCATTGAATATCACCAGGAATATCGAAACCTCACTCGACTCGCCTATCAGTCAGCGTGGCGGTTTTTAATAAAACAATTGGACAATGGCAAAAGTTTGGAAGAAGTGATTACGAATGAGTTGTGTTTTGAGGAAGAGGCGAAAAGAGAATTGGAAGAGCTGACAAGATGTGTTGATTGGAAGAAGAAAGAAGAGGAAATAGGCAAAGATGAAGGGAAAGATGTGTATATTATCATGAGATGGCTCTTCGTATTATTTGATTTCTTTTACTCATGCAGATCATGGAATGAAGAACTTGTCAAACTTATCCGCAGCATTGTTCAGGTTTTTCGAGTAGCCAAGAAGAATTATGAAGAAATGAGCATTAAATGCATCGAATTAATAAGAAGTGCAGCAGAGAGCGCAAGCGTGAAAGTTGAAGACTTGTTGAAAGGGGGAGCTATTAATGCTGTTTTGGAGAAGATTCAAAGACAAACATTGAAAAAAGGTGTGGTACATGAATGCTTTCTATTCTTCACGAATGTTTCGGAAAGATTGAAAAAAAAGAAGAAAAACGAAATGGAAGAAGAGGAAGAAGAAGAGGAGTTTGATGAGGGGGATGAAGAGAAGGAAGAAGAAAACAAAGAAGAGAAGGATAGAAAGAAGAAAGAAGAAAAAGAGGAAGCGAAAAGAAAAGCAACAAAAAAAGAGATTTTTGAAAAGATGGAAGAACAAGGATATGAAGATACCATCACAAGCTTTTATGGAACAATTGATTTTCTAAAAAAAAAATATCATTTTCAATTGTCATTGAATATTTGTGATTATTTTGTGAATGTTTAAGAAAATGAAACTCACATTATTTTGGAACTCAAAAACCATCATTTTCATTTTTATTCATTACACTAAATGTTAAAAAATATATTTGAATAATTTATATTCTTGTTCTTATTTTCTTTTCCATCAAATTCTCTAAGAAAGCAATTCAATCAAAATTGAGTTCTCTCTCCCTCTTTCTTTCTCTCTCTTCTTTCTCTTTTGCATAGAATCTATTTTTGTTGTTGATCTTATTTTTTGTTTCATTGCCCTTCACTTCCATTCCATTCAATGTCTGAAAGAGACAGAAATTCAATTAATGAGAGATGCATGTTGCCTTTCTTGTCGAAATAGAATGAAGATGAAAAGAAAGATCACAATCATTGAAATGAAGATAGATAGTGCATGAATGTGTGAGCAAGAGCGTGAAAATGAAAAAGAATGAAATTAATAAGTTGAATCAGAATATGTGAATAACCAGACTGAATGAAATGAACGAGATATGTGTGTTTATTTTTTCTTGCTTCTTATTTTCACTGACTCTTGCGCTTGCGGATAATGCGGAGAAGGAAGTGGAGATGGAGGAATTATGCTGGAGAAGTTTATCGAAAATGTCATTCGACAAACATTGTGAAATTCAGAAAAAAAACTCATCTGAATGATCTTGTGGTACGAATAAAAAATAGCAGTTTGTGCTCTCTTTGAATGGGAAATCGATATTTGGTTGAAAAACAACAAAAGTGAAACCGTCGTTGAGACGAAGTCAGTAAATACCATCAGCAGCTGCTAAATCAACATCACACATTCTCTGACTTCACTCTATTGTAATTGAAAAGTTGAATATTAGCAATTGATGATGATGGGAAACAAAAATTTGATATGGGTAATTCTTTTTGAAAAGTCGCAAACGTTTAATTTTCAAATAAAAAATTTTTTCATATTTAGCTCAAATTTTAGTTAACATCAACCAAACTTCACTAATATGGAATCTATTTCTGGATAATGCTATTTCACACATTCAAAAGAAGATTCGTGAGTGGAAACAATAATTTGAGCAAAATATGAAAAAAATTTTTTATATGAAAATTGAACGTTTGTGACTTTTCAAAAATAATCACCCATATATTAGTGGATAAAGAAGAAGAGGAAGAAGAAGAGGAAGAAGAAGAGGAAGAAGAAGAGGAAGAAGAAAAGGAAGAAGAAGAGGAAAGAAAAGAGTTGAAAAGGAAAGTGTTTGAAAAGCTGGAAGAAGAAGGATACGAAGATTTCATCACTGGGTTTCACCATTATATTTGTCACGGTTTATATGGCGTCTTTCCTTTGATTCGGTGTTAAACAGAATATTTTGTGAATATTTGATTAAATGAGATACACTTCGCTTTTCAGTTCTGAATTTCGTCAAAGTGCAATTTTGAATTAATTATTTTTTTAATAAAAGAAAATTTAAAAAGAATTTTTTTTCTTTTATTTTTCATCTCCATTTATTTACCAATAATAATCCAAAATAATTAATTTTGCAATCGAAATAAAAATTTCCATTTTTTCGAAGGAAGAATTTTTTTTTCTTTTTTTTGAAAAAGTTGGAATTTGAAACTGTTCTTCTAGCTATTTCTCTCAGTTAGAAATGACATTTAGGCAAAATACAAACAGAGCATCAAGGTTGTATCTTCGAGAAAAAGCAAAGAATATCAAAGAGAAAATGAAAATTCAAATTGTAATTGAAACATATGATGACGAGCCTGCTTTTGAGGAGAAATTTAAATTTTTTTGTGAGGTATTTGACGATGACTTCTGTCTATTTGGAAGAGCAGACACAAGGAGAGAAAGAGAAAAAGAGAGAGAGGATGGAAATGAAATTGCTTCTGAAAATATGAGACTAATAGTGTCATCTTTTTATTGGCACTTTTTTCTTTATTGGCACTTTTTTTTTAAATAAAAATTAATCTTACCCACAAATGATATTTATAAAAATATTTTTGGTATATATACAAATGTGATATTATCTAATATTTGAATTTTGAAAGAAATCCAATTTCTCATGGGGGGGAAATGGGGGGGTTCAAGTCCTTCCATTGAGCTTTCATGAGAAATTGGACTGCACAAAGGTTTGTTAATATTTCTAATTCATTCAAAAATTTAAATATTAATTAAAAATTCTTTAATGAGAATTAATAAATAAAAAAATATATTAATGATCATTACCCACATTATATAAATGAAATTGCTAGTGAAAAAGAAAGCTGAAGCGGCGCAGAAGCGGCTGAAGGAAGCAATGTCTACATTTCATTACAGGAAATATGAAACAAGATTGGAAAGGATTGCGCACATTGTTAATGACAATGTAGTCAGGCTGGTCGACGGTGTTAAATACGGCGGAATCAGTAAGAAGTCATTGGAGCACGCTGTTAAAGCCATAAAAAACGGAAGGCCGATTGCAAAAGTTGGGCACCCGCCAATTATCAGAGGTGAAAAAGAAAAACAATTCTTGGAAGAAGTTACAATAGAATCTCGATCAGGGACAAGCCTCTCGTTACGAAAAGCGCGTGATCTGGTTTGAAATTGATATTTGAATTGTTTATTAAATTGTCTTCAGATGGAAAATATATAAAACGATAGTGAAGAAGAAGGAGAAAAAGAAGAAAAGAAGAAAAAGACAGTCACTCTGAAGACGGTTCACGAATTCATAAAGCTCCATCCAGAATTGAAGTCTTCTCTGCCAAAGCAAGTTGATATTAACAGACTTGCAGCATCTTGTCTGAAAGTCCTAAAGCCGTGGTATACGGAATCACAAGTATTACACAATGAAAATAAATTTCCAGAGGAATTAATCTTCAATATCGATGAATCTTCGCTTCGAATTCCGACTTCTTCACTTGATGTTGTTGTTCATCCCGCAGATGAGCAAGCTGGATTCAATTAGACTGCTGAAAGGATGCCGAATACCACTCTCGTTGCTGGAATAGCTGCTGATGGCTTCTCGCTTTAGTCTGTCGTACTGTGGCCGAGCGCAAATTATCCGAAAGAACTGACAACACTGTTAGCGCCGTCGCTTGACATTTGACCAAACACAAACAGCTGGATGGACAAAACTTCATTCAAAAAATACGCCTTAACAGTTCTGCTGCCAGCAATCATTGACAGATGAAAGCGAATTCTAAAAGAAACTCATCGTTGCCTTCTTCTCCTGGACTCGCACCCATCACGGGAGGATCCAACTATATGCAGACAGTTCAAAGAAGCGGAAATTGATGTCATCACCTTCGTTCTACATACTGCACACATATCTCCGCTGCTGGACAGAGGCGTATTTGCAGTATTGAAGTCGGAGCTTTCAAACAATTTCAGCTCTTTATCATCCACCTCCTCATCTTCGAAAAGAACAGCTGTTGCAGATGTGTTACAACAAGCCCTTCATACAGCATTCACACCATCTGTGATCAAAAAAGCCTTCATTAACAGTGGAGTCCTCAGCAATGGATCTGGATCTGTGCAATTGAAGCTTCCTCAGTCTTCTCAATACTTCATTCCTTCTCATTCACATTGTTTCGACTTCTTCGGAAAAGAAATAACTAAAGAAAAACTTCTTGATGAATGGGATGAATATAATGAAAAACACAAGATGAAAATTGAAGAA
The DNA here is from genome assembly GCF_001643675.1 of Monocercomonoides exilis. NCBI lineage: Eukaryota > Preaxostyla > Oxymonadida > Polymastigidae > Monocercomonoides > Monocercomonoides exilis. Next base: position 157,524 of record NW_027150600.1, read on the forward strand.
CTTGAAGAAAAAGAAAAGGAAATTGAAGAAGAAGAATTACAGTAGGAGAAAAAAGTGAAAAGGAAATTCAGAAAAATAAAGAATGATGACGAAGAAATAAGTGATGAATTTGCTCCTTTGAACGTGAAAATGGAAAAAGAAAAGTGAGAAGAGTAATTGATTCGAGTTTTGTATTTTTTTGATGTGTTTTTAACTTTTTTTCATTTCAAAAAATTTTGGTGCCAATAAAGAAAAAAGTGCCAATAAAAAGATGACCCTATCCATTGTCAACAATAGTTTGACACGGAAGAAACAAACAAACACAAATGCGGAAATCATCAAGAAAACAGATCGAAATCTCAGTTTTTATTTCAAGTGAAACAAGGCGAATCATCATCATTTTCTTTTCTATCTTTTTTTTCGATGTTGGAATCTTTGTTATCAGAGCGATCAACACACAAATCTTTTCATCTTCATTTCCAACTCCATCATTTACAAACGTTCTTAGTCTTTCTCAGTTTCTCAGACAGCTGTTGCAGTTTTGTTGCATTTCAATTTAATGAAAATAACATTAATGCCTTCCAGATGATTTTCCCTTCACGTTGAAATGAAATCGTATCGTCAACTCAAATGTTTCCTTCCTTCCACACAAAAGCGTGAATTATCTTTTCAGAATATACACCAAAAATTATTCAACATCGAAAAACTTTAATTCAAAATCGAAAAAGTTTAAAACAACATCGAAAAACTTTAATTCAACATCGAAAATTATTATTCAAAATCGAAAAAGTTTAATTCAAGATCGAAAATTATTATTCGAAATCGGAAAACTTTAATTCGAAATCGAAAATATTTAATTCAACATCGAAAATTCTTTATCATCAAAAAATTTGAAAAAAATATAAAAATTCATGCTCATGTCAGTTTCTTTTATTTCGAAGCAAGATCTGAGAAATTTGTCAATTTCAATAAGAAAAAATTTTTTTGATGTTTTTTGGTGTTTGATTGTGTGAAATAGTGGAAATAGGATAAAACTGAATAATGATTAAACTCTTCACATGTATTCAGGAGACAATGAGGAATTTTTGTAAAAAATAAAAGTGATAGGATAGTTCATGATCTTGTTTTGTGCACAAAAATACTTAAATCAATTTAATCCATTTGTTATGAAACGTTTGTAATTCATTTGTTGAATATGAAACAGATAAAATGAAACATTTTCAATTTTCAAAATGAGAAAAAGATCAACAGATATCAGTCGAAATTATCGAAAACCGTAGTTCAAAAAAAAGGAAAGTATTTCCAATAAATAAACATTTGTTATGATTAACATTTGTATCAAAAAAATTTCCTTGGTTATGACTTGAATTGAAATTTCGAACAAATTGACTTCTTTTTCGATTTTGAATTAAACATTTTCGATGTTGAATTAAATATTTTCGATTTCGAATTAAACTTTTTCGATTTCGAATTAAAGTTTTCCGATTTCGAATAATAATTTTCGATCTTGAATTAAACTTTTTCGATTTTGAATAATAATTTTCGATGTTGAATTAAAGTTTTTCGATGTTGTTTTAAACTTTTTCGATTTTGAATTAAAGTTTTTCGATCTTGAATTAAAGTTTTTCGATGTTGAATAATTTTTGGTGTATGTGTTCCATATTAAAAAAATGTTTCATTTAGAATTCTGTCTCTTCTGAAGATAAAAGTTGGACAGGAAGAATGAACAGAAATATAGATAAAGATGAAAACTCATCTTTTTGTTTGCTGATAACATTCAACAAGTTCAAATGAGAAAAGAGGGAGATTGATTGAAAAAAAGAATGAAGAAAGCATGAGAAAGAAGAGAAAAGAAATGGAATTTGGAATTGAGAAAATTTTCTCCTTGGAGAAGAGCATTAATTTGCAGAGAGAAGAAGATACATATAATTATGTGGAATAAGGAAACAAATGGAAAAATGTAATATTGTGATGAAAAAAACAGATAATTTGAGATTATCAAACGTTCAGGTGCCAGAAAGATGGATTAGAATTGAAAAAAAAAAAAAAAAAGATTTTGAATTGCTAGAAACATTCTTTTGATTTTCAGTCATCATTCATTTGCTTCTGATGAATTTTCAATCGCAGCAAATTACGAAATTCAAATAAAAAAGACATCTCTGAACAGAAAGCAACAGATATTTGAAAGCCAATAATACAACGATCTTCAATCACTTCATCACCATCTTCTTCTTCTCCCATTCCAGACTCCTTAGACCCTCTCTCTCTGACAACAAGAACTCCTTTCTCCTTCGTCTCCGCTTCATAAAAGAGCGATGATGTTTGTGTGAGAGCTGAGAGTTTCTGGACTTTTTCACTCTGTTGTTATCAAAAGGCTGTGTTGTCAATATTGCTCTATTTCAACTTCTTTCAAACGATCGAAGTGAATACATAAAATTTCAGTTTCTTGACAAAAAAAGCGAACAGTGCAGCTGGAAATGGCGCCATAATATAAGCTGTTTGGAAATAAATGTAATAAGCAGCATGAAGACAATACACAACAACAAAGATGTCTCCTAGAACGTCAAATTCGAAGTGTTGGGGATCATTGGCTGAAGGAGGGAGAGTGGCCAAGCGATGATAAAGGGACTGAAGATAACTGCGTTGATGAGGAGGAAGAAAGGCTCAAATCATGGAAGATGGACGAGGAGTGTCGCTTTGAAAAAGACTGTAGATGCATCAATATTCTGCATAAGTTCAGAGCCCTCAACTCCTTTCATCCGATGTCTGCTTCTTCTTCTTTTTCTTTCTTCCTTTTCTTTCTTTTCTTCATATTTCTTGATCTTAATCTTTATCATTTCTTTTTCTTTTTTGAAAAAGGAAACAAAAGAACTGATAGAAATTCTTCAGTTACTTTTTGTTTCCATTTTGCGAAATGACTAAAATAGAAAAAGAAAACAAAGAGGTACAAAATTCACGACATTTTATTTCACCAAGCATTCACAAAATAATTCGTAACATTCAAAGATATATAAATAAGGTGTTATTAACAAAAAAGTAACGAAACATTTCTTGAAAACTTGTAAAGAAATCTTCGTATCCTTCTTCTTCCAGCTTTTCAAAAACCTTCCTTTTTGTTATTTTTCTTTTCATTTCATCATTTTCATTTTTCTCTTTTCTTTTCAATCGATATGAAACAGATTCAGAGAATTCCAAGATTTCCTTTGCTATTTTGTCATCCACTGTTCGTCCCTGCATCTCCTCCAAAACAGCTTCAACAGCTCCACTTTTCAACAAGTCATCAACCTTTTCATCTCTATTTTTTGCTGCTTTTCTAAAGGAATTAATGCACCTGTAACTGATTTCTCTTTTATTTTCTCTTGCTGCTCGAAGCACTTTCACAATGCTGTCAATAAATCCATCAAATTCTTCATTCTTCGAACGATATTTGCTAAAATATATCCCCAATGTTTTGAACCATCTCATCAAAATGAGCTCATCTTCAGTCGCTTTTCCTCCTCTTTCTTTTTCTTTTCTCTTCCAACCAGCACATCTTGTCAGCTCTTCCAATTCCCTTTTTGCTTCTCTCAAAAAATGCAGTTTAAACACAATCTCTCTCTCTAAGCTGCTGTCAAAGTCCAATCTGTAGAGCAAATAAAGCCAAATTGATTGACAGGCAAGATGAGTCAGATTATGATGTTTCTGATGAAATAGCATGATTTCTCTGATTTCATTCAAATGCAGTTTTTGTTCGACCGACTTTCAAAAAAAAGAAAATAAAAATAAAAATAAAAAAAAATAAATGAATAAAAATATCAAAAAATATATCAGAAATACTCAAACCCAATATCCGGCATTGCTCACAGTCAGCAAAGCCATTTCCACTTCTTTTTGAGTCTCCTTTTTTCCTCTTTATTCAAAGCAACTTTTAGAAGATGAGGCGTGCACATTGAAAGCAATTCATCTGAAATTGAGTCTAAATATAGCAAAGAGAAGCATTCACAGAGATCAATTTGAAACTTTTCATTCATTTCTCTTTTTTCATCTTTTCTTCATCAAAAGGCATTTTCTTGAATCTTCCGTATAGCAAAGAACTTTCAAAGCCACAACTCTGCCACTCCATAAGATCTTTATAATATTCAATGCGCTTCAATAACAACAATGCATTTTCCATTGACATTTTCTCTTCTTCAATCATTTTGTGCATTTTGTTGTACAATTCTGTTGTGAAAACGGATTTACATTCTTCCACATCCATTTCATCAATTATTCCATTTGATTCTTCGATTTTTTGTTTCTGCTCTTCCTCATTGCAATGCTCCAACTGATCAAACAACTCTTCCCCGATCATCAAAAATCATAAAACACGAGATCATTGAAAATACACAATTATTGCTTACAAACTTGAAAACTTGTCTGCACGAGACGGCTCCTGAACATCATCATTGGATTTATATTTGTTGTGCATTTCCATTCTGTTTGTTATGTGCAATGATCAATTAACCGCATAACTTCAAACAAAAAACAGAAAAGCAATAACGAAAAACATTGATGATTGTCAAAGCAAAGATATAGCAGACCAATAAGAATTCTTTTGCTTTTAAAAAATAAATATGAAATCGAAACCACAAAGAAGCCAACGGGACAGGCTATATTGAGTCAAATACGAAAGATCTTAATTTCTTTCTGATCAATCTTACAATAATTTATTTTAAGTATCAGGATTGAATTTTGAATGAAAACTTGAACGAATTGAAAAATACCCCACATGTTTAGCATTGAATATGAAAATAATTTTCGTTTTTATATTCAGAACAGCATGAAGAAGAGACAATAAATAGTTTTGAAGAACAAAACAAAGAAGAGACAAAAAAGCAACAGTTTGTTCATTAATCGTGTGTGTGCTTCAATGCCCTTTTTAAATTAAAACATATTTGTATTTCAATTTTGACACTCACATTTTGTTTCATCTGGAAGCTTTCCTTCATCGAAATGATTTTTTCTGTTATTTCAGTGTATTTGCTGGTTTCCGTGAATGTTCCAAATTTAATGTGTTGAGTATAGTTATAAGCAATCGGGATAATTTTATTATTTGTTCGTTTCTTGAGTGGGTCATCCAGGCTGAAGGAAGATTAATGGAAGGGAATCAAGCTTTCAACTATTCGCAGTTTTTTATGAAACAAGGGCAAAGGACAATTGAATGCCTTTGGAGCAGCATTAAAGCAACAATGGGCAAAATTGTTAACAGAGCATTGAAAGAAAATTTATTCCAAAAGTCTTTGAGGTTGAGCGAAGATGAAAGAATATGAGATGGAGAAGGAAGATTAATGAAATATGTGAAACCAAGCACGTGGGGAATTTTGAATTCATTTCAACGCATTTATCGTTTTATGGTGAATCCGCTTTAAGTGTATTTATCTGTGAAGATGCTTGTCACATTTTTCGGAAAATCATCATTTTTGGTTGTTTTGCTGATTTTCATAGATTTGCCGATTTCGGGGTGGATTTCAAGACAAAGACTGAAACAATTCGAGCAATGCCAAAACAAACATGTTAGGACAGACAAAACAACAATTGAAATATTTTTCCAAATTTAGGTGTGCAATCCATAAGATGTCACATTTTTGCAATTTTTTTTAAAAAAAGAAATTTTTTCAAAAAAAAATTAAAAATAGCTCGAATTTTAACAGAAATGATAATTTCACATTTTCTCTTTCTTTTTCTGAATACAAAAAATTGCTTATTTCATTCCAAATGGCATTTCTGCTGTTGTTTTGCAAAGTTTTTTGGATCATTTCTTCATTTTATCTTTATGTTATTCATTCTTTTCATCCTCATTTCTTTCTCTTTCTTCTTCTTCTCTCATTAATTCTCCTTCTTCCTCTCCTCCTCCTTCACCTCCATCATCACTTTGTTCATCTTCTTCTTTTTCTTCAACTTCAATTTCTTTTTATTCTCCATCTTCTTCTTCTTCTTCCTTCTCCTCCTCCTCCTCCTTCTTCTTCTTCTTCTTCTTCAAATAATACAAAAATAAAAAAATCACCAAAAAAAATTCCCCCGTTCGTGGCCGTTCAGTATTTTTTTAAAGATAATTCCGCAACTCAGTTGAAAACAGAAATGTCAAATCAAAATGAAATGAAGCATGTCAAATTGACAAAAGAAAAAGGAGGAGGAAGAAGAAGAATAAGGAGAATATAAAGAATTCTGTGATTTCTGTTGATAAATCCCATTTCCTTCTCCTTCTCCTCTTCTTCTTCTTCCTCTTCCTCTTTCTCCTTCTCCTTCTCCTTCTTTCTTCCCAAACACCTTCTCCTGCAGCCACTCCACTTACTCCAGCACCACATCCTTCTCTCCATTCAGCGCGTCAATCTCCTTCAACAGCCTCTCAATCTCTTCGTCTTTCCCCCTCATCGTTTCCCTCATCTCCCCTGCTTCCTCCACTGCTTCATCCAATCCATACACCTCCTTTTCATACTCTCTCATTCTCGCCTTCACAAACAGAAGCTCATCTTCATCCACTTTTCGCTCTCTCAAAATTTCTTCTGCTTCTTGCTGCGCTGCCCCATGCAATTCTTTCTCTTTCTCGGATGTTTGGGTCAGCTGAGACAGGGCCTTTTGGAGAGAACTGACACGCTGCTCGTATTTGAGGGCGGTCTCGGTCTGGGATGAGAGGGAGAGAGAAAAAGAAAGAGAAAGAAGAAAGAGAGAGAGAGAGAGAGAATAAGAAAAAGAGAAAGAGAAAGAAGAAGAAAAAGAAAGAGAAATAAAAAAAGAAAGAGAAAAGAAAGAGAAAGAGAAAGAGAAAGAGAAAGAGAAATAATAAGTGGTATTAGGAGGAAAACGAAAAGATGAGGAAGAAGGAGAGGAAGAAGAAAAATTTTGCACTTTGTTTATCCCATCAGCTTCATAATGTTGTTTCCAACTTTTGTTCAGTTTTCTTGTTTGCTTCTCTTTCTTTTTGACTGTTTTGCCATTTGCCATTTTCAATTGAACAAACTTCTTTGAAATGAATTTATCAAATCCTTCTCCATTATTTGCCTGTTTTTCTTCATCTATTCTTCAATCATCATCATCATCATCATCATCATCATCATCATCATCATCATCATCATCATCATCATCATCATCATCATCATCATCCTCTTCCTCTTCCTCCTTCTCCTGTTAATTCTTCTTCTTCTCCTTCTCTTCCTTTTCCTCTTCCTCCTCCTCCTCCTCCTCCTTTTTCTTCTCTTCTTCTCCAAATCTCATTTCGGTTGAAAGAATATGAATTTGAATGCACAAATCTTTTTATGACGTACGAAAATATGAAAATATTTCCTTTTTATGTTTCACTCTCACCAAACTTGGGAATCTCCATCTTTTCTATTGGGCTAGACTTCATAGTTTTTCTTCACGATATAAGATTAGTTTGCAATTGTCAAACAAAATCTTGATCTTCTTCCACTCAACAAGCATGTTCTCCATACACAAGAACTTTTCTTTTCTTTCATTCAGCAAATTTATTTGTATTTTCAGAATTTCATTTCTTTTCTTCTTTCATAACCCAATGATCCATTGACACATGAACTCAAAATGCATCCATTCACAAAATATGTCAAACCTTCAACAACCATCTGTTCTTGCTTTCAGTTTCATTCTTTTTCACAAAAAACTACAAAAAATATCTTCCATTCACTCGTTTTGTTTGTCTGTTTCCCCTTTTCTCTTAACTAAAGCATTTGCATTCCATTTCATTCCAAAATCTGAAACATTGTTTTCAAAATGATAAAGAATTATTATTTTTGAAAAAATCATTCTTCAAATAAATTGTTGGTTTTGATCAAAAAGAAACAAAAAATTTCCATTTCTGGACTTAGACAGCCATTACTTGTGGTTACTTCGCATTTTCTTTTGCGCTTCTTTTCATAAAGCAAAAAATTAACGGTTTGTATAACGATCGTTTTTATTTTGAGAGAAAATCAATGTTGTTTGTTTTTATCTTTTATTTTGTTATTTGCCAAGCTTTGCACCTCTTTTTGAATATATTGTGCAACAAGCAGAATGAGTACATGCAATAATGTTAAAAATGAAGACAGGATACAGTTTATGACCATTACGGAGCAGTTTTCAAGTTTGCTATCTTATTTGGATAGTACAATTCTGAACATAATTTTTGTATTTTGAAACTTATTTGCAGAATTGTTTTGTGAACTTGAAGAGTGCGATGAAGAGGAACAAATGCAGAAAGTGAAGGAAATGAATGAATTGATTGAAGAGATGAATAACGAAGAATTCAAATCTGTTTTCACAATAAAACTGTTCAATAAAATACGCCAAATGATTGAAGAAAAGAAAATGTCAATGGAAAATACAATTTTGCTGCTGAAACATGTTGGATATAACGGTGTACTGAAAAGAAATTTGGAAATTAAAATTTTCATTTCTTCATTGAATAAAAGATTTGAGGAGATGATTGCTGAAGAAGAGAAGAAGAAAGAAGAAGAAAATGAAAATCTGTTGACTGATCTTTATGAATGCTATTTTTTGCTTTACGGCCATTTTTCTTCAGAATTACATTCTATGTGTGTGCCTTATCTTCTGAAAGTTGCGTTGAAGAAAGTGGAAAACGAAGAAGCTCAAAAAGAAGTTGAAATGGCTTTGCTTGCTTCGAGCAGCATTGGTATATTTAATGTGTGAGAATTTCGATTTCATCTTTGATAATGTTTTTTTTTTCCATCTTTTTTTTTCAGTCTATCAAAAAAGAACTGTATTTGAATGAGATCAAAGAGATTATCCAACATCATCACGAACATCACAATCTGACACGAATTGCCTATCAATCAGCTTGGCAGTTTTTCATTGACAGATTTTTCAACGACAAAAGCCTTGAAGAAGTTATTGTGAATGAACTTCATTTTCCGAGAGAGACAGCAAAAGAATTGGAGGTGCTGACAAGATGCATTGACTGGAAGAAGAAAGAAGAAGAAAATGAGGAAAAAGGAAGAAAAGAAACGAAAGAAGAGGTTGTTTTATATAGATGGCTCCGAATGTTGGAGGTTTATTTTCGCAGATGCAAGTTGTGGAATGAAGAATTTATCTGTCTTTTTAGCAGCATCGTTCATTTGTTTCGAGCATCAAGGAATCGTTGTGAAGAAATTCACTATGAAAGCATATGTCCACTTTATGAAGCAGCAGGTAGCAAAGCTGTTAAAGTTGAAGACTTATTGAAAGGAAAGGCTGTTGATGCTGTTTTGGAGGAGATTCTGCGGCTAACATTAAATCACTTTTTGATATGTTATTGCTTGCTTATTTTAAAGATTATTTCAGACAGACTGAAAGAAGAGGAGAAGGATGAAAAGGAAGAGGCGGAAAGAAAGAGAATGAAAATGGAGATGTTTGAGAAGTTGGAAGAAGAAGGATATGAAGATGTTATCCCAAGCCTTCTTATTATACATGACATTCAAAACGATAAATATGAATGTGGATTATCACATGACATTGCAGGATATTTTGTGAATGTTTAGCGAAATAAAATGTATTGAATTTTGAAACACCTATTATTTCTTTTTCTGTTTTCATCATTTCACAAAATGGCAAAAAAAGAGAAAATTGAGATATCTTTTGTTCTTTGTGAATTGATGATATTGTTCAATCGGATAAAAAATTATTGAAAAACATTTTTTCTCAAAAAACTTTAATCATGGAGAAAGAAGAGAAAGAAGATAAAAAAGATGAAAAAGAGAAAGAAGATGAAGAAAAACAAGACGAAAAAGAAAAAGTTGTGAATTCAGTGTTAAGAAGTGAAAATCGACCTGCCAATGAAGAAAAAAATACTTCATTTCCACCAAACTTTGTATTCCTCCGACAATAAACCTTTTTCTCTTTGAATATGAGTTTCTCTTTTTCTTGTTTATAAAAAAAAAATGGAAAAAAAAAAAATGGAGTTACAAAAGGCTTCTCAAAAGATAAGAAAAGAGAATTAATTAGAGGTAAGGAATAAACTTGCCTGTATTTGTTTCACTTTCATGAGACTGCTTTGAAGATGCAAGTCATTTCGTGAAGAATTTTAAAAAAGATAAGAAGAAAATGGAAGTCATACAGAATTTCCTTTTAACTTCATTTCATCAAAAATGAAGTGGAAGAAAAAATCAACATTGACTGGGGGAAAATTAAAAAATATGTTGAATTGTGGAAAAAACAGAAAAAAAAAGAAAAAGAAAAAAAAAGAAAAAAAAGAAAAGAAAAAGAAAAGAAAAGAAAAAGAAAAGAAAAGAAAAGAAAAAAAGAAAAGAAAAGAAAAGAAAAGAAAAGAAAAAAAAAGAAAAGAAAAGAAAAGAAAAGAAAAGAAAAAAAAGAAAAAGAAAAGAAAAGAAAAAAAAAAAAAGAAAAGAAAAGAAAAGAAAAAAAAAAAGAAAAGAAAAGAAAAGAAAAGAAAAGAAAAGAAAAGAAAAAAAAAAAAAAAAAAAAAAAAAAAAAAAAAAAAAAAAAAAAAAAAAAAAAAAAAAAAAAAAAAAAAAAAAAAAAAAAAAAAGAAAAAAAAAAAAAAAAAAAAAAAAAAAAAAAAAAAAAAAAAAAAAAAAAAAAAAAAAAAAAAAAAAAAGAAAAAGAAAAGAAAAGAAAAGAAAAGAAAAGAAAAGAAAAGAAAAGAAAAGAAAAGAAAAAAAAAGAAAGAAAAGAAAAGAAAAGAAAAGAAAAGAAAAAGAAAAGAAAAGAAAAGAAAAGAAAAAGAAAAGAAAAGAAAAGAAAAAAAAAAAGAAAAGAAAAGAAAAGAAAAGAAAAGAAAAGAAAAGAAAAGAAAAAGAAAAGAAAAGAAAAGAAAAAAAAAAGAAAAAGAAAAGAAAAGAAAAGAAAAGAAAAGAAAAAAAAAAAAAAAAAAAAAAAAAAAAAAAAAAAAAAAAAAAAAAAAAAAAAAAAAAAAAAAAAAAAAAAAAAAAAAAAAAAAAAAAAAAAAAAAAAAAAAAAAAAAAAAAAAAAAAAAAAAAAAAAAAAAAAAAAAAAAAAAAAAAAAAAAAAAAAAAAAAAAAAAAAAAAAAGAAAAAAAAAAAAAAGAAAAAGAAAAGAAAAGAAAAGAAAAGAAAAGAAAAGAAAAAAAAAAAGAAAAGAAAAGAAAAGAAAAGAAAAGAAAAAAAAAGAAAAGAAAAGAAAAGAAAAAAAAAGAAAAGAAAAAAAGAAAAAGAAAAAAAGAAAAGAAAAGAAAAAAAAAAAAGAAATAGAAAAGAAAAGAAAAAGAAAAGAAAAGAAAAGAAAAAAAAAAGAAAAGAAAAGAAAAGAAAAGAAAAGAAAAAAAAAAGAAAAAGAAAAGAAAAGAAAAGAAAAGAAAAGAAAAAAAAAGAAAAAGAAAAGAAAAAAAAAAGAAAAGAAAAAATAAAATAAAAGAAAAGAAAAAAAATGAATTATAAAATATGAAACATTTAAATTTATCAGGCATTTACAAAATAATCTAAAATGTCCAACGACAAAAAAGGATAGTAATATCTGTTCAGAATATCAATTAATTCATGAAAGCTTGGAACAGCATCTTCATATCCTTCTTCTTCCAACTTCTCAAATATCTCCTTTTTTATCTTTTCTCTTTCATCTTCCTTTTCATCATCGTCATTATTATTGTTATCATCATAATCATCCTCTTTCAATCGCCTCGAAATATTCATGAAAAACCTCAAGCATCCATTTGTTATTCTGTCATTCAGCGTTGGCCTGTGAATCTCCTCCAAAACAGCATCAATTGCCTTTCCTTTCAACAAGTCTTCAACTTTGACGGCTTTGTTACCTGTGGATGCATAAAGTGAAATAATGCATTGATAGTGAATTTCTTCACAATGATTCCTTGATGCTAGGAACATGTGAACAATGCTGCTGACAAACCCCACAAATTCTTCATTCCACAATCTGCATCTGCGAAAATAAACCTCCGATATTCGGAGCCATCTATATAAAACAATCTCTTCTTTTGTTTCATTTCCTATTTTCTCTCTTTCATTTTTTTTCAAATTCAAAAATTTTGACAGCTCTTCCAGCTCTCTTGCTACTTCTCTCGGGAAATGAAGTTCAACAAAATTAACATCTTCAAAGAATTTGTCAAGACTCAGCCGATAAATCAAAAACTGCCAAGCTGATTGATAGGCAAGCCGTGAAAGATCGCGCTTCTCCTGATGATGTTTGATAATCTCTTTGATTTCATTCAAGAAAATTCCCCTTTCAATTTTCTTTTCAGAAAAATAAATAAATAAAAATATCAATAATATCAAAAGTGATATAAAAATGCTCATACGAAAAACGTGTTAAGGCAACTCAACGACATCAAAGCTATTTCCACTTCCTTCTGAGCTTCTTCGTTTTCCTCTTTCTTTAACGCGAATTTCAGAAGGCAAGGAACGCAATTTGATTCAAATCCAGATGAGAAGTTATAATCAAGAGTTAGATAGCATTCACAAAGATCAACAAGAAGCTTTGTGTTCTCTTCTTTTTTCTTTTCTTCTTCACCAATCATTTTCTGAAATCTTTTGCTCAACGATAACTCGTTAATATTAACAAAAAACTTTAGAGCTTTCAATGTATTATAGCATCCAATATGTTTCAACAAGATGATCGCAATCTCCATCGAAAGTTTCTCTTCTTCAATCATTTTGTTGATTTTGTTGAACAGTTCTTTCGTAAAAACAGATTTAAATTCTTCCACATTCATTTCATCAATTATTTTATTCATTTCAATGATTTTCTGTATTTGTTCATCTTCATAGCAATCTTCCAGTTCAGAAAACAATTCTTCATAAAAGAAAAAAATGTGGAAAATGAGAATTCAAATACAACAACGAATACAAGCCTGTAAACTTCTTTATGTTGTCCGTTTCCTGCATACATATTTTTTTATTAAAATACATTGAACATAAATGTAACACCATTTTGCCGTTTTTATCAAATAAGCATATATTTGGAAAGAAGAAGTTTATGAAAAACAAAAAAACTCATAATAGCTTTATAAAAATGCACATTCAAACAGAAATTCTTAGGATTTGTGCGTTTAACAAAGGATTATGAAGAAAACAATGCTTAATAATTAATTTTTTTTTATAATGGATTCCAAGATCATCCGATTTGAAAGAACTGGAATATTCCATTCACAGAATGAGTATTTCGTGAGTGAACATTATCTGTAGAACTCGAAATATTATTTCCTGTGTGACAACAGGCTATGGTGGAGATGCAATATTTTTGGAACTCTGCCTGATGATTATTGGAAATTGGAAGATAGAAGAAACACAACAATTTCATCAATAACACAAAAAGATATAATGTATGTAATTTATATTGTTCTGTTGATTGTGAAGATGTTATCATCTGTAACCTCTCCAAAGTCGTGATTCAGACGATTTATATAAAATGGACAATTTATTCTTTGCAGAGGAGAACAGCGAGGAAGCGAGGCAAATGCTATCTTTCAAATATATTAGAGCCTGAATGTATTTTATCATAAATATTTATATCACTTATTTTGGAATCAACATGTGGCATATGGAAATGCGACGAAAAATGAGTTTTGATGAAGCTGAAATCAACGGGGTTGGAAGATATTCAAAGCTAAAAAGGAAGAATATCCAATCTCTATGAATAGAGAGTGTTTTTAATGAGGGTGGGATATTTTCAGAAAATTTTTGTTGGAGAGATTGTGGAAGATGACTGAAACAGGACATTGGAGGCAGTTGCGACAGAGCAAGGTGCCTTTCTTGGGATAAGAAGGGGAAGACATTGCTTTTATGGACTGAGGGGGGCGATGGAACTGCTTTTAATTGATTGGCTTTTGAACCAAATATACGAGAAAAACAGACAGTTTTGCGTTATACAAGCAGCTGAGGAAAATTACAGGCAAAATGGATTTGAGTCATTTTGCTATCGCCTTTTGCATTGTGTCATCAAGATTTCTATGCTGAGGATATCTTTTTGCATAAAATATCCGTTTGTTGAGATCTTCATAGCATCTTCGTTTTTTACAACTCCTTCATCATCATCATCTTTTTCTTTTTTTTCTTCTCCATTCAATTCTCCTTCTCCTTCACCTCTTTTACTGTTTCTTCCCTTCTGATTATGTTAATTTTTCCTAAAAACTTATATCCTCGTTCACATAACATCATGGAAGGTGTTATCTCTCACAGAAAAACACATTTTCAATGGGAAGGGTGAAAGAATGAGAAAAGAAGGAGAGGGGAAATGAGGCAAATGAGATGCATATGCAATTGGTGAACGTTTTTTGGTTTAACTTTGTAAAGACAATAATAGTTTCAATAAAGGAGGATAAAGATAAAGAGGGAGAGGACAAAGAAGGAAATGTTTGGGCGATGTATAAATGAGATATAATATTGAGTGGAAGTTTAAGAATGAATAGGAAACAGACATGAGACTGAAAGAATTGAAAAGATTTTTTTTTGAATGAAAAGAAAAAGAAATTTTGATACACAGTTTGAGTTTGAAGTTGAATTTGAGAAGAGAAGGAAGAAGAGCGAAGGATATCGAAGGAAGTTGTTAAATCAATGGACCTGAAAAGGATAAAGAGATGCTGAGATAAAGTTAAAAATTGTTCATGGGGTAATCTGATGATCAACAATTTCTTCAAACGTTTGATGATGTTGTTGATCCACACAACAAGAACGGAGATTTGAAGGAACAGTTAAAGTTGAAGTATTGGAAGAAAACAAACCTTTGTCATCCTTTGAAATCACAAGTTTTTTATCCATTTAGCAATCTTCTCCAATCTTCATAAAAAATGTTCTTTTGGTATTTCTTTTGAATAACAAGCTTTGAAACTTATTATTTTCCTATTAAAGATATATTTTTCATTATTTTTATTTGTATTTTTATTTTCATAGCTTTCGATAAAACATGATCAAGAAATCTATTACTGAATGCATTCAAAAAGGTTTGATTTTTATAAATGCATCATTGAAACAAACACATGTTGTGATTGTTAAAGCCAAATGGTTTTGAAAAAGCAATGTTTGTGAAAGAATTATTGTTCAATCATTTTATTTTTCATATTTCATGAATTCAAAAAAATAACCAAATGATAACATTTTTTTCTTTGAATTGATAACATTTTCTCGATCAAATTTTTTGTGGAAATGGAATTTGTTTTTCCGCAATCTTAGAAATTGATATATGCAAAAAAGGAGAAATTGATAACAAAAAAAATGGAAAAAAATAATTTTCAACAAAAACGAAATTATCAAAAGAGAGAAAGAGAAAGAGAAAGAGAAAGAGAAAGAGAGAGAGAGAGAGAGAGAGAGAGAGAGAGAGAGAGAGAGAGAGAGAGAGAGAGAGAGAGAGAGAGAGAGAGAGAGAGAGAGAGAGAGAGAGAGAGAGAGAGAGAGAGAGAGAGAGAGAGAGAGAGAGAGAAAGAGAAAGAGAAAGAGAAAGAGAAAGAGAAATAAATTGACGGAATGAAAATGGTAAAAAAAAATGCAAGTGTCAACTTTTTGTATTTTATTATTTTTCGAAAAAAAATAATTTCTTCTTGAAAGCAAAGAGCTCGTTCTGAAAAGAAACAAAAAAAGAAATTTATGTGGATGTCTGTATAAATAATCTTGTTTTATTATTCATGTTTTCGGTTCGATAAATAACAATTATACATAAATTCATGACATAAGAAAAGTTAAAAGGCTCAATAAAGACATCTTCTTCTTTGTCCCAGCTGAACCATTTATTCGAAAAACGGTTGTGATAAATTTATCATAAGAATTGAAAATATCTTCCCAATGACAAACAATCTTTGAAAAATCAACATATTAAAAAAGAGGTGAGATTTTAAAAATTATCACTTTAGTAAAAAAATGGGTGATTATTTTTGAAATCATATTTTTTCATATAAAATTTTCGGTCCAAAACTTTGTCTTGAAAATTAACATATGTCAAAATTTTTTTGAAAAGTGACAACAGATCAAAAATTAAACCCATGACAGTTAATTATTACTCATTCCGTTCCCATAATTCTTATGAGAAATTGATGCTATCTTGAAAATTTTTGTTTGTTCATTGCAAACCTCTATATGAAAAGAAAAATATTTCAACAAAAAATTATATATCTTTTTTATTGATCAAAATTAAATCATTTGTTTCACAATGAAAAAGAGTATAATTTTCTTGAACAATTATGCAATTGCTAATAAATACAATAAACAAGGTATGCATCGATAATTTTTCCTGATAAACTTGATTTTCACAGATAATTCATATTTTCATTTGAATAGAATTTTTTGTTGTTCAAAATGAATAACAACATTTCTTGGAAGCAGGGACAGCTCTGAAAAGTTGGAATAAACAAAAAAATTACCAAATATTGATGGTTCACAATTTGTTTTTCTTTATGTTTAATTAATATTTTTTTGCATTCTTTTTTACAGCTTGACATATTTGTTGCAAATTTCAGAACTCCTATTGTGAGGAAGTTAGTAACGTGGGGCTGCACATCAGATTTATTTGTGTGAGAAGAGAATATGCTGCTGAGGATTGAGAAATACCAGTGCGAGATGACATTTGTATCCTTAATCGCAGACAATCACGAGGATAACAAGCAATGCGGAGGATATGAAGTGCCTTGTGGATCGCTGAGTGAAGGAATTCAGCGCATCATTCAGTCACGCCATTCGTAGCTGTTGATCAAAAAAGATAGCCTTTGTCGGAGAATGTGAAGCAAAGGACGTAATTATCCACTTATTACAACCTCTAAGAATGTTCGGTTTGAGAGATTGAAATTCAACTTTGATTAATCGTTTTCTTATTCTGAAAGTTCAGTCTTTTATGAAGCAAATGGACAATTTTTTATTTGATCTGTTGATTTTTCTTCGGCTGGGGAATTAAATAGCATTCAAAATATTGAATTTAATTCAACATTGTTGAGCATCTATGATGAAATCCTTCATATTAACAACTGTTCAATATCGCACCTTTCATTCATGAAACCTTCATTCCTGTTGAATGGAGTTGATATCTCAATCACAAATGTAAAACAGTAACAGATCGAATCAATGGCAAATGCATTTGAGATTGGAAATTGTGGAAGCGTTGCATCTAATGGAATGGCTGTGAATGAAGTAGAGTTGTTTGAAGGATGCATTTTTCCTTGAGGCGATACAATTTCTGGAATCATATATACTTGGAGCTTTTCTGACAACAACTGTTAAGGGAATTCAAATGGAGCCTCTTCCTTTTTGCACCATCTCCTCCTCCTCCTCCTTCACCTTCACCTTCACCTTCACCTTCACCTTCACCTTCACCTTCACCTTCACCTTCACCTTCACCTTCACCTTCACCTTCACCTTCACCTTCACCTTCACCTTCACCTTCACCTTCACCTTCACCTTCACCTTCACCTTCACCTTCACCTTCACCTTCACCTTCACCTTCACCTTCACCTTCACCTTCACCTTCACCTTCACCTTCACCTTCACCTTCACCTTCACCTTCTTCAACTTCTTCTTTTCAAACATTTTGTTCAGATATATGTTGAAAGAAGACTGTTGTATTCTCAGTGTAAACTGCATATTTGTTTCTTTTAAAAGCTTTTTGAAAGAAAATGATTTCGACAAGAAACAGGAGATAGAAAAGGATGAAAAAGGAAAAGAAGATGATAACTCCGATGAACATGTCATCAGTGAAATCAAAAGGTCGATAGCATCTTATGCACTCTCAAAGAACAGCAGCATGTTGTTTATTGCAATCTCTTTATTACTCGGAGCCTTCTCGTGCTTTGCTGAAGAAGAAGAAGAAGAAGAAGAAGAAGAAGAAGAAAAAGAAAAAGAAGAAGAAGAAGAAGAAGAAGAAGAAGAAGAAGAAGAAGAAGAAGAAGATAAAGATAAAGAAGAAGAAGAAGAAGAAGAAGGCAAGACATTGCATCCTTCACCATCCCACTTTCACGCCATCGCCTCATGGAACTGCACCACACGCTACTAGACCCACAGCTGCAGCCCAAAGCAGATCTCCGCTTCCATCTCTTTCTTTGCAGCTACAGTCCCATCAACTCCACAACCAGCCGCTCCATCCGGAACATCGCCAGCCTCCCTTCTTTCTTTAACACCTCCGACTGCATGCACTACACATCCAGTTTCAGCCCCACATCCATCCCTTCCCCTGCCCTTGTTGATACCAACGAAATAACCAGCATCCAGCCATTCGGATCCATATTCAGCAGCGTAAAGTTCAGGCTCACTGCCTTCTTAACCGTGCTTTTCTCAGATTGGACAGAGTTGCTCACCAGAAGGCTGCGTCGTACGCATCAAGCAACTGCAGGTACAGCGTGAAAAAGTCGTAGCACTGATTCATCTTTAGCACCAACGCAAATGATGACGGACAGTACCTAGACAGCTGGTGCTCATTCAGGAAGATAGCAACGATAGCGTTTGTGGTGTCTTCAGATCGCACACACACTGAAAAGACTCCTGCTGTGAATACATGATCCATCACCAACCTTCGTGCGTTGATTATAATGAAAAATCAATGGATCGCAACTGCGTATCTCATCATGAAGCACCTTTATCGCCTATTTCTTCTTCATTGCTTCCACTCGGTTGTTGTTCAGCAGAATCCGCAGAAACACTGATGTGTCCGCCTCCCCCTTCTCCGACTGAAGACCTTCAAACTCCTCAAAAATCATCTTGATCTTCTTCTCCGACACTCCTTCAAGCACAGCGTTGATGCACTTCGTGAACATCCAGAACGATACCATCAATTAGTTCTCGCTCTCCTCTATAAACTCCTTTGACATCACCTCTTTCAAACAGTGATGGTTTGTGGAACAGGAAGAACGACAGCTCGTCTCCTGTGAACTCCTCCCGCACAAACTTCCCAAACAGCCACACCTCCGCAAAGTCCTTCCGGAACAGCGCCACGCCGGAGATCATCGCCCACCGCGCAGCCTCACTCTTCTTCTGCACCGCGTGCTTCTCCCCCAGCCACATGCACACAAAGTATCCAATCCATAACCTTGAAACCGCAACTCCCACTAACACAGCGCTGCACTCACACAAGTCTGTTGCGATCTTGTTACGGAATATCCACAGAATCCTCATCAGTTTCCACACTTGCGACAACTGCAGCCCTATCTTCTGCGGCCTCGACAAACGCTTCATCTGCACATTCAACAGTGACGTGATCTGCATCCAAAGCACATGCGCTGTTTTGAGTTCCACATGTTCAGTCGATTCAAACGCTGTGCTAATCATCCGCTCCATCGGAGAAGACTCCAGCAAAGGCACTGAACCAGCAATATTTTCCTCCTCATAACCTTCCTTCTCCCACAAAAGTTCACTCGTTCCATCTTCTCTTTTAGCTCCTTCACATTTACAGTCAGCTGCACTTCTATCTCTTCATGTATCACCTTCATTTTCTTCCACTTCTGCTTCTTTTACGCATGCTCCGTATGCTTCTTCTCAATCACCTCCTTGAACAGAGCCTTCTGCTTGCTTGTCATCTGCTCCTTCACTTTTGACAGATCCATTAACATCTTCGTTTCCTTTTTTATATTGTTCATCATCTTCTTCAACACTTGAATCAGCTCTTCCACCACCGCCGGATCTCTCTTCCCCATAACTGTTGGCTTCTCTCACAACACTCACATTGTTCCCCGCTTTCGCAACAAGTCCCTTTGTTGTGTCGGACCTAAACATCGCAACGCACCCATCGCAGCTGTTTGCAGCAAATCATTCACAGCATTTTTCTCACAGCTACGATGGCAGAATGAATGAAGCTGAAGATGGAGCAATTCCATCCACATCAGAGGCCAACAAAGAAAGCATGATTTGCTTCACCACCAACCCGCCAGCGAATTATCGCTGTACCCGCTCACCAGCTCACACTGATGTGTCAGACGTTTCTTCTCCTTCTCAATCCCTCCATCAATAAATTCAACCTTCTCCTTCATCGCAACAAGTTACTCTTTCAGCTCCTTCACTTCTGTGATGTGCTTATCACTCTTCTTCAGAATCTTCCTCTCCTGCAGCTGCTCCTCCAGTTAACTCGGAGGCTTCTATATCTGCTCTTCGTCCCGGATCCTCTGCAGCAGCATGTTGAACTCCAGAAACTTCTTCTTCATCTTCTGCTTTGCCTTCTCATATTTTTCCTTTATATTCTCCTCCTTCTCCCCCCTTTTTCACTCCTTCTTTTCCTCCCTCTTTGTCTCCCCTTTCTCCTTCCTCGCCTCTTCGCGCTCCTCCAGTAAAAGCCAGCGCAATCGCTGATGGAGACAGAACCACATCCTCCATCCTCCATCCTCCAACACCTTCTCCACAATCTTTCTCGCTTCGCACACTGCAACCCCTCATCCCATCACGTCGTCATCCAGTTTTAACACCACACGCCTCGACTGCGACGATCGTGACACCAACAGCGCTATTGCCTGTGGAAGCAGCGACGGGTCAAATAAATTGAAGATTGATGGGAACGTATTTACATCTGGAGCGGAAAAGATCTGATTGCTCCCCGACTTTGTGTACACTGAAACTGAAAGCGACGGAAGCGGCCCCACCAGCGGAACCGAAAGCATAGCCGAAAGCGCCACATCGTATGCACACACAACACCCCCGTACAGCACAGCCCGCCCAGCCACAACATATCCCAGCAGCGGCAGCATCTGCTGCAGCGACAGCGGCATGTGTAGCCCATACACTCCAGCCGCCTCAGGCTCAACAATCTGCAGCCTCATCTCGATTTCGTTTATCGCTGCTGTCAATATGAATGACTTCTTCACCGCCGACGCATCAGAAAAGTCAATCGCAATCTCCGATAATGATGGCTTCTTATTCTCTGAAGATTTCTTCTCTTCGCTTTTCCCTCTCCGAAATGGCGAAGTTGATCAGCGTGCTGCTCAAGTTGAAGAAGACGAAGACGAAGGCACTGAGCGAAGAGAAGACTGCTGCGCCGCCCTGGCCACAAGAAACTTCTTCAGAAACTCCATTACGTCTGCAGTCTGCTCCAATGGTGACTCAAACACAACATTTTCTTTTTTTTCAGAATGATAAACAGCAGAGAAAGCCTGCTTTCTTCGTACAATTTGAAAAGATTGAAGCAGAACATCTTTATATAATGTGTCTGTATAAACTGAAAGGGAGAAGGAAAAGGCACATTCTGAGGTGAAAGAAACTTGTTTGATACAAACTATTTAAATATTAATATTTGAAGAGATAACATTTTTGAGTTTGTTACAAATGGATATTTATTTTGAAAAAAAATTGTATCATTCCACAATTTTCCTAAATAATATTAATAATTGCTTTATGTCACCTCCTTTTTGAATACTATTCTAACGCAACGAGTGTTATTTTGACAAATCTTTCCTGTTAAAAAATTTCTTTAAAAAAATTCAAGAAATCAAGAAACCAATTTTATATATCTATCAACAAAAGAAAATAAAAAAAGCTTAATTGACATATAAAAATTTATAATGAATATTCGAATAGATGAAATGAAGATGCAGAAATAAGAACATGCAATTCATTTGATTCAAATAGCTCGAAAGCAGTAGCTAACAAAAGCGTATTCTATTATATTATTAACGTTCTGTATGTAATCATCAGATTTTTGAATGCTTATCAATAATAAGCTCAGAAAATAACAATATATAAAACTAATATAACAATAATGGGAACGGAATGATCAACAATTTTTGATCATGTTTGATCTTTTGTGGGATAAAATTAAAGTCGAGGAACTTTTCGTAAAAATTTTGCCATATGAATGTTGAAAAGTGAATAGGCTTATTGAAGATATTATTATCTTTTATTCGGTAAAAACAAATGTTTTAAAAAGCAATTATCATTCTTTTTCTCTTTTGAATAAAAATTTTCTTTCAAAAACAAACAATCGTTGAAAAATCCACACACCGAAAAAATATATGATTTCAAAAATAATCACACAAATTACAAAATTTTATTGAAAATTTCTTTTGCTTAAAACACAGGTTAAAACATAAATTGCTCGTTTTGAATGAATGTCTATTTCAACTTATTAATCTTCTCAAAATTATATATCAATTCATATCATTATAATTGTATCATTTCTTGTTGTACTTGAGTGAATAAGAATGAATAACATATGAAAAATCAGAACAAAATGAAAAAGTTATTTCTTTTGATGATGAATTATTTCGAAAAAATGTTCAGGTGGGTGATTTTTTTAACATGGCTGATCCTTTTTGAAATCACACTTTCGTTCGAGTTTTGATCGAAATTTAATCTCAATGGGATTTTTGTGAAAAAAAATTTTTTTGCAATAACAACTTCATAAACAGTCTATTTCAACTATTATTATTCATTTTATCAAAAATCCCATTGAGACATAAATTTTGATCAAAACTCGAATGAAAGTTTGATTTCAAAAAGGATCAGCCATATTATAAAAAAGATCAAAAATTGAAACAAAAAACTAATGTTGTATTTTCTAATCATTCAACAAAAAAATGATTTTTCGTGAATATTTACCATTAAAAATAATTTCATTTATATGTTTTATTCAAGAATACAGAAAATCATTCCTTTTTTTAAAAAATTAATAAATATTATTTGGATCAAGTTTCTGAAAAAAGTTTCAAAAAATGAAGAAACAAAATTAAAAAATCAAATGACAAGCTTCAAAACTTGCAAAACACAACTTATTGAAGAAGATAATATTCTTAGAACAAAATAGATGGCTTTTAATATTTATTATTTGATTTTTAAAAAGAAAATGCAACGAGTTTAGTATTTATTTTGATAAAGCTTCTTACAAAGTTACTGTTAAAGTTGTGCAATTCAACGACTTAAAAAAACGATGAACGAAATGGAGAGAAAACAGTAATGGATGATAACAATAAAGTCAATCTCACATTTTACCTCCAAATTCTTTTTATGAAATTATTTTTAATTTATTCTCCATCCGCTTCCCATCTTTTTTCCGTTTCTTCACTTCTTCATTTTAATCCCTCATTTGAAAATGTTGCCCATGTTGTGCACTTTCATTCATATTGTTTTCATTATTTATCTTTCGTTGCACTGCTTCATTGCTTATCTCTCAAAAAAACTTATTAAGCTTTTTCTGCGAATTTGCTTTGTTCATTTTCTTTTTCTTTTTCTCCTTTCAGTCATCTGTGTCTTCCTCAACCACTCCTTCATCACCAGTCTCACTTTTCACAACCCCAACATATTCCACCTCACATCCCTTGCAAATCTCTTCTCCCTCAACTCCTTTAACAAATCCAACTATAACATGAGCAGCGTCATATTGGAATACAGAAACAGGCAAACTTCCGCAGGCGATATGTTTTCATTGATACAAAGGTCAGCAGATTATGTGTGACTGAAGAGGTGGCTAAAGAAAGAAGAAGAAGAAGAAGAAGAAGAAGAGGAGGAGGAGGAGGAAGATAATGATGATGAAGGTATTGAAGATGATGATGACGATGAGGAGGTAGAGGAGAAGGAAGAAGAAGAAGAAGAAGAAGAAGAAGAAAGCACATGAAGATCTGATCCAACAGCGCATCCAGAGGAGAAAGAGGGAAGCAACACAGAAAATATTAGAGAGAAGAAATGGAAGAAGACTGCAGAGAGGAAGAGAGGAAAGGAAAGGAAAGGAAGGGAAGGGAAAGGGAAGAGAAGAAGAAGAGGAGGAAGAGGAAGAGAAGAGAAGAGGAGGAGGTGTTGTGTGTGTGTGTGTGTGTGTGTGTGTGTGTGTGTGTGTGAATGTGTATGGTTCTTTTTTCGTCTAATTGCCAAAATGATAAGACATTTCCTCGTGTCTCTCCTGTGAGAAAGTTAAAAGGGAAGAAAGAATGTGGCACATTCAACCGCTTCTTCCTTCTTTCCTGTGAAGAAGGAATGCTCTTCTTCTTTTTTAGGAGGAGGAGGATGAAAAGAAGAAGAAAAAGAAGAAGAAGATGATGATGAAGGCGTTGTTGAAGACGAAGATAATATGGAAAATTCATATGAACTATTTTTTTTTTCCATTTCTTTTTTTCTTTTTTTTTTGTTGGACGATATCTTCAACATAACAATCTCGATGAAATATGGCTGATGACAAAAGTTGAATGATAAAAGTCCATTTTGTATTTTGTTTATCTCTGCTGCCTGTATAATGCCAAACTTTCTGATTTTCTCGTATTTTCGCCTCTCAAGCCAAGCAATGAATTCCAGTTCCATTCCTCTCACCTCGTTCCATAAAAGCAATGTCTTCCCCTTCTTATCCCAAGAAAGGCACCTTGTTCTGTCCCAACTGCTGCTAATCTCCTGTTTCAGTCATCTGCCTCAATCTTTCCAACAAAATTTTTCTGAAAATATCCCACCCTCATAAAAAACGCCCCCTATTTAGAGAGATTGGATATTCTTCCTTTTTGCCTTGGATATCTTCCAACCCCGTTCATTTCCGCTCCATTAATATTCATATTCATCGCATTTATATCCATCGCGCATGTTGAGTTAATAACAAGTCACATAAACATTTATGATAAAATACATTCTGGCTCTAATATATTTGTAAGATAATGTTTGTCTCGCTTCATTGCTGTTCTGTTCTGCAAAGAATAAATTGGCCATTTCAACAATAACTCGGATTCCTGCACTCTGGAGGAGATACAGATGGAAATATCTTTGAAATTAGCAGAACAAAATAAAATACATTCATTCATGTATTTCCATTCAAAATGAAAATCGTTATATTTCCTTGGACAACGAATCTCAATAATTCATCAGATAGAATTTCAATATCAATGCACAGTCACCGTTGTCAACATCCATCATTGGAAATAATTCTTCTAATTCTGTAAAAAATGTTTATTAATTGATCTCTCGCTTTGTTAATGAGTATTCCTTTTGAAATATCCAAATTGATCAAAACATCCATAACAACAACGAGAAAAAACAAAGAATTCATTTTCATTGGAATAGCAAATCGAAAATGTTCGCGGAAGATGAAACAGTTTGAATGCATATATTTCTTTCATCTTTAATGAGTTTTTATTTTTCATCTGATTCTACTGTCCAATCTTTTGAACTTTCATTGTGAATATCAAAATGATGTTGTTTTCTGAATGAAATTTGCTACAAAAAACATAGGAGACGGACAACACAAAAAAGTTCAATGGTTTACATTCATTTTTGCATTTGAATTCTGGCTTATTCTGATTTAACTATTTTCAATTCACAGAATTGTTTTGTGAACTTGAACATTGCAATGAGGATGAGCAAAGAAAGAAAATCGAAGAAATGAATGAAATAATAGAAGGAATGAATGAAGAAGAATTCAGATCCATTTTTAAGACAGAGCTGTTTAAAAAATTAGATAAAATGATTGAAGAAAAGAAACTTTCAGTGGAGAATGCAATTTTGCTGTTGAAGCATGCTGGATATTTGAAGACTCTGAAAAACATTTGGATCTTTGATTTTAGAAATTCTTCGTTGAACAAAAGAATTGAAAAGATGATAATTGAAGAAGATAAGAAAAATGAAGAAAAGAATGAAAATTTTCTTGTTGGACTTTGCAAATGCTATATTTTGTTGAACAGGGATGCTTCTTCGGAGTTGATACTAATTAGTATGCCTTGTCTTCTGAAAGCTGCATTGCGCAAAGAGGAAAGCGAGGAGACTCGAAAAGAAGTGGAAATAGCTTTGCTGGCGCTGAGCAACATTAACGAATATAGTGTATGAGCACTTCTTTTTCATTTTTATTATGTTTGTTTTTTTCCCTTCTTATTTCTGTTTAGAAAATGAAACAAGAACTGTATTTGAAGGAAATGTTAGAAATCATCAAACATCAGCAGAAACACAGAAATCTAACAAAACTTGCCTATCAGTGTGCTTGGCAATTTTTTATTTACAGATTGGACACTGATAAAAGCTTGAATGAAGTGATTTTGAATGAGCTGCATTTTGGAAGAGAATCATCAAGAGAACTGGAAGAGCTTACAAGAAAAGTGAATTGGAAGAAGAAAAAAGAAGAGGAAATGATCAAAGAAGAAGTGAATGAAGTGCTGATAATCAAAAGATGGATTGAAACATTCTCGATTTATTTTCAAAGTTGTCGATTGAAGAATGAAGAAAATGTTGAGCTAATCAATAGCATTGTTCAGGTATATCGAGCAGCAAAAGGGAATAATGAAGTAATTTGCAATCTCTGCATTCACTCCTTGAAAAACGCAGCAAAAAATAGAGTTGTGAAAGTTGAAGATTTATTGAATGGAGGAGCAGTTAATACTGTTTTGGAGGAGATGCATCGGCAAACATTGAATGAAATGATGGTATATGAATGTTTGCAATTCTTTACGAATGTTTCAAATCGATTGAAAGAAAAGAAGAAAAACGAAATGGAAGAAGAGGAAGAAGAAGAGGAGTTTGATGAGGGGGATGAAGAGAGAGATGATGAGAAGGAAGAAGAGAAGGAAGAAGAAGAAGAAGGGGAAGAGGAAGAGGAAGAAAGAAAAATAACAAAAAGGAAGGTTTTTGAAAAGATGGAAGAAGAAGGATACGAAGATGTCATCACAAGCTTTCATAAAATATATGATTTTCTTCTCAGAATATATTCTCTTGGAACATCGTTGAAAATTTCTGATTATTTTGTGAATGTTTGAGGAAATTCATTGTATTTTGTAACTCTTTATTTTCAATTTTCTCTTTTTTCATTCATTTCACAAAACGGTACAAAAATTAATTTTCATATGTTTGCTTTTGAAGTGATTTATGATCCAGATTCATCAAAATGAAGCAAAGAAATAACAACAAAAAAAAAATTCAATTTTTGTTTTTCTAAATGAAAATAATTAAAATATTAATAATCATGAATTTCTCCATTTTCTTCTTTCTTTCACCAAAGTTCTTCCCAAAATGAGTTGACAAATATTTTTCAATTCAAAATTTTCATTCATTCTTTTGATTGTTTTGAGAAAAACAACCTCTTTTCAGCTCATTCGCAAAAAGAAAATTGTGTTTTCTCAATGCTTCCTTTGTTTTCAAGGAATATCAGAAACCCTCAGAGCATGTTGCAAATACAATAAAAACAGCAAACAACGATGCTGATGCTGCTTCAAGTGAAGAGAAACATTCAATCCAAACGCTTTCCTCTGCCTGTTTCCTCATTCTTCAACATTTCCATCTCCAAAAGTCAAAACAATCCGTTTGCAGCATCTGAAGGCAATAAAAAAATATTTTATTTGAAAATCGGAGAAGAGGAAGAAATCCTGATGGGAGTTTTGATGCATCCCTTGAAGATTGAGAGAGAAAGAGAAAAAGAAAGAGAAAGAGAAAGAGAAAGAGAGAAGAACGAAAAATACATCAAAATTGAATTGCTCACTTGAGATGATAAGCATTTTGTGAAGAATTTGAAATAAGAAATGTTTCTTGAATTGGAAGAAGAAGAAGAAGAAAATAAAGAAGAAGAAAATAAAGAAGAAGAAAATAAAGATGAGAATTCTGAATTAGATGAAGATAATAACGAAGAGGAAGATGAGGAAGAAGACGGTGATAAAGAAGAGGAGGAGTAAGAAGAAGAAGGCAAGAAGAAGGAGAAGATGAGGAGAAGAATATTGAATTAGAAGAAGAAGAATAAGAAGAAGAAAGAAGAAGAAATGAGGATGAAAAGAATGAATAACATAAAGTTAAAATGAAGAAATGATCCAAAAAACCAAGCAAAAGAACAGCAGAAATGCCATTTGGAATGAAATCAGCAATTTTTTGTATTCAGAAAAAGAAAGAGAAAATGTGTAATTATCATTTCTGTAAAAAATTCGAGTTATTTTTTATTTTTATTTTTATTTATTTTTTTTATTTTTTATTTTTTATTTTTTTTTTGTGAAAAAAATTTGCAAAAATGTGACATCTTATGGATTGCACACCTTAATTTGGCAAAATATTTAAATTGTTGTTTTGTTTGTCCTTTCATATTTGCTTTGGCATCGCTCGATTTGCTTCCTCCTTTGTCTTGAAATCCACTCCGAAATCGTCGAATCTATGAAAATCAGCAAAACAACCAAAAATGATGATTTTCCGAAAAATGTGACAAGCGTCTTTACAGATAAATACACTTAAATTGGATTCACCATAAAATGAATAATATGCTTGAACGCGCTCAATATTCCGCATGTGCTTGGTTCCGCATATTGCATAAATCTTCCTTCGCCTTCTCGATTTTTTTCATCTTTGCTCAGCCTCAAAATCTTTTGGAATAGAATCTCTTTCAATGCTCTGTTAACAATGACATGCATTGTTGCCTTGATTATGCCCATTATGCGTTCAATTATCATTTTCCCAATCATCAAAAAATTGCGAATTGTTGAAAGCTTGATTCCCTTCCATTAATCTTCCTTCAGCTTGCACAACCCACTCAAGAAACGAACAAATATCAAAATCATCCTGATGTCTCAAAACTTTTCTCAACACATTAAA
Source organism: Monocercomonoides exilis (assembly GCF_001643675.1). Classification (NCBI taxonomy): domain Eukaryota; phylum Preaxostyla; order Oxymonadida; family Polymastigidae; genus Monocercomonoides; species Monocercomonoides exilis. Next base: position 185,846 of record NW_027150600.1, read on the forward strand.
TTCGAAACAACCACTGAAGCCTGCAAACACTTTGAAATAACAGAAAAAATCATTTCGATGAAGGAAAGCTTCCAGATAACTCTAAATGTGAGTGCTAAAATTGAAATACAAATATGTTTTAATTTAAAAAGGGCATTGAAGCACACACACGATTAATGAACAAACTGTTGCTTTTTTTTCTCTTCTTTGTTTTGTTCTTCAAAACAATTTATTGCCTCCTCTTCATGTGGCTAATAATATAAAAACTAATATTATTTTCATATTCAATACCAAGCATGTGGGATTCTTTCCGATATGTTCAACTACTCATTCGAAATTCAATCCATTTCCATGAAATGAATTATTGTTGGTTCGATCAGAAAGAAATTAAACTCTTTCGTATTTAGCTATATACTGCTAATACCATTGACTTCTTTGTGATTTCGATTTCACATTTATTTTTTAAAAGCAAAGGAATTCTTATTGGTCTGCTATATCTTTGCTTTGACAATCATCAATGTTTTTTGTAATTGCTTTTATGTTTTTTGTTTGAAATTTTGCTGTAAATTGATCTTTGCTAATAATAGACTGAATGGAAATGTATAATGCATACAAATCCGATAATGATGTTCAGGAGCTATCTCTTGAAGATATGTTTTCAAGTTTGCTCATTTTTCTATTATTTGAGTGTTCAGCGTTTTCCATCATAAATAAATTTATTGAAGAATTGTTTTCTAAACTTATCCATTACGATGAAGAAGAGCAGAGACAGAAAATCCTTGAAATAAATGAACTTGTGGAGGAAATGAATAAAGAGGAACATAAATCTTTTTTCACAAAAATAAAGTTCAATAGAATAGACAAAATGATTGAAATAAAGAAAATGTCAATGGAAAATGCATTGTTGTTGTTGAAGCATATTGGACATCACAGAACATCCAAAAGAATTTTTATTAATGGTTTTGTGAATTCGTCATTGTGCTTTCGATTTGAGCAGATGATTGCCGATGAAAATGAGAAGAAGAAAGAAAGAAAAAACGAAAAGCTTCTGATCGAACTTTGCGAATGCTTTCTTTTGATTAACGAAGGAATTTCTTCGAAATTACTTTCAATTTGCGTTCCTTGCCTTCTGAGATTTGTACTGAACAAGGAGAGAAACGATGAAGCACAAAAAGAAGTGGAAATGGCTTTGCTGGCTTTGAGCAACATTCATGAATTATATGTGTGTGCATTCCTATTCTTCTTATTTATATTTTTATTTTTATTTGTTAGAAAATAGAAAAAGAGCTGTATTTTAATGAAATTAAAGATATCATCGAATATCATCAAGAACACAGAAATCTGACGCAACTTGCCTATCAGTGTGCATGGTTGTTTTTATTGAACAGATTAAGGTGCGATAATAGTTTGGAAGATGTTATTGCGAATGAGCTGCATTTTGGAAGAGAGGCAACCAGAGAATTAGAAGAGCTCACAAGAAATGCGAATTGGAAGAAGAAAGAAGAGGAAATGAGCAAAGAAGAAGCGAATGAAGTGCTGATAATCAAAAGATGGGTCAAAACATTGATGATTTATTTTTTCAATTATCGATTGAGGAATAAAGAACTTGTTGATCTTTTCCGCAGCATTATTCAGGTATATCGAACAGCAAAGGATAATTGCAGGGGAATTGGCAAAGAATGCATTTATTCCTTGAGAAACGCAGCAGGAAATTTTTATGTGAAAATTGAATACTTGTTGAGAAGTGGGGCTATAAGTGCTGTTTTGGAGGAGATTCAGCGGCCAACAATTGTCGACAAAATGGCAAAGGAAAGCTTGTTGTTCTTTACGAATGTTTCAAATCGATTGAAAGAAAAGAAGAAAAACGAAATGGAAGAAGAGGAAGAAGAAGAGGAGTTTGATGAGGGGGATGAAGAGAGAGATGATGAGAAGGAAGAGGAGAAGGAAGAAGAAGAAGAAGGGGAAGAGGAAGAGGAAGAAAGAAAAATAACAAAAAGGAAGGTTTTTGAAAAGATGGAAGAAGAAGGATACGAAGATATCATCACAAGCTTTCATGAAGCTTTAGAATATTTTAAAAGAAATTATTATCGTTCGTTATCTTTGAATATTTCTGATTATCTTGTGAATGTTTGAGAAAATGTGATTTTTATTTATTTTGTTCCTCAAAAACTGCCTTTTTTAATACACTTCACAAAATGGCAAAAATATTTATTTGTTTTTTTTTTTTTTTTTTATTGGCATTTTTTTCATTTTTTGTGAAAAAGGAAATAAAGAAAAAGCAAAAATTCCATTCTTATTTTTTTTGATTATTTTCTTTATGGTTCTTCATCGAATGAATTGTTGCGCTTAATCTTCTTCAAATGGGACAGAAATTATTCATTTATGAAAAATTCAATGATTTGTTCCAGTCTTTTTTTGCAATCATATAATTTCAAGACTTACATTGAAGTTCTATATTGAACATTAAAATATTTACTAGTTGAGGAAAATCTTTGAAAGAACTATGTGGAACAAAATTCATAATGCAAAAAATTTCGTCCCAAATAGAATCTTTTTATCATCTTTTTTCTTTCTTTCTTTCTTTTTTTAAACTTTTTTTCTTTTTTCACTTTTTTTCTTTCTTTTTCTTTCTTTCTTTTTCTTTTTCTTTCTTTTTTTTTACTTTTTTTCTTTTTGTTTTTATGAAAATTCAACTGTTCTGTTTATTTCCTCTTGAAACTTCTGGATAACTCTGATTTTTCTCTTTATCATCGCATTCTCAATGAAATTCGAGAAAGAAGAAGAAGAAGAAGAAGAAGAAGGAAGAGGAAGAGGAAGAAGAAGAAGAAGAAGAAGAAGAAGAAATCGAAATGTTCAAGTTAATTGGTGAAAAAGCCTCGGTGAAGATGAGAAAATGAGATAATTGATAATCTTATTGAGAAAAAAATAAGATTAAGAAGTTGAAAAATATCTTTTCTTTCTTCTTCTTCTCCTTCTCCTCCTCCTCCTCCTTCTTCTTCTTCTTCTTTTGATTCTTCTTCTTCTTCTTCAAATAATTCAAAAATTAAAAAAAAAAAAAATTCACCAAAAATAAATTCCCCCGTTCAGGGCCGTTCCAATTTTTTTCGGAGATAATTCCGCAACTCGGTTTAAAAACAGACATGTCAAATTGACAAAAGAAGAAGAAGAAAAGAAAGATGGAAAAAAAAGTCGTGTGATACGTTGAAATTATGAAAAGAAGAAGAAGAAGAAGAGGATAGAGAAGAAGAGGAAGAAAATGAAGAAGGTGAAGAAGAAGAAGAAGAAGAAGAAGAAGAAGATGTTGATGAAGAAGACGAAGAAGGTGAAGAAGGTGAAGAAGGAGAAGAAGGAGAAGAAGAACGAGAAGCAGAAGAAGAAAAAAAAGAAGGCAATGAAGGAAAAGGAGGAGGAGAAGAAGAAGAGGAAGAAGAAGAAGAAGAAAAAAAGGAAGAGGAAGAAGAAGTTGTGTGGTATGATGAAAATGCGCGAACAAAATGAGTTGTTGAAGATAAAGAAATGTCAAGATAAATGAAAACAAATAACAGAGGAGATGTTCGCAAAAGTTGATCTCTTCTGGTTTTTCCTTTTTTTCCTTTTTTTCCATTTTTTTTTCCCTCTTTTCCTCTGACATCTTCTGACAAAAACAAAATCGTTTAATTTCTCCCTCAACATCAAACTTGGCCATCTTCAAACACACAAGCAAACTGTATCGATGGTGACAATATTCACAAACCTCAACAGCTCCTGCCACTTTTCTTTCTCTGCCTTAAATGCCCCTTTTCTTCATCAAACACGCTCTTCGCCAAATGCTTGCTGTTGTTCATATTGGAACTGAAACTGTTAGAAAATCACCTGGATGATTGGATTCTTTTGATCTGAGCAGCCATCGCTTTGAATGGTGTGAGCGGAATGATACAACTGGTGGTAGTGATCGGGGTGGAGCACTTTATGTTGTTAGCACAAACGCAAATCTCGACATCATTTCTTGTTCGTTCAATAATTGTTCTTGCACAGGAGGATGTAGTGGTGGAGCGTTATACAGTTACTGTTTGCAAAATGAGAATATTGCAAAATCCAATTTTACAAACTGTTCTGCTCCTCATGGAGGAGCAACTTGCATAGCTTATCCACAATCCAGTTCTGTTTGGACATTCTTAGAAAACAGAGTGGAAAATTGTAAAATAACAGATTGGTGTGGAACTGGTTGGTTTTTTGCTATCAGCACCTTATCTTCAAACGGTCAATTTTTGTTTTCTGAATGCAAGTGCATTTCAAACTCTGGTGGAGATGCAGCTGGTTCTTTAACATTTAATTGGCCTCCGAAAGAAAAACCAAATCAATTTTCAGTCAATGATTGTCAGTTTAGAAACAACAAATTGACATCAAATTCAACTTCATGGGGAGGTGCTGCAATTTTCTTCTATTCGACTTATTCCTGGATGAATGGAGTAAAATTCATCACATTTTGTTTCTTCGATGGCAACACTGCCAAAAATGACAGAGGAAAATGATGTGTTCTTCAGTGGAAATGCAATCACTTAATCTCCATTCCAGCAATGCGGCTCAACAACTCCAGTAAAAAGAATGTGATATCAGGGAGCAGATGCAATGCTCAATGCAACGGCTGGCTCCTGCTTTTTGCGTCTCTCACATTTTTTCCAATAAAAATGTCTTTTCATATTTCTTTTTCTTTCTTTTTTTTTTTCCTGTTATTTTTTTGCTTTCTTTCTTTGTGTTTTCTAACCTCGCCTCATTTCTTCTTTTCTTTTCTTCAAACATATTTTTGATTTCTCCTGTAATTCAACGTTTTGTCTTCTTTTTTGTTCCGCTTTTCAATTTTTCCCTCTTCTCAACCATCTTCCTTTTCTCATCCAAATAATCTCTTTTGTGCTGGACGCTCTTTCCATCGCTTCTCAAATTAAATTTCCAACTCATATTTGAAATTCGTTCATCTTCTTTCTTTCATTCAAAAAAAAAAAAAAAAAAAAAAAAAAAAAAAAAAAAAAAAAAAAAAAAAAATAACCCTCTTCCATTTTCTCAATTCCATTTCCTTTCTAAATCCCCCAGTTAAACGTGCTCTTCATTTTCTTTCTTTCTTTCTCATCTTTCTCTTTCTCTCTCTCTCTCTCTCTCTCTCATTTCCTTTTCTATTTTTCTATTTTCTTTTTTCTTTCTTTCTTTCTTTCTCTTTCTCTTTCTCTTTCTCCTCTTCTTTCATTCTTCTTCTTCTCATTTTAATTTATGTAAATTTCCTTCTGCTGCAAAATTTCTGTTTCTTTTTCATTTTTATCTTTATCTCTGATGATGAAACAGATCGTGAAGAAATCCAATCAGATGAAGTGAATGAAGAAGAAGAAGAAGAAGAAGAAGAAGAAGGAGAAGGAGAAGGAGAAGGAGAAGGAGAAGGAGATGATGATGATGATGAAGATGAAGAAGAAAAATAAGAAGAAAAATAAGATAATGATATCGAAAACATAATAAAGAAAAGAGAAGAAGAAGAAGAAGAAGAAGAAGAAGAAGAAGAAGAAGAAGAAGGAAAAGAAAGAGGAAGAGAAGAAGAAGAAGAAGTTGTGCAAAATGTCAATGATATATTTGAAGAAGAGGAAGATGATGATAATGAATAAATGACATGAAATGTTTGATTGTTGAAAATTGAGAAGATGAGTGTCAATTAATGCCAACCGAGAAATTCATTGAAATTCTCTTTTTCTGGATTTTGTCTTCTTCTGGCAAATAATTGTCTCTGAACCCTTTTCACTTTCAGCTCAATCTTTTTCTCTCTCTCCAACAAAAAAAATATGAAATATTGAGTAATCTCTTTTTCATTTCATCTTTTCTTCTTTCACTTCCCCTTCTTTCACAAAAAATCACCTTTCCTCAAAAATAATTCTTTGTCAAAGCCCAACGCCAGGCATCTTCGAAATATCTCGCATTTCATCAATCTTCATTTCATTTTTCTTCCCTGCTTTCCTTATTCAAAGCGATCGAATCCCTCATCCTTTCAGCATTCTTAAAAAAAATAATAATCACTTCAAAAAAATAACGACAGCAAACCTTTTAAACATTTTTAAAGATAATTTTCTGTTTTTCATCCCATTTTCAATGCTCGTTTCCCTCCAATTCAATTTCATTATTCCTTCCTTTTTTCAACTGTTTCAGCCTGATTCTCCATTTATTTTTTCCAATAGTCGTATTTCCCTCGAATGCTTCGATTTCTGCACCTTCTGATAAATGTGAGATTTGTGTTGTTTGTTCATTATATTATTCATATTTCTTCACTTTGGAAAGGATACAGATGGAAATATCTTCACAACAAAAAGAACAACAAAAAGTACATGCACAACGTCTTGTGTTATTAATAAAACTGTTGAATTTCGTTGATCAATCATTCTACAAAAATCAAAAGGCAAAATTTTAAAACCGATGCATTACCATCATTGTCTGGCTCTTCCACAAGAATTAATATTCCTAGTTCAATAGGTAATGTTCATTCACGGATTTCTCAATCGGTGCATGAATATTTTCGATTCTTGAATGATAAATGATCAAAAAATCCATAACATACAATTTTATTGATCGGTTTAATTGGAGTTTTGAAGAAATATCACAAAATCTCTTTCTTTTACTGTATGATGTCTATGCAAATATATTGAAACTTTTTTGAGCTTTTTTTGTTTTTCGTGCATTTCTTCTGACAAAATAATTGCTTGTCAAATATGAACATTCAAACGCCATTTTTTTGAATTCAATACTATTTTTTTAAGATGCAGAGAAAAATCATTTACAGCAAATTTGATGGTTTGCAGATATTGTTGAACTTGAATTCTTGTTTATAAAAAATTTTTTATATGAAATTTAGAATTATTATCTGAACTTGAGAAATGCAATGAAGAAGAACAGAAAAAGAAAATCGAAGAGATGAATGAAATAATTGATAGAATGGAGAAAGAAGAATTTATATTTGTTTTTTCAGAAAAACTGTTCAACAAAATCAACAAAATGATTGAAATAAAGAAACTATCAATAGAAAATGCAATTTTGTTGCTAAAGATAGCATTGATGAAGCAATTTCCTATGAGCTTCGTTTTGGGAGTGGTGTTTCAAAAGAATTGGAAGATTTGATTGAAAAAATTGAAAAAAATAAAAAAAATAGAAAAAATTGAGAATCAGAGACAAAAAGGAAAAAAACGATTAATAGAAACAGAAGAAGAAGAGCTTCTGTTGGAAAGATGGTTTGATTCGATGAATCGAATTTCATTTTCAGGGGAATATGAAATTGAACAATGTGTTGGAGTTATTAGCAGATTTGTAAGGCTGTTTCAAGAGGCAAGTGAAAATTTCAGAGATATTTATTATCAGTGTTTAAATCAATTATGAAAAATAGCAGGAAAATGTTGTGTGACGTTTAACAGAATACTGAAAGGGAAGGCATTTGAAACTGTTTTTGAGGGCATTCAGCAACCAACATTTGAAAATAGAATCGCATTTGATTGCATGCATTTTTTAATATTTTTTGCATGGCGATTGAAAAGAAAGGATAAAAATGAAGGAGAAAAAGAATAAAATTAATTGGGCAGAGAATGAAGGCTTCGAAATGGAAAAACAGAAAAGAATTGAATTGAAAAGAAAAATATTTGAAATAATGGAAGAAGAAGGATACGAAGATGCCATCACTTGTTTTTTCGAAATAATTCGTTTTCTGAACAAAGAAAATAAAAGAAAAAGATTGTCTTTGGATATTTCGGATTATTTTGTTTATGTTTTGTGAAATGAAACTCTTTGAATATTCTTTGAACTCAAAAATGATTTCTTTATTTTTTTATTTCTTTCTATCTATCTATCTATCTTTCTTTCTTTCTTTCTTTCTTCATTTCACATTTCAACAAGCAATTGTGTTATTTTGAAAATGACTTTTTATCAAAACTTTGAAATGGAGAAAAACAATAAAATAGACAAAAAAGAAGAAGAACATTTAAAATGACAAACATTTTTGGGTCAATCACACCTCATCCGTCTGTTTCAATCAGATTTTCCAAATATTTTGAGAAGAGGAAGAAATAAAGTTGTTGTCGACAATGATTTCATATTCCAACAAATGCAGCAATCAAATAGAACCAATGATGGCAGGGGAAGGATATTTATCATTGATTGAATGGCAAATAAAAGTCTCTTTGTCTTTTCATATCGTTTCTTTGGTTGAGTTTCTAAACTGCAGATGAAATAGGTGGTTGAGCAATGAATATATCGGAGAAATATGCAGAATTTCTTTGGAGGAGGACAATAATATGCTTGGTCGAAAATCATGTTCTGAGGCTCCAACAACGCTTCTTTGGAGGGAACGGAGAATTTCTCAAAAGGATCAGTGAAAAATCATCAAGACTCAATCTCCAAAAATGCTTGCGAAAAGCTTCATCAGCTCAATCCATGATACGAATTATTGCATTTCGCACATTTTTTGAGACAAACAAATCGCTCTGTCCAAATCAACGGAGATATTGTGACAAGCAACCAAAAAATCGTCATTGGCTCAAGTCAGCAAAGGCTTCGAAGAGAAAATATCGGATATATGCGAGGCCGTGTAACAATACTCCGAGTATTCTCATTCCACGTGATTTGTGAAAGATTCGGTGTTGCATTGTTTTGAAAAAAAAAATATAAATTCAAATACTGCATCGGTTGTTGTCCAAAAAAAAAACAGTGCATGAAATCCATGTGGCAGAATTCACATTTGGCGATATGCAACCGGTATTTCGAGCAATCGCACACAATCTTGAATGTTCGTGATAACACCTCGTTTCTTGTTGTTTCCCCTCCTTTCACACAAAACACAAATTGGAAAGATTCCGTGAAGCTGCTCATGCGCCAGACTCTGTTGGTGGATGCCCAGTAACAGTGAGTGTCTTTTTGTGGAACAACTGCTGGAACAATGAGAATGAGGAAAGTTAGTGATTTCGATACAAAACTGTTTATTGTTCGTGCCAAAGAAGACATGTCATTTCAGGTAATGAAGCACCTGGCAAACCTCTCCATTCTGCTCGCGATGTCACATCGTTGCTCAGAAAGTATTCGGTGTTTCTGGAGAAAAAAAATAAGTTTTGTTCTCACCCAATCACATTCCAACTTACACTTCGATCAATAAAACAAAAAAATTCAATCCACTTGAATTCAACAAAAAAATAAAGATAATAAATTATTGTTGACTGTTGTTCGGTTGCAAAAGGCGAGTTTTGTATTGGTTCCTTTTTTGATAAAAAAATATTTGTTTAAAACGAAATATTAATCATTAAAAGGAATTTGGACAAGATAACAGTGAATCCGCATACCGTGATATCTTTAACACTTTGCCTGACTATTTTGTTGATTTGAACAAAAAAAGTCATATTTTCCATTTTTTGATTTGAAAGAATAACAGTGATTCAGAAAATAAAACATTCTTCAACAAGAATAAAAAATCTAATAAAATGATTTTTTTTTTTGTAAAAAATGTAATATTTGATTTGAATGATTTATTGAACTGAGAATACATTTCCTGATAAAAATCCTTTAGAAATTGAAATTTTGTACTCCGTCGAGTTCAGTAGCATTATCTCTTCAAGGTTGAAACATATTTTCATTTCAGTCAATGAGATGGAGAATGAATGACAGAAAGAAATATGAGATAAAATATGGAACTTCAATCACTTATTATGATAATTTTGAATTGTGAACAAAATTTATTGTTTTCAATAAAATTCACTTTAAATAGAAATTGTTTGAAAAACACATATTTCTTGTTTCCAAACTATATTTCATCACAATTTTTGAATTTCACAGCAAACTTGAAAAATCGATTTATTCATGACTTTCCGCCAGAATGTTGAGTTTATTTGGAGAAGAGAAGTCATGATGAATTGTGCAGAAAATACGCTTGAAAATCAATATTTTTCTGAACTCGGATATTTGTTTTGCACGTGAATTAATGAATTGAAAAATTTGTGATTTCAACAAAAATGATTATTTCATGGAACATGAAAATTTCCTTTGAAGGACTCAACACACATTCACCCATTTGTTATTCAAAAGAAAAAATCATTCCAAACAGATTGATTCTTTTACTGATGAAGAATATAGGTGATTCTTTTTGATTTCATTTTTTCTATCAAAATATTGGAATCTACAATTTGTCGCAAATACAAATGAATCTATCTAATATTGAAATGAAAATCATAAATGAACTTTTCTGTCTTTCAATGACAACATAAATCTGAGAGACAATAATTTGAAAACATGTGATACTGTTTTGAAAATTCTTTTGCAAATAACTGCGAATCAGAAAATAACACATTCCCCGAAAAATGTTATGATTTTAAAAATAATCATCCATATTCTCATATGAAAGTTTTCCTCTATTTAATCGTTAATATTTTGATTGAACCCTTGTGTTTCAGTTGAGTGTTCGAATAGAAGTGAAAAAAGCAAAAACACTCGATCCATTCAAATAATAACAAACACATCACTGAAAACATTTTCAACTCAATGAGAGATTCAGCTAGATTTTTTGGGTGATTATTTTTGAAATCATATTTCTCATCCATGATTGTTATTCAACAAAAACAGCATCATTCATATGAATCCTCATCATTTCTATTTTTTGATTGTTTTTAGAAAAAGTTATTCAGTCATGAACACAATTCAATAGATGATTTGAAAAAAAAAAGAAAAAAAACGTTGGAAATATTTTTTTTTCAAAAACAAAGTGATGAAATCTCATAAAGTCTGAAATAATAATTCAAATTTTGATAATATTGAAAATTTTCGTTCTGTCTTAAAATTCGTCTGTTATTTTTTGATCCTTCTTTGAATTTATTTAATGAAATCAAGAAACAAGAATCAAACCAATTCATTAATTATTTGCAATCGAAAATAGGAATTATTCATTCAAATATCTCTTCTATGATAAAAAAAGGAATGAAAGAAAACATATGAAAATTCTGAAAAACAAAAAAACAAAAAGAATATTAAAGATAATGATTTAAACAAAAATACAAAGAATGAGATTATTCTGTTGAAGGTGAAAACGATTATTTGTTAGGCATAAGAATTTCATTCTTTTGTGTAATATTCACAAGATGATTAACATTTCATGAAAAGAATTATTTTCAATATTTCTTTATCAACAATCTTTTCTCTTTTCTTGAACTCAGAAAAATTGCATTGAAGAGGTTTTTCTTCTTTCCCTCCTTTTTCATTTATTCTTGAAAAATAACAAATATTTGAATTTTTGAAAAATTATTTCTTTTTTTCTTCACATAAAAAAAATCCATAAAAATTATTGTGAAATGAAAACAATATGCATTTGAAAACAAAACTCCAAATATTTAAATAAAAGAAATTTGCAAATCAAATCTTTTTTGTAATTATTATGTATATTTTTTATTTAATATATTACTCCATTTATAATATGACTAACTTGCTTCTTGAATAAAGTGGAAATGTCCCACTTTTATCAGACGCCACAACCACACTCGGTGAAAAAGGATTTATATTTGAGTTGCAGTCAACCTTCATGTGCAATAAACCAAGGTTTCCTGTCGTCACGCTGAACAGCGTTCCTACCGATGAAAGGGCTCCTGTTCCAATCGAACTCTCCACCCTTCCTTTCCCAATAACTGAAATCTTCTTTTCTCCAATATCAATTGTTGTTGCCTCGCTTGTGTGATTCCCATCCATCAGCGTGATTGTCAAGCTAATCTGCACCTCACACATCTCAAGCGCCTTCTTCACTGTCAGACACGGAAATGTTGTATTTGCCCCACAAAGTGGAATTGTATCATTTCCATTCACCGAAACGTATATCGTCTTGTCCTTCAGCCAATCCTTTTTTGATGTTTGATCATATGTCCAAACACCAGCGTTCGAGTAGTTATACACATAGCACACTCTTCTATCATCGCTGTTGGTGGAATAGCTTTCGCAAAACGGATTCCCCTCATTCAAAAAAACATTGTATTTATCAACATAAAATGTATCATTACCATTGGGAGGATTGGCTGAGCACTTGCATTCATGAAAAAATAGGAAATAACAATAGCACCTATCAACTAGTCCCGTTGCTTGATTTGGCTCCAATCTCATTCCCCCACCTTGTGACAAAGCTGTACAGGAGATAAACTGAACGCTCCTCATTTTGAATTGATTAGGAACAGAAGCGCAATACATTCCTCCTCCATTTGATCCAGAAAGTGAGCATGAAGTGAAACTGCAGTCGAACACACACGCACTCTCCCCTCCCTCATTTTCTTCTCCTATGCAATTTGTTCCAGATACCTGAAAACTTTCAAGAAGAAGTCCACCTCCTAATCCACTAGCTTTACAATTCTGGAATTCACATCCGCTGATCCGAACACATGTCGAAATCACATTCACATACATACCTCCTCCGTAATGGTTTTGTGCTGTACAGGCATTGAACACATTATTTTCGATACGCACAGATTTGATTGTATGACACATAATCCCTCCACCACGGATGTATGCAAAACAGTTATTAAACAGACAATTCGAAACTGAAAGTTCTCCATTTCCCTTGTTGTACATGTAAATAGCTCCTCCACTCGATTTTCCATCCGTCCATGAATCGCTTTCTCCTGTTGTTCTCGAACCACTCCATTCGCACCAAGTGAATGAATTTGCTCCATTTTCTGTTTCGTTTTGCCTCCCTGGCTGTTTCTTATTATCTGCATTTCCTTCACATTCAACATTTCTTGTCCGACAACACCCAATGAATGATGTGTTCGAGACAGTCAGAGAGGCATAGGGGCTGTTCAGAGAAGGGACAATCCCGCCATCATATACGTCACAAATTGATGAGAATGAGCAACTGCTCATCAGACATGTGGTTTGGGTTGACATTGTGGTTGAAGGCAAACATGCATCATTTGCTGTTGAAATATTGAAAAATGTGAGTTTGGAGAGGGATATAAGGGGAATGGAAGGCGACGAGAGAAATGCCGTTGAAGATGAGAAATGCGATTCTCTCTAAGAAAATTCTTCCTTTTTCCTTTTCCCACTTGCAATGTGCTTGTCTTGAATGCACGCACAATGAAGCAGTATTCCCGGAAAAGTCCAAGTCTCTTTTCCAATCTCTTCCACAGCTTCTGACATGCATGCTGAACTCATATCCATTTTTGGTTGTTGTTAACTTCTGCCTTTTTTTTCCATATTCCATTCGCATCCATTCATTTTGAATGTTCGTGCAAAAGTCCCTGCTATCATTTTAAAAATATATATTTATAAAAACAAAATTTTTAATAATTATTTAAATACAAAAATGCAATATTAAAAAATATTTATATTAAAAACGAAAAATCAGTACCATTTTCTTTTCAAAATCTTCTTCTTCTTCTTCTTCTTCTTCTTCCGCTTCTTCTTCCGCTTCTTCTTCTTCTTCCGCTTCTTCTTCTTCTTCCGCTTCTTCTTCCGCTTCTTCTTCCGCTTCTTCTTCTTCTTCTGCCTCTGCTGCTGTATCATCGATTTTTCCACACTCTCTCTCCCTTTTCATTTTATAACATATGTCCAGGATGCCTTCAATAAGAAAGAAAAATTTCAAAAAAATTCATAAAAAAATATCTTCTTCTCGTTTCCTCGATATTTCATCCGGCTCATTTCCCATGACTCCCCTCCAATTCTCATCTCCGGATTTCTTTTAATGCATCCAATGTCCCCTCAAACCACATCCCATGTTCATTCATTGTCATTGATCAATCCTGCAAAAAAACCTAAATGAATTAAAAATAAAAATATATGAAGAAAAATATAAATAATTTTAAAAAAAATGCAAACCTATATCTTTCACAATGACCGCCTTTCGCTGACTTTTTTCTTTCTTTCTTCTTCTTCTATTTAAAATATTAACAAAAGCTCAATCCTCAATTCTGCTTCTGCTCAAACAACTTCGTAAACTCCATTCTATAAAAAACTGGTAAAGAAGAAGATTCCATCTGAAGAATCCTTCCCATCTCTTTTCGCTGTGTTTCCTTCTTCTCCATCTCCAATATTCGATTTCCTATCGCATGTGTCTCTGTCCTTCGTCATCTCCCACTGTTCTGATCCCATTTCTTGCAACATCCCCAAATGACCCGATCATAAAAAAACAAATATCTCCAATATTTTGCCTCTCTTTGGTGCAAGACACCCTCTCGTGGTCAGCCCCTCATCTTCCTCTATCTCCACACCTCCAACGCAAAGCGCCAGCGCTGATGTTCCTTCTTCCCGTCTTCCTCCGCCTCCGCCTTCATCCCTTGCCCCGCAAATGAGAGGCGCGGCCAAACTGTCCTTTCAATAAAAAATTTTAAATTTTAAAAAAATATCTCTCACTTTTTTTTCCCCCTTCAACCCCGCTTCCCTCTCTAATTATACACGCCTCCACAAAAACTCTCCCACTTGCTCCACCTCGTTCGTCTCCTCCCTCTCTCTGCATTTGAAATAAAAGCATCTTCCCCCCATATCTCTCCATTTCCTGTCCTCCCCTCCAGTGAATATATTCCATTCACCCCACTCATCTTCTGCCCTTCTTGTTTTCCCTCTTATCCCACCTCCTCCACAACAAATTCCTTTTCTCAAATAATAAACACGGCCTCAACACCTTCCCAATGATAAAAATCGAAAAAAAAAACCCTTAAAATCTCATCCCAATCCATCTCCCAAACATCCATTTTGTCTCTTAAATCTCACTAAAACACCTCTTTTCCACAAAAAATAACATTTTATCGCTCCTTTCCCCCTCCAAAACCCTGCCTCCTCCAAAAACTCAACTCCATCGCCCCATTCCATAAATCCATCCCTTTGTTATCGCATTGTCTTCATATTCCCATTCAGCAACGACACATCGAGTTGTGCCCCTTTTCTTTTGTGGCTCTAATTCGTTATGGAACATGATCAAGAAATGTCAAATGCTCAGAAACTGACAACAGAGTGAGATTCCGAAGTTAAAACAAAGACAGGTTGACTAAGTGAAATATTTCCAGTGAAAGGGTTGGGTATTACAAAAGAATATCTGCTTGATGGAAGATGAAATTGTTCATATTGATTGATGGATGGCTGTGGAGCAACAATATTTTCGATGGAAATGAAGAATTTTCAATGTATGTATTTTATATTGTTCTATTGATTGTGAAGATATTTCCATCCGTAACCTCTCCAAAGTCGTGATTCAGATGATTTATAAAAAATGGACAATTTATTCCATGCAGAGGAGAACAGCGAGGAAGCAAGCCAAACATTATCTTACAAATATATCATTGGAGCCTGAATATATTTTGTTACAAATATTTATGCAACTTTATTTGGACTATACAAGCGCGATGGATTGAAATACGATGAAAAACGAATTTTAATGGAGCAGAAATCAACGGGGTTGGAAGATGTCCAAGACCAAAAAGGAAGAATGATCAATCTCTATGTAAAGGGAACATATTTTGAAGATGGTGGGGTGTTTACAAAAATATTTTGTTGGAGATATTGAGCAGATGACTGAAACAGGAGATTGGAGGCAGTTGGAACAGAACAAGGCGCCTTTCTTGGAATGAGAAGGACAAGACATTGCTTTTATGGACCTGGGGGAGCGATGAAACTGGATTTGATTGCTTGGCTTGAGAACAGAAAATACGAGAAAAACAGGCAGTTTGGCGTTATACAAGCAGCTGAGGAAAATTACAGGCAAAATGGATTTGAGTCATTTAACCTTTGTCATCAGCCTTCTATCATTGAAACGTTATTCACAAGAGCAGAGAACGAGGCAGTGATGCTGAGAATATCTTCTGACGGAAGATATACAGTATTCAAACTTGAAAATAACATCGCCTTCTTAACCTTCTTCGCCTTCTTCGTCTACTTCGTCTTCTTCGTCTTCTTCGTCTTCTTCGTCTTCTTCGCCTTCTTCGCCTTCTTCGCCTTTTTCACCTTCTTCACCTTTTTCACCTTCTTCACCTTATTCCTCTTTTTCCTCTTCTTCGTCTACTTCGTCTACTTCGTCTTCTTCGCCTTCTTCGCCTTCTTCGCCTTCTTCGCCTTCTTCGCCATTATCTACTCTTCTCAATTTTATCAGTTTCATTTTTTTCCTTCGATTTGCCCTTCTTGGCCATCATCGTCTCATTATTCTTCTCAACTTCTTCCTCTTCTCAGTCGTCCTCGCCTATTTTTGAAAGCGCAAGTTGAAGGAGCTATTCAGCTGGAAGCAGAACAGGAGAATGGAAATGGGATGAATTTTTGGAGGAGCAGAAGAGAAGCAAAGATGTTGAATGAATGATGGAAGATGGAGATGGAGGAAATGGATGCGTTTGCAGAAAGGAAAAATGATCTGGAGAAGGAGAAAGAAGAAGAACAGAAGCAATGAAGAATAGAGATTATTAAAGGCATGAATATATGTTTTATTTTATATAAAAGAAATAACTTATTATTAAAATATTGTAATACATATATATATATATTGAAATTAGGATCTTTTTGGAAGAATATCTTCGTTGGATAAAAGCGCAAGGGATGAGGAAAGATGGATTTTGAGGCGATTCCGGGAAAGATGGCAGAAGGAGGGAAATGGAATGGGAATGGATGAGTGAGCAAAGGGAAATATAAGAAATGGATGGAAAAGAAGGGATTTGCGAAATGGAAAAGGTATTTTTTTAAAGGGGGAGGGGAAGCGATAAAAGAACAATAAGAATATTGATTTGGCGAGGTTGACACAAATTTGACGTGATGTTGAGTTTGTTGTTTATTGTGGGAATCGCGTCATGTGTTGAAGCAGTTAGTGGTGTGAGTGTGTTTAAAGGGAGTTTGGTGGTTAAAAATGCATCAGTTGAGTTAAATCAAATTTCATTGGAGAATGATGATAATTGTTGTTTGGTGTGTGGAAGGAAAGGGAGCGTGGTTGTGGTGAGGGGGTGTGTTGTGGGGATGGGGAAGGACGTTGAGGGAGGGGCATTTGATCTGAGTGGGAGCATTGGGGTGTTGAGGAACATCACATTGAAAGGGTGGAGAAGAGGGGGAGAGATATACTCGGGAAGGCTGTTTGGAGGGAAGGGATATGGAAGGGAGAAGGGTGGAGGTGAAGAAAAAGCGAGTGAAGGAGGAGAAAGAGGAAGGGGAAGGGGAAGAGGAAGAGAAGGAGATGGAGAAGGCATTGAAGGGAGCATTTCGGTGAGTGAATCACGATTCTCTTCTTTTTGCGTCTCATCAGCCCCGTTCCTTTCTTCACCTTCAATACCCCTAATATCCCTCTCTCACCTGACATTTTTCAACATCTCAACAGCAAATGATGCATGTTCACCTTCAACAACAACGTCAACCCAAACATCAAGTTTGATGAACAGTTGCTCATTCTCATCGGTCTGCGATGCATATGATGGAGGGATTGTTCATTCCCTCAACAACCCCTTGGCCTCTTTAACTGCCTCAAACACATCATTCATTGGGTGTTGTCGGACAAGAAATGTTGAATGCATTGGAACTGCAGATAGAAAATTGACTCCGGGGAGACAAAATGAAACATTCAATGGAGCTAATTCATTCATTTGGTGCGAATGGGATGGATCGAAGGCAACAGGAAAAGGCGAGGTATATTCCGATGGCGCTTCGAACGGTGGTGCGATATTCATGTATGGCCAATCGTCCGCAACTGTTTCAGTTTCTCATTGTGCATTCAATGAATGTGTCGCGTATTGGTGTGGCGGAGGTATTAGTTGCTATAATATTAAATCGGTTGAGATTGTGAACAACACCTTCGATTCGTGTACTGCACAAAATTATTTAGGAGGAGGAGTGTTCGTTTATACGATTTCAACATGTGTTCGGATCAGCGGATGTGAATTCCAGAAATGCAAAGCCGTTTATGATGGAGGAGGACTTTTTCTTGAAAATTTTCAGGTTTCGGGAACAGATTGCATTCCGACAGAAAATGGAGAAGGGGAGAGTGCGTGTGTGTTTGACTGCTGTTTCACTTCATGTTCACTTACAAGCACTGGAGGTGGAGGCATGTATTGTAGAACTGTTCCTGTCACATTCAAAATGAGGAGCATTCAGTTTATCTCATGTTCAGCATCTGCATATGGAGGAGGATTTTGGATTAATCCGAATAGAGAAAATGCGCCAAATGACACATTTTATTGTTATTTTCTATTTTTTCACGAATGCAGATGTAGAACAACATCCACACCATATGGTCATGATGTGATGTATTATGATCAAAATAATCTCTATTTATCCCAAAATAATCCGTTCAAGGAATGTTACACCACAAACACAGATGGCCAGAGAGTATGTTATGGATACAACTACTCGAATGCAAATGCTTGGACATTTCAGCACACAGAAAAGAAGGAATGGCTAAAGGATAAGACGATCTATGTTTCTGCGAATGGGAGTGATGGATATGAGCTATGCGGGTCAAATGAATCAAATCCGTGTCTGACGATGAAGAAGGCATTTCAAATGTGTGAGATACAGATAAGCTTGTCAGTCACGCTGATGGAAGGGAATCACACAAGCGAGGCAACAACAATTGATATTGAAGCAAAGAAGATTTCGGTCATTGGGAAAGGGAGGGTGGAGAGTTCGATTGGAACAGGAGCCCTTTCATCATCAGCAGCAGCTGGAGCGCTATTCAGTGTTTCGACAGGTTATCTGGGGATGAGTCACTTGAAGATTGATTGCAGCTCGTAAACAACTCCTCATTCATGAATGTTTAAGTGTTGTCAATGAGGTGTGCCTTTGAGATGTTTGAGAAAAAGAAGAATAAATTAATTTTTTCTTATTCGACACGATGCTCCCTTATGCAACAAGTTATGTTAACAGTCACAAGTATTGAGACATTTTCGGATATTTTTTTGTTTGTTAGTTTGTTTTGAGGAATTATAAACTTCGGTTAATCAATTTTTGTTTGAGAAATCAATGAAAATATGAACACAAAGTTAATTTGATAACAATGTGAAGGCATTATTTTTTGTTTTTTTATTGAATCCATTCAGAAAAGAGGGGAAATATCTATTTGATGCCAAAAAATAGAAAACAAATTGTTGAAAAGATGAGTTATTATTTCTGAATGAGAAAAAAATTTTTTTATCTTTTATATTTTTTTATTGGAATAATAGAACATTTACGAATTGTAATTGGAAATAAAAATGCATTTCAATGACAAGTTATATCATATTTAATTGAACAATTTTATTTTTTGTTTTTTGCTGTTTTTGTCAAAGAACTTGGAAAAGAATATTTTTTTGAATTGATAAGAAGTTTGAAATCTGTTCGGCTTGTTCGAGATTATTTTATCAAAAAAATTTTTTTTTGAAAAAAAATTAATCATCCTTTTTTTTTCATATCATATTGATCATCAGATAGTGACATTTCTGAAATTCTTCCTTCATAATTTAAATACAATCATATTATTTGAATCGAGTTTGTGAATCTTCAAGAAAAACAAAAAACACTCAATATTATTTTTAATAATAATTCAGTTGTTGATTAGTGAGATATTGATTTTGACAACTTTTGTTGAGTCAGATATTCATCAACACCCCCATCCCCATTTTTTTATAATTAAAATCCTTTATTATTTTTGTCAGTCTCATATAATCATCAAGATACATTCTTTGAAACATGAAATAAATGATCGACAAGTTCGGAAATGTTATTGTTATTGGGGAATGATTTCTGTGAAGTTCTGGTTTTCATTTGTTGATGTCTCAAACAGATCTTGAGTTGTGTTGTAATGTTCTTGTGACAAAAGACTTGCTCGTATTTCCATTGACATTTTTGAGACCAGTTATTTTTCCTGTGATGAGTGAATCCACCATTCACACATTTTTATTTCATTTCTCCAAACAGTTCATATCTTTCAAAAACACTTTTCCAATATTCATCGATCAATTCACCAATTGTTCTTCTGATCGTATTTTTTTTTTTTTGAAAAGTCGCAAACGTTTAATCTTCATGTTCTATTAATCATTCCATTCAAAGAATAACTTCTTTATTCAATCTGAAATATTTCTTGTTATTGTCATATATGTTCATAAATGAATTTTTTATATTGAAAAATCTCAAACATTTAATTTTCTGGTCAATCGAATACTGCACTGTTTTATCAGATTTCGTGACAAACGCGTAAAATTTGGTTATTGATACAACGAATTCAAAACAATGAAAATTGATTTATTTATCTCGTCTAATTGAGATAAATAAGGTGATGTGAAAGCTGATAAAACAGTGCAGTATTCGATTGACCAGAAAATTAAATGTTTGAGATTTTTCAATATAAAAAATTCATTTATGAACATATATGACAATAACAAGAAATATTTCAGATTGAATAAAGAAGTTATTCTTTGAATGGAATGATTAATAGAACATGAAGATTAAACGTTTGCGACTTTTCAAAAAAAAAAAAATACGATCAGAAGAACAATTGGTGAATTGATCGATGAATATTGGAAAAGTGTTTTTGAAAGATATGAACTGTTTGGAGAAATGAAATAAAAATGTGTGAATGGTGGATTCACTCATCACAGGAAAAATAACTGGTCTCAAAAATGTCAATGGAAATACGAGCAAGTCTTTTGTCACAAGAACATTACAACACAACTCAAGATCTGTTTGAGACATCAACAAATGAAAACCAGAACTTCACAGAAATCATTCCCCAATAACAATAACATTTCCGAACTTGTCGATCATTTATTTCATGTTTCAAAGAATGTATCTTGATGATTATATGAGACTGACAAAAATAATAAAGGATTTTAATTATAAAAAAATGGGGATGGGGGTGTTGATGAATATCTGACTCAACAAAAGTTGTCAAAATCAATATCTCACTAATCAACAACTGAATTATTATTAAAAATAATATTGAGTGTTTTTTGTTTTTCTTGAAGATTCACAAACTCGATTCAAATAATATGATTGTATTTAAATTATGAAGGAAGAATTTCAGAAATGTCACTATCTGATGATCAATATGATATGAAAAAAAAAGGATGATTAATTTTTTTTCAAAAAAAAATTTTTTTGATAAAATAATCTCGAACAAGCCGAACAGATTTCAAACTTCTTATCAATTCAAAAAAATATTCTTTTCCAAGTTCTTTGACAAAAACAGCAAAAAACAAAAAATAAAATTGTTCAATTAAATATGATATAACTTGTCATTGAAATGCATTTTTATTTCCAATTACAATTCGTAAATGTTCTATTATTCCAATAAAAAAATATAAAAGATAAAAAAATT
The DNA here is from genome assembly GCF_001643675.1 of Monocercomonoides exilis. Taxonomy (NCBI): domain Eukaryota; phylum Preaxostyla; order Oxymonadida; family Polymastigidae; genus Monocercomonoides; species Monocercomonoides exilis. Next base: position 207,078 of record NW_027150600.1, read on the forward strand.
TTTTTCTCATTCAGAAATAATAACTCATCTTTTCAACAATTTGTTTTCTATTTTTTGGCATCAAATAGATATTTCCCCTCTTTTCTGAATGGATTCAATAAAAAACAAAAAATAATGCCTTCACATTGTTATCAAATTAACTTTGTGTTCATATTTTCATTGATTTCTCAAACAAAAATTGATTAACCGAAGTTTATAATTCCTCAAAACAAACTAACAAACAAAAAAATATCCGAAAATGTCTCAATACTTGTGACTGTTAACATAACTTGTTGCATAAGGGAGCATCGTGTCGAATAAGAAAAAATTAATTTATTCTTCTTTTTCTCAAACATCTCAAAGGCACACCTCATTGACAACACTTAAACATTCATGAATGAGGAGTTGTTTACGAGCTGCAATCAATCTTCAAGTGACTCATCCCCAGATAACCTGTCGAAACACTGAATAGCGCTCCAGCTGCTGCTGATGATGAAAGGGCTCCTGTTCCAATCGAACTCTCCACCCTCCCTTTCCCAATGACCGAAATCTTCTTTGCTTCAATATCAATTGTTGTTGCCTCGCTTGTGTGATTCCCTTCCATCAGCGTGACTGACAAGCTTATCTGTATCTCACACATTTGAAATGCCTTCTTCATCGTCAGACACGGATTTGATTCATTTGACCCGCATAGCTCATATCCATCACTCCCATTCGCAGAAACATAGATCGTCTTATCCTTTAGCCATTCCTTCTTTTCTGTGTGCTGAAATGTCCAAGCATTTGCATTCGAGTAGTTGTATCCATAACATACTCTCTGGCCATCTGTGTTTGTGGTGTAACATTCCTTGAACGGATTATTTTGGGATAAATAGAGATTATTTTGATCATAATACATCACATCATGACCATATGGTGTGGATGTTGTTCTACATCTGCATTCGTGAAAAAATAGAAAATAACAATAAAATGTGTCATTTGGCGCATTTTCTCTATTCGGATTAATCCAAAATCCTCCTCCATATGCAGATGCTGAACATGAGATAAACTGAATGCTCCTCATTTTGAATGTGACAGGAACAGTTCTACAATACATGCCTCCACCTCCAGTGCTTGTAAGTGAACATGAAGTGAAACAGCAGTCAAACACACACGCACTCTCCCCTTCTCCATTTTCTGTCGGAATGCAATCTGTTCCCGAAACCTGAAAATTTTCAAGAAAAAGTCCTCCTCCATCATAAACGGCTTTGCATTTCTGGAATTCACATCCGCTGATCCGAACACATGTTGAAATCGTATAAACGAACACTCCTCCTCCTAAATAATTTTGTGCAGTACACGAATCGAAGGTGTTGTTCACAATCTCAACCGATTTAATATTATAGCAACTAATACCTCCGCCACACCAATACGCGACACATTCATTGAATGCACAATGAGAAACTGAAACAGTTGCGGACGATTGGCCATACATGAATATCGCACCACCGTTCGAAGCGCCATCGGAATATACCTCGCCTTTTCCTGTTGCCTTCGATCCATCCCATTCGCACCAAATGAATGAATTAGCTCCATTGAATGTTTCATTTTGTCTCCCCGGAGTCAATTTTCTATCTGCAGTTCCAATGCATTCAACATTTCTTGTCCGACAACACCCAATGAATGATGTGTTTGAGGCAGTTAAAGAGGCCAAGGGGTTGTTGAGGGAATGAACAATCCCTCCATCATATGCATCGCAGACCGATGAGAATGAGCAACTGTTCATCAAACTTGATGTTTGGGTTGACGTTGTTGTTGAAGGTGAACATGCATCATTTGCTGTTGAGATGTTGAAAAATGTCAGGTGAGAGAGGGATATTAGGGGTATTGAAGGTGAAGAAAGGAACGGGGCTGATGAGACGCAAAAAGAAGAGAATCGTGATTCACTCACCGAAATGCTCCCTTCAATGCCTTCTCCATCTCCTTCTCTTCCTCTTCCCCTTCCCCTTCCTCTTTCTCCTCCTTCACTCGCTTTTTCTTCACCTCCACCCTTCTCCCTTCCATATCCCTTCCCTCCAAACAGCCTTCCCGAGTATATCTCTCCCCCTCTTCTCCACCCTTTCAATGTGATGTTCCTCAACACCCCAATGCTCCCACTCAGATCAAATGCCCCTCCCTCAACGTCCTTCCCCATCCCAACAACAAACTTTTCATCCTCTTCCCTTTTTCCCACTCTTCTTCAAATACTCCTCAAAACATTCTCTCTTCAAATTCCTTTTTCCTCCATTTCCTCTCCTTTCATCATTTTCAATCAGCGTTCTTATAAAAATCATCTTCTTCTCAAATTCTTGTAAGACTCCTTCTTTGGTCATATCATCAATTTCTCTTCTCTCTCTTCTGTCTCATCATCCCCTTCTTTTCAATCCGCCTCATTAATCCTTCAAATATCCCCAATCATATTCATTTCACTTCTCACTTCTGTCATCGTTTCACACTCATCTCCAGATCTGTCTTTTCCCAACTCCATGTGCTGGCATGGGTGCTGAATGTTCCCTCAAAAATTCAAATCTCCCAAAACCAAATCATATAAATCAATAAATATTTCTCACATACACACCAAAAATATAAAATAAAATAAAAAAATAAAATAAAATAAAATAAAATAAAATAAAATAAAATAAAATAAAATAAAATAAAATAAAATAAAATAAAATAAAATAAAATAAAATAAAATAAAATAAAATAAAATAAAATAAAATAAAATAAAATAAAATAAAATAAAATAAAATAAAAAGATTGCAATGGATCAAACGAGAAAACTCAAATCCTCTGTTCATAAATTCATCGGATGCAACGCTCATGCGTCTTTCTCTTCCTTCTCGCACTTTCCTCGCTCCTCACACGAAATTTCATTTTCTGTCTTTGGCTTCCTCTTCTTTCCCCACATCTCCACTCAACATTAACAATTTTCTCAAAATCTTCTTTCCCATTTCTTCCTCTTTCCCTCAAAATGTTCTTCCTCCTCCTCCTCCTCTCTTCTTCTCTTCTTCTTTCATTTTCTTCCTCTGCCTGCAACACTAAACAGCAAGTGCCATCTGAATCTGATCATTCGACCTTCCCACAGCAAAAGACTGCTCCACTCTCCTGATGCTTCAGTTACCACACTCGTCATGGCACTTTATCCAGATCGCTCCCCTCAGAAATATCGATCATTGCCAAAACGAGCACAGACATATTAATAACTTGCTTGTTGCAGCCAGGAATGGATTCTTCAGTTTGGATTCTTCAGAAAGAATAATTCGAACAAGAATGTGGATAACATTGGAAGGAAAGAAGTTTTCATTCAAATGCTTGCTTGGTGAAACAAAGAAGAAGCAGACTGTGCTTTGCTTGGTAGATCACCAGGAAAAATCATTATCTTTGTCATCCCCCCTCTTCTTTTCTTTTCTTCTCTTCAATTCCCTCCCAAGTCGATTCCACCATGCAGCACATCCTCCATCGAAACAATGAAAAAGATTCTCACAAAAAAACATCACCTGCTTAAATATCAAATGGCCTCTTTCTTCCTCTTTTTCTTCTTTGCCAATCTTTGCTGCCGAACAAGAAATACCCACAATCAGAAACAAAAACAAGAATAAAGACCAGGAAGAGAAATGGATAGGGAGGAGATGCTCTTTCAATCAAGGAGCATTGGGATTCAGTTGTTATTCGCCAGAAGAGGTTTTCTTCCCGAAGGCACTCGCCATATTTGTTGGCTTCATCTGGAAAGCAATGGATGAAGAACAAGGAAACATGAGCGTAAAAAAGATGATCACAACAGAAAAGGCGAAAAAGTTGATATATGCGAAGAAGGCGAATAATAATATATGCCAAAATAACAAAGGCATATGTGCCATTTGAAAGAGGAAGAACGCGATTTTCGAAGAGAGACATCTTCGAAAATCTGTCTCGGGTAGATCAAGAATCAGGCAAAGGAGCCAAGTGCTTCAAGGTAGCCAATGCTTCTCTCTTGAAGTGCAGCTGCAAACAGCATCTGCCCACAGAACTCCCTATGCAAAAGCACGCTTCGAAAATGGAGAAGCAGAATATGCTGGAAGTTGTTTGAAGGTCGGCTCTCGGATTATCTGACAATCATGCATGAAAAGATCTGCGAACAGCTATGTAAGCGGTCGTGTGAAACAAGGAATACAGAGATGGCAAGCATGAGGGATGGATGATAAAGCAATTTTGGCGGCAGCATCCATTTTTGCCACATGAAGAGCACAATACACAGCTGTCTCCAGAACATGCGTTGTTCAGAAGAATTCCCACAGTCTCTTTCAGAATAGAAAGCGTTCACAACTTGTGCAAACTGCAAACATCTCTCCTGAGACATGTATCCTCGTGTCGGACAATTTGCAAATGTTTCTTCATCCATTTCATCATAGTCATCCCAGTTCCTTCTTCCTTCTTCCTTCTTCCTTCTTCCTTCTTCCTTCTTCCTTCTTCCTTCTTCCTTCATCTTTTCTTTTTTCTTTTCATTGGCGTCATCACTGTCATCTCAATTAGCTCCAAGCCCTGTCCACTTCAACTGACATGCGCACAGAAGACTGCAATAAAGATAGCATTCCCGCTCTTAACAGAAGAATTCCACCTTCTCCTCAACCCCACCAGAAGAGGAGATTCCCCCACCTTGCCATGCCGCACCCTCAATAAGATGAAAAGAAAGCACCCCAAAATCTAAATAGCCATGCCTCATTCTGCACTTTTCCCCTTCCTCCTTTTCTTTTATTCCTCAAATTCTTTCTCTCTTCTCTCTCACCTCCCCCTCCATTCCCAACCTCTCTTTTCACAACGCCCTGCCACATCTTCCTGTCCTGCCTCTCCTTTCCCTGTTCCCATTCAACCAGCCCGCCACTCTGCCCAGCTTCTTCCGTTATGTGCACACACATATATCTTCATCTAAACATTCGCCTCGTTGTGCGTTCCTGGGCATGAAGCGCTACCCCCGATCCAGTGCCTCTTTTGCCGAGTGTGCATGCTTCGTCTGTGCACCCACACTCCGCCACCACACGCATTTTCTTGTGATTCGCCTGCGTTCGTATCCTCTGCACACACAACATTCTGAGATTGAGGCACATTTGATGCACGACAAAATGAAGCTGATGGAAGGGCACCTCCAGCTGCTCCGCTTGCCCAGAAGAACACTGCTCCCCAGATGATATTTGCAGGTCGTCCTGAATAACGGATGTTGAAGACAAAGACGAAGATGAGGACAAATGAAGAGAAAGGCTGATGCTTGCAGTTGCTAAGTGGTTGCAGAGAAGCACAAACGGAAGGGCAGCCACCTCCAATGCAGTTCTCGCACTCGGCTTGCCTGTCTGTTGCCTGATTCCCATCACCGGTCCTTCAAAACACCCGATGCTTCTAAAAGCTTCCAAGAAACAGAGCAAAAACGAAAAACCCTCAAACGAAAGAACATCCAAACTCTATCTTCCAGTCAATCTCTGCCAACTCCAAATCGAAGCAGAATAAACCACTTGTCAAAATCGGTGAACTTGTCGAATTTCTAATTCATTGAAGCCAAATGGAATAGATCCATTTGCATATCTGCCTTGTGCATTCAGAGAAACAGGAAAGTCTTATAAGTATAATTGACATTTTGGGGCTCTCCTTTTTTTTCGTTGATTTATTTCCATTCCTTTTATGTGATTAATATCCTTCCCTTGATATTGCCAGCCACTTTCCTTGACAAAAAACTGTTCTACTGCATTACGCCCCCAAATGCTATATAATATTGTGCAGACTTTATCCTTCACAGAATTCCATCCATAAATCTTCATTCAATAAAGTATCAGCTGAATTTGTTTTCACCTCTTGTTCCAAATAAAAATCATATATCTTCCGTAACTTCATTTATTTCCCAATGCCTATATAATAATCTGCTCCGTTCTCATCGTATTGCTTTCCAAAGCGGAGATTGGCCATTTCAACAATAACTCATATTCCTGCACTTTGGAGAGGATACAGACGGAAATATCTTCACAATCAATAGAACAATATAAATTACATACATTATGTCTTTTTGTGTTATTGATGAAATTGTTGCATTCCCCTTGGCCATCCAATTTCCTATTATCATCAGGCAGAATTCCAAAAATATTGCATCTCCACCATTTCTTGTTGCATCCACAGGAAATAATATTTCTAGTTCTGCAGGTAATGTTCATTCACGGATTTCTCATTCTGTGAATGGAATATTCCAGTTCTTTCAAATCTGATGATCATGGAATCTATAACAAAAACTTGAAGTGATTTAATCAAAGTGTTAGTTATTTTGTTGTGAATTCCATGAAAGTGGAATGTTCATTGAATTGAATGTTATTTTATTTGTTGAAAAATTGATCGAAATAAATGAATTCAATAAAAAAAAATATTTTTTACATTATTAGATGTTCCTTTTGATAAGTTATTAAAGCATACCAAAAAAAGTTAAAATGGCATGTTGACAATTAAAAATCAACTGAATTGAACGAAAAAATGTTGATGGTGAATTATAATTGGTGTGTGAAATGAAACAAATCTTCGAATTACATTTCAACAAATAATCACATTTTCAATGCGATTAATGAGGAAGAAAAGATAAGAAAAATTCTATGATATTCACAAATATATGCTTTATGAAATAAAAATAATGTTAAATTGCTCTGAAAGAATTGGAAATCTCAATTCTACTCCTGGGTGCTCATTTCTTGTTCTTTGCTTCCCTCGTTGTCTCCATCTTTGTTGCTTTTGGCCTTCTTTTTCTTGACAATCACAATTGCAACCACAATCACAACAACTGCAACAACTACAACTACAACAACTATAGGCACAACAATGGATATTATCATCCTTCTTTTCTTTTCTTTTTGCTTTCTGTTTTGCTCAGCGATTCGATCTTGTCTCACTTTCACGTACTTCTCATACACATCTTCTGGTTCAGATTTTTCATCTTTAGCTCCCACAATCCACCCAGTTGTTGAATTGTCATAATCATTCGCAAACTCAAATGAGCCTTCTTGTTTGCAGAACTCATCAAAATCTGGGGCAACAATGAATATTGATCTTGCTGTAGAATTCGCTGTGTTTGAGCCATCAATCTCAAGATTGTTTGCAGAAGGAAGTTGAAGATTTGATGCTGCCTTTGGAATTTTTATGGACATTGCCCCTGCTTCCCCATTTGGCGCTGTGCATGACTTGAATGTGCATTTGTTGTTTCTTCCAATAGCCACTTTCGACTCTTTCGAAATCAAAATAATGAACAACCCAGCTGTATCTCCTTCCTCCGAATAAGAATCTTTGATATTCAATCCCTCAATGGCAATTTTCACAGCTTCGATTTCTGGATCCGAAATATAAATTGCAGGATTGTTTGAAAATTTAACATTGCTGATCTCCACTCCATTCAAAGACACTTCCCTTGTTCCGCTGAAATAAAACATCGATGACATAAACGAAACTGTATTACTGTTATCTGTGCATGTGACAGTGTTCATTGCAACTTTTCCCCCCCAAACGTTTACAAGATTGCCTACAACGAAATCATCTTCATTATCATTTGTTGTCATTTCATATGGTGATAGTGAGCTAACCCTGACAAACCTGCAATTGTTGATCGTGAGTGATGTTAACTTCGCATTTCCAAAAATTAAAGAATCCCATTTGTTCTCAGACGTGGGAAAATTGAATGCCAAATACTTGAATTCCACCTCTTTTTCACATGTGAATAAATCATATGATCCTCTTACATCACAATTAACAGTTGCTTCCACATTTCCATTTCCGTCACTGCTAACTCCTTCGATGATTATCCCACGGCTCTTGCTAAATGTAATTACTTCAGCTTCAAGTGGATCGTCGGATTTTAATATTGCAATTCTAAATGTATCTTCTCTTGTGATCATTCCCAACAATTCGTTGGCCTCCTTCAAACTGAAAATTGGTCTTTCTGAGCTTTCACCATTCCCAGTACCTCCAGACTTCACATAAATCTTTGAAGCATCTTGCGATGGAGGCAGTAATGGATCTAAATACTTGGATACAAAATCAATTTCTTCGTAGTTATTTTCTACAATTCCAACAACATTCCACATGTTTCTGCTTCGTGCGTAATTAGCTGCAAAACTCTTCTTCATTGCAAATGCTATTTCTTCGAATAATGAATCATCAGCCATCTCCAAATATATTCCAATATTCCTTTTTGACTCGCCTTCTCCAGCTGTGCATCTGTCAAATATCAGATCCGTTCCGTCTTCGGGCCATTTAATCTGACTTGCTGATTCAATTGCAAGCGTTCGTAGATATATTCCTCCAGAACCTTGATTATTCTTGCAACTGCAAGATAAAAAAGTGGTGACGCCTTCATCTCCAACGGTAAATGTGCTTTCGCCATTTTTGAAGCTAACATACAATGATCCGTAACGAAATGCTTCACATTCAATAAAATTGCTTCCATTCAATGTGACATCACATTTATTGTTACATGTGATCTGAATAACAGATAACGCACTTGTCTCAACTTTCTTCAAAGTTATATTTGACAATATCACTGTTTGAGTGTCGATGGTACGAAACAGTTCGTTCTCCGATGTTAATGCATTTGAATCATCCGCGCACTCAACTGAGTCCAATGTTAATGATCCTCCAGATGAGTACACAAGATAAATATCAGTGTGACATCCTTCAACTTCTGGTCGAATAAATCTGCAGTTGCTTATTGATAGCTTTGCACCCGATCCACTTATCAAATCAAGCGATAAATACTCTTGGCTTTCATTTCTCAAAGTTGTTGGGAAGTGAAACGCCAAGTATTTGAATTCCACATCACAATAGCAATTAAATAGATTACTTCCTGGATGAATGTCACAATCTATTGCCACTTCAGCATTTCCACTTCCATCACTTTTCCATCCTTCAATTGTAATTTTTTGTTTATTGCTAAATTCAACAACTTTTGCAGTCAATGGTTTTGTATCGTAGACTATTTTCATGTTGCATACGCTGTCATTGGTCAGCAGATTATATGCATCTATCAATGATGGCTTTTCCTTCCTAATCTCCAATCCGCTGTTTTCATCTTTCCCGCTTTGCTTTACAAACACTGTTGTTATTGATTCAGATGGCTCTTCTTGTGCGTAAGTCGATGCCAAAATTTGGAAAAGAATAAATCCCAAAAACATTCTTAAAAGCACTTTTCAAAAAAGCACTATTTTGATCAATGCTTGTATAACTTTAAAATTGATTGTTGAAAAAGTTTTTAAAACCTTTATCAAAGAAAAATACATTTTTATCAACGAATATATAAAAAATAATATGACATAATTATTCAAAGCAAGCTTATTTTATTCTACAAATGTCAAATTAATGAAAAAACATTTATATGAAATATTGTTTGTTTGTTTAATAACGTTTTTTTTTTAAACAAAAAATGTGTTGAAGTCAATGTTCAAAAAATTTAGAAATCTATCGCATTCACACAGGATCAGTAATTTGGCACTACCATATTTCAAAACTGGGACCGAAGTTTTTTTGCTCCCAACTTCACTTCTGAAAAAAAAAATATCTTCCATTTGTTCCAAAACAGGCAACTTTTTATGAAACTGAATATTGATTATATTTTTCTATAGGGTGATTTTTTTATCCGGACAATTTTTTTAATCCGGACAATTTTTTTTATTGGCGTTTCTCACTAAATAAAAACTGAAAATAGAAAAAGCATATTGAACCAGGTTTGAATACATATTAAATGATCAGACATAAAAAATTTTTTGTCAATTTTTGTTTTTGATGAAGATCTTTGGAATTTTTAATTTATTTTTGATAATTTGTTTTGCTCGTTTTTAACCGACTCTCTTTTTCTGTCAGTTTTTAGCTATCGGGCCATAAATCATTCATAATTATCTTTTATAATTTCAAATGGGGGAAAATATGGACTTTCAAGCTTTTTATGCACAAAGCATGAAAAAATTGCTTCACTCATAACTTTTGATCGCTTACTCAGATTTCAAAATAAATTTGATTTTCATATCTTTTAACAGGCATCATTGTTATCAAAGCATAAAGAATAGTGACATTTCACGAATGTTAAAAAATGAATATATTTTTATTATGTTTTTTGATTTCTTCAAGTCAATGAATGGAGCATATTTTTTTAATAGAAAATTCATGAAGTGAAATATTTTTCCCCTAATCTTTTATGTTTTTTCTTATTTTTTCACGATGTTTTCGCATTTCATAGTTTTTGAAGATAATAAAAAAAAAACTCTTTTTTTTTTAATTGTCATTTATTCTTTCAATGAAAATACCAAAATATTATGCAAATTATAATAAAATTCTTTCCAAATCGAAATATTATGTCATATTTTATTAAATCAAGAACGAAAAGAGCAATTTTATCATAATGATAAATCTATTTGTACTGCTAAAACAACAACATTTTTTAAATAAAACACGTGGTTCATATTTACTGCAAGTAGTTATCTTTTCATGCACATCACTAAAAAACGTCTGATCAATATTGTGAAGCTCATTATTTTCAGTTTTTTGTTATTAAAATCAAAAACGATGAAAGGCGAAAAACTCCTGAAAAAATAGGAAAAAACATAAAACATTTGGAATAATAAAACTTCATTGTGTGTGTTTCATAGCCTTAAAGTTAATAATAAACAAAAAAAGAAAGATAGTCCAAAATAAACAAAACAAATGATCAAAAATAAATTAAAAATTCCAAAGATCTTCATCAAAAACAAAAATTGACAAAAAATTTTTTATGTCTGATCATTTAATATGTATTCAAACCTGGTTCAATATGCTTTTTCTATTTTCAGTTTTTATTTGGTGAGAAACGCCAAAAAAAAAAAAAAATTGTCCGGATTAAAAAAAATGTTCGGATAAAAAAATCACCCTAAATGGATTTTTTTATTGAAATTCTCCTTTGTTGGACAATAAATTTATAAAGCTCTCACATGTTCGTTTTCAAACGGTTTCAAGACTGATGAAATGATCGAAGTACCATAAAACGATATAGGTGTGATTTTTTAATGAGATCATAAAAACGTTGCACTGTTGATCTTTCATGAATAATTTTTTTTGTTGTTAAAATTTCCCATAAAAAAAAATTTGAAAATCTGAAGAGAAATCGTTGAAAAACTTAAAATCATGTAATCGATCGATGAAATTTTAAAAAAAGAAGTTGCGATTGAATAAATGTTGTTGTATGTTTGATAATTCAATTATCTTTTTTCCGTGAAAGTTTATTTGTCGGATAAGAAAAAAGAAAAATAACCTTTTCAGCGGGATAGAAAATATTATTTTTCTCAGTGACAAGGTCAGTGACGTAGGGGAATTGATGATGGAATTTGGAAAGAGGATTTTTTAGAAAAGCTTCTTGAATGGAAATTCAGCAATTTGGTTTTCGAAAGAAAATATTTGCATGTTTGCATTTTTTATTGTTCTTGTTTATTTTGAAAATGTTTCCTTCTGTGGCCTTCTCAGAATCCAGGAATCTGATGAATTATTCAAATGACCATTCCTTTCTTTTCTGAGGAGAACATCAGAAGAGAGCTGGATTCCGAGATACAATCAGCAGATGGGAATTGAATATTTTTTGTATTCAACTTGAACAGGAGATGAAAAACAAATTCTATATCAAATCATTTGGATAAGAGGGGAAAAGGATAAATGTCCACAATTGAACAGAATTTGGAAAGAAAAAATGAAAAGATATTATTTTCTGAAAAAAAATGTGTGAAAACATAGAAAGAAGGATATTTAAGGAGAAAAAAGGATGATGAAGAAAGGAGCACCGGGAAACAAGGGAAAAGGAGATTGACAGCATCAGTAATTGAACAATCCTCTGCATTTGCGATAGGGAATGCATGTGTGTTCTTTTGAGGAATTTTAATTATCAATCCAAAACCAATTATTATTATTTTATGTCTTTCTGTTTCCATTCCAATGAACAGCTTTTTTTTCATGTTGTGCATCATTCACAGGAACAATCCATTTCAAGCAGCATTTTTGAAGATTATATGGTTTCTTCTCATTCTCCTTCGATTTCTTCATTGACGATATTAAATTAACTTGGCTGATGAAAAGAAAACCTTTTTCGTTTTTGAGAATTTGTTGTTTGGATGGCTATCATATTCTCATGTTCAACATAAAATAAATCTTCCTTATCTTGCTGCTGTTGTCTTTTATGAAATTCGAATCTGTTTGCAATGTCTGCATTTTCTTCAAATGAGTCTTGTTCGCCTTTGTCGCCCAGCTTGTCCAGAGAGCTTCATCGAACTCATTTCATTCCATTTCTCTCTCAGATGCCCCTTCTTCTTTCACTTCTTTCGTTTTTTTTTCGTATCTGCTACTTCGAGTATTTTGTTTGCGAAAGCAATTATTGTGTTGAACTCTGATCATTCAGCATTAACTTCATCATCATCATCATCATCATCATCATCATCATTATCATCATCTTCTTCTTCTTCTTACTCGTCTTCACCAATAGCAACCGACCTCTCTCTCCACCCATGATCACCACACTTCTCTGAGATTAACCTGCGCTCCGTATAATAACAATGCATCCTCTCCTCCGTCGACGCTATCTCAACCGCTGTGCACAAGTAGCTACTGCTTTAGGCGCTTCACATTCTTCTTCTTATTCCATTTCGCTTTTCTGCTTCTGCAATTGTTGCACTTCATCCAACAAACAAGTTTGCGGTGGGAAAGCAACACGCCAACATCATCACCTTCTTCTTCTTCTCAACTATCGTCTTCGTATTCAAACCTTCTTCTTTGTTTTCATCTTCTCCTTTGCAAGGTCTTCAACAAATTTAAATGTGGTTAGTTTTTTTAGCGTGATATATCAGCATCATTTTCTGTTTGAGCCAAGAAGTGCTTGACAATCACTCAAAATCAACCACTGATTCGTGGATTGCCGATTTTGTTTAATTGCATCAATTTGTCCAATACAATAATAGAGATTATGAAATTCTTTTTCAACCGAAATCAACTTATTGAAAAAATATTTTGACAAACAAACAACTCACAATAACACCATCCTCCTTCTTCAAAACCTTTTTTGAGTTTTTCATGGAATTGTCAATAACAATAAATATTCATTTTCACTGTCATCTCCTTCTTCGTCTATTTCTTCTTTTTTCATTTCTTCTTCAACAACTTCTTCAACTTCATTCTTCCTTATTCATTCACACAATTACGCAGCATCTTTCTTCATTTCAGCAACTGTGATCGTCCCGTTCTTCTTCAATGCCTTCTTCAATGAACAACAAAAAAATATTCCTATTTCTATTTCATTCAACTCCCGTAAATTCAGGGCCAAGCGTCATCTTTTTCTTCTTCTCAGAAAGAAGAAAGGAATATTTATTCAAACACAGAATATCAGCTGAAATAAATGAAAATGGAAGAGATGTTATGATGAGCCAAGAAATGAAGGGAAACAGGCATGTAATAAGAAAAGGAGGTTGCCTTTCCCTCCTTTTTCTGTGAATGATGGGGACACAGACGAAAAGATAATAATATTGAAACAATTCTTAATTGGTGGGTGAATGACAACAGAGATGACATTCGAGAGATTTCTCCATGACAATGTGTATTCTCCTTCCATGTGAGTAATTTTCGAGTGAATGTCTCCGACTGAGCGACCTCTCTCTGATTTTTCTTCATTTTCGGCTTCTGCTTCTGCAACTTCATCTTCATTTTGCTAATCACTCCTTCAATGCGATATCCATGATGGCCTTCTTTGAATGCTTCAGGATGCGCAGCAAAGACGAGCAACAGGAGACATCTTAACAAACACTGAAGTTGCAAAAGCGAGTTGCCTCTTCACTTGCCAATTTTCCAGTTCATTCTCATTCAATCCTCTCCATCAACCAAAAATTGGGAGGAAATTTCAGATGAGATGAAAGTTGACGATAACGAAGGCGAAGACGATGATGATGATAATGAGGAAGAAGAAGAAGAAGAAGAAGAAGAAGATGATGATGATGATGATGAAGAGGAAGATGAAACTAAAGATACAAGCGAATATGAAGAAGAAGAAAAACTTGAAGAAGAAACAGATGATAAATGATTGAGGAAAGACACATACAACAAAGCATTCCAATACCCTCAAAAGCCAAAGGAACATACAAAAGAAGTTAAAGAGAAGATTAGGAATGAATTATGTGACGCATTTGGCGAGCCTGAAAAGCTGCCTGGGTTGTTTTATTGGGAAGAAACTCTGCCTCTTCTGCCGCCTTTGGGAGAACAGAGGGTAGAAGGCGGGGAAGGGAAGAGAGGAGCGACAAAGCATCGTCTTCTTGATCGGTACGTTGGCATTCAGAATTGTTTGAAAAGAGGGTGCAATGAATGAGCATCAGCATCCTCCTTCTCCTTCTCAACCACAATCGCATTTTCTTTCATATTCCCACCACTCATCCACTTCTTCTCCTCCTCCTTTCCCATCTTCACTATCTTCACCATCATCTGCTTCTTCTTCTTCATATTCCTCTTTGTATATGATCTCGAATTCGAGTAGTTATGATTGTGATTGCAATTGTTCATCTGCCAGCCAGCCATCTGCATTGCAGTTATTTCTGTCTGATTACACACAGTTTGAGAGTGTCTCCAACACGCAGATTCTGTCAAAGATCCCATTTTTGGAGCACTTGTGAAGGATCTGATTGCTCTTTTGTGCAGATGCCTTCTCCGCCTTCACATTCTTCAGACAAGCTGCATTTTTTTCCTCTTCCACCTCTTCCACCTCTTCTTCATCTTCTTCATCTTCTTCCTCTTCTTCCTCTTCTTCCTCTTCTTCATCTTCTTCATCTTCTTCATCTTCTTCATCTTCTTCATCATCATCATCTTCTTCTTCTCCCTTTTCTTCTTCTTCTTCACCTTCTTCTTCTTCACCTTCTTCATCTTCTTCATCTTCTTCCTCTTCTTCCTCTTCTTCCTCTTTCTCTTTTTCTTCCTCATCTTCATCCATTCGTTCAGGAATGATGCAAAGGAAGGCTCCCCCAACTCGTATGCCCTGACACTCACAGCCAGACTGAACAACAATCATGCACAATTTATGAATTTTGATGATCCATCAGTTATTGAAAACTTGTTGGCTGAATGGAAACAATTGAAATCAAATGGAATTCTTCTGAAACATGGTTTGCAACGCGTGGGAGAAGTAATAAAGCACTTTGAGGTTCAAAGGAAGGAGAAAGACATGAGGAGTCATTTGGGATGGTTGAAGAATGCATGAATGAATCAAACGTGATTGAATGCAGCGAATGGAGCAGAGCAACCTGCTGTATGATGTTCCTTCCATGGAGGAGGTTATCGAAAAAGAAGAAGAAATACGTTGTTATAAACGTGAAGAAAGTGGAAGATCTGTCAGAATCAACATGTCGATGGCTCGTGGTAGCTTTGGTTGTGCTTGCGATGTTGCACAAAGAAGATGTACCATCCATTGAGAATATCAGAGGCAAGAGATCTTTTCTGTGAAAGCTGACGAAGATAAAGAGGACAAGTGGTGCAGAAGAGAGGCGGAGGAGAAGGAGATCTAAAGGATGAAGGAGAAGAAACAAATTCAGATGATAATTGGCGGTGGAGGAGAAAGAGGAGGGGGTCTTTTGTTGGAAATATGAAAGTATATTTATTTTTTTGGAAGAAGGGCGCTTGGCAGACTCGAACAAGGTGGAGATGAAGCTATCTGTGGATAGCTGATCTGAGAAAGAAGAAGATGAAGAAGAAGAAGGCGATGGGGATGAAGAGAAGAAACATCGAGTGGCCGATGAGAAGAGGAAGTCTGGTTGTATTGGGAATGAACAGTCAATTGTATCACAGAGACAACAAAGGCAACAGCAAGGGCAAGGAAGATGACTTGAAGTTTAGTCTTTTTCTTCTGCTGTGCCTCCAATGACGACAGAAATGCTGGAAAGAGCTCGTTGAAGAACCCAGTGACCGAACTTAGAAGAAGATGAATGAAATAAAACGTGAAAAGTTATGGTTCATATCTTTATGAACCAATTGATTGAAAAAATAAAAATGAGAGCTAGAAAAAGGTTAAAAAAAAAGAAAACCAAGAAATATGATAAAAACAATAATAACAATAAAAGAAAAATATGACAAACATTTTCTATTCAAGAATCGCATCTTTATTTCTTCTTGATCAGAACATATTGGTAATTGATTGTGTGAGTCCAAACAGACTGGAAAGATAAAGCTCCTCAATGATTTCCAATGAAATGTTGTTCGAACAGGCATTTTGATGCAGATTGTCGATTAGCACATTCACAAAATGACCTTTGAAATCAACACAAAAATCCTTCAAAAAACATTTTACATTTCACAATAAAAGAGAAAGTTCAAAGTTTATAGTTTTAAATTTCCATAAGCATATAGAAATTACATCAAAAATAAATAAATACGTTGTTTTTTGTTTTTATTGATAGAAAATATCATCAACACAAACCACATTGCTTGCAAGCTTTTCCATCACCAACATTGATCTGTCTGATATTCTTTTCTTTTTTAAAACCAAGCTCAAAATTTTTGCGCCTTCTTTTTCTTTTCTGCTTTTCTGACTTTTCTTTTCTTTGAAAATCTTGTTAATCTTGTAAGAAATAATCCATGTTTCTCATAAAATTTAAGTGTTTTTTTTTCTAGTCTTTCAAAGATTTCCACACTGAGCGCGTAAAACTTTGCCTCTTCTTCAAACTCTTCTTCCTGTGATATAAACAGTGTCTTCATTTCATTCGCAATCACAATCCCCTTCAGAAGGATGTTCTTCTTCTTCGCCAGCGTATCTGCCCCATTCGACACAAACAGCTAAGAATCCAACGCAGACCGATTTATCCTGAGATGTATCTATCTCCCCCTCTTCCTCTGTTGCTTCCACCACATTCTTCAGTATCTGTTCATGTGTAACAGATCAAATATAACCTCACGAGGCAGCTTCACTCACTTCTGTTGCATCCGCCCAGACAATGCGAAAAACAGCGCAGGCTTGAGAACTTTGCAAGGGGGTCCGCACCTAAAATGAGCAGGTCATTCGTCGTATACTTCTCATCGACAGTGAGTCTGTCGTCGTAAACAATCGAGTTCTCGTTCAGCGCACGAAACAGGTTCGTGTGCACATCCAACTCCGCACACGAAATATACAATGAGCGCTCAATATTCACAAACGGAACCTCCGTCGGCTGCCCCTGCTCTTGTTGCTTTCTTTTGAACAAGTCCATCACATGTTGAGGGCCAGATAGAAGCGGCTGTGTTGATACGTGCTGAGAGCCATTGTGGCAAGCGCGCTAAGCATTCCACACATGTTGTGAGCATTGGAAGATGTCTATCTTATTCTCTTCGGAATCTGCTCCGTTTCTCCCATCAAACCTCCTTTGCTCTACAATCACTGCCAGCGCACCTTCCTCTCCTCCTTTCCTCAGGACTCTTATCCCTTGTTCCTCTTTCTTCTTCTTCTTCAGCGGAGTCGGAGGGCGGCAGATCTCTTCGATGTCCGTTCACTTCGGAACATCAAACTGCACTCACTTCAACTGAATATGTTTTGTGACTGTTCAAAAAGGAAGATCCATCTGTTTCATCTGCTTTTCCTTCTATTGTTGTTGCGCTACTTCTATTGCTCTCAAACTTGCTCCCATTCTGCTCGTGCTGCCCTATGAAGATGACAATCCACCAAAAGTTAAATCACTTCCCCCTCCTTCTCCTTCGTCTCTTCTTCTCGAAAGCAAACCATCCTCCATCTTCTTCAGCTCTTCCATGTTGCATCCATTGCTAAATGTTCAGTTGAACATCTTTTCTTCCTTTTTTCCGATCGTCTTCTTCTTCTGAGTTGATATCTTCTTAAACATTCGTGTTGGTTTGTAATAGAATTTCTCCAAAGCTGAAATACACTTGACATTCTTCTTCTTTTTCTTCATTCAAAATCTCTCTTTCTGTTGCTCCTTCCTCCTCCTCCTCCTCCTCCTCCTTCTCTTCTCTTCTCTCTTCGCACTCATTCTTCCTCCATCCACACTATATCTTCGATTCCTTTGCCTTCTTCTTCTTCTTCTTCTTCTTCTTCTTCTTCTTCTTCTTCTTCTTCACTTTCGTCAGCATCTTCTTCTTCATCCACTTCATCATCATTATTTTCTTTGTCTTCTTCTTCTTCTCCTTCTCCTTCTCCTTCTCTCCTTTTTTTTAACTCCTCCTTCTTTGATGAGGAATGCTCCACTTTCATCTCCTCCAAACCTGCCACTGTCTCTCAATCAAATGCATTGAATGTAATAAAATCAGCTCTGAAGATGAGATTCGATTCAACTTTTTGTTTTTTCAGCCGAGCGTTTCGTGAGCTGCATGGTTATTTGCTTGTTTGAGCACAAAATGTCCGTGAGGGGACACGTCATCTTTCAGAACATGAAGCAGAGTTGGCAAATAAAATGAGAGAATGAAGGAAGAGAGAAGGAAGAGAGAAGGAAGAGAGAAGGAATAATGAAATAAGAGCGATGATTGATGAGAAGTATTTTATGTGTGCTCTGATCGCATGCATCTGACGCAAATGAGAAGAGTTGAGGTATCTTAATCGCCAGGTCGTTTTGTTAGAGATTGCTCTTGAAGAGATAAGCTTGTGACAGAGAAGATGCAGATATATAGAAAAAAGAAGAAGAATCGGATGAGGAGGAATTGCAGGAGAAAATGTGTTTAATATCCAAATGTGTGCTGCACAAACTGAATTACCTAATTGTCAACTCCAAGCTTGCTGTTTGCTGAAATCATAAATTCTTTCAGCGGTGAAATCCAGTTGTAGTTGGCCTGAATGTTGTTCGACTGCCAACAAATATTCGATAATTGGATGTCTCGTAGTTGGCGTTTCTCCACTCTTTTGAAGCAAAAGCGGAATCACAAATAGAATTTCGCAGCCTTCCATGTCTGCCTGGCACAGTCCGAGAAACAGGAAAGCCTTACAAATAAAACCGATATTTTGGGGCTCTCCTTTTTTCGTTGAATTATTGCCTGTTTTAAGTAATAAATATCCTTCCCTCGATATTGCCAGCCACTTTCCTTTCCAAAAAAATACCCCAAACTGCTCTCCCTGCCTAACATTCCAAAATTCTATATAATATTGTGCAGATTTTATCCTTAGCAGAATTCCATCCATAAATCTACATTTTATAATATGAAAGTTGAATTTGTTTTCACCTCTTGCTCCAAATAAAAAATCATGAAAATCATGTATCTTCCGTAACTTCATTTATTTTCCAATGCCTATATAATAATCTGCTCCATTCCCTTCGCATTGCTCCACAAAGCGGAGATTGGCCATTTCAACAATAACTCATATTCCTGCACTTTGGAGAGGATACAGACGGAAATATCTTCACAACATATAGAACAATATAAAATACATACATTATGTGTTTTTGTGTTATTGATAAAATTGTTGCATTCCCCTTGGCCATCCAATTTCCAATAATCATCAGGCATAATTTCAAAAATATTGCATCTCCACCATTGACTGTTGTCACACAGGAAATAATATTTCTAGCTCTACAGGTAATGCTCATTCACGGTATTCTCATTCTGTAAATGGAATATTCCGTTTTTTCAAATTGAATGATCATTGAATCCATAACAAAAAAGACTCAAACCAACAAATCATTTTCATATTTTCTTTTTCTCGGCAATGGCTGAGTGAAAATGGACGTGGTTGAGGGGGGTGTGTGGAAACAAAAATTAAACTTGTTTTGGGGATATATTTGTTCATTTTCTGAATTTCATGTGTTTGGCAGTGTTTGATTTCTAAGCGAGCTTGTTTGTGGGGAGCAGGGTTCAGCTTGTGGCTGATCAGAGGAGCGGATGCGCACAAGAGAAAATGGTGCTTGCAGCAGCTATGCTTGATGGGATGATTTTTCAGCAGTTCCTTTTTCCGAAAAGAAAGGCAAACGAGGGAAACAATGTTTGTGAGAAGGAGCAGGAAGGGGAGGGGGATAAAGAGTGTGGAGCAGAGTGCCTGTTTGGTGGAGGAACACATTGCAAGTGGAATTTATACAGACATATTTTTTATTTTAAAGGAGGAGACAAAAGCGAGTTGGATGTTGTATTTTGGGAGCTGATGGGTGGGGATGTTTGGGGATGCAGTCATGCTCATCTGGGCAGTCGAGGCAGCACAGGAAAGGGACTGTGCGATTGTTTTGTGAGCCTTTCATGGTGAAAGAGGAGACAGGTTTGATAATTTGTTTCATGATAATTTATATATTTGATATTTTTTATTTTATTTTATGATTATTTCTTTTTTTTTATTGAAGATATTGGGTGAATTGCCGAAAGATGCATGGAAAGCTATCACATGTTGCCTGAGGGATGCTGAATGGGTGCAGAGTGTTTTTTAAGCCTTGCTTGAAGAATGAGAGGAAGAAGAGATATATTATATTTTTTTTTGGATTGAGGGCTGGATGGAGGAAGATGAGAAGAGAAGAATGGTGAGAGCGGGGTTGAATGGGCAATGGAAGAGCGGGTGAAAACAACATTTAATTTTTTCTTTATTTGGAATTGGATTTGAAAGGCGAAGGCGTGGTGTGGTGTGGTGCTTGGAGTGGATGATGTTGGGGTGAGAGGTATTTGGAGGGAGGCAAACAGGGGATGAGTGGAGTGAAGAGAAATGAAGATATCTGGAGGTATTTTATTCTTGTTTGTTCATTTTCTTCATATATCATTTTTTATTTGTATTTGTATTTGTATTTTTTGATTTCATTGATGTGTGATGCGATCAGGTGTTGCCAGAAGCGCCGGGGGAGCATGAAACATGGGATGTGGAAACACTGCTTTTTTTTCTGGGCATTCCTGGAAGAAATTGGGAGAAATTAGCAACTGAAGAGTGTTTGGCAGAATGATCCAGGCGGAAAAAACTGAAGAGAATGGGGAAAGAAATTTTTGTGGAATTTTTTTTAACAAAAATCTTTTCGGAAGCAGCAGCAGAAGAGGCAGAATAAGGGGAACTCAAGCTCAATGAAATATTTTTTGGCATGGCGCTAAGAGGCATGGGGAAGGGGGAGAATGAATAGGAAGAATTTTTGTGAACGAATTTCATTTCTCTTCTATTTGCCGATTTTTTCTCTTCACCTTCCATTCCACTTATATCCCTCTTTCATTTGACATTTTTCAACATCTCAACAGCAAATGAGGCATGCTCACCTTCAACCACTACGTCAACTCAAACATCATGTTTTATGAACAGCTGCTCATTCTCATCAGTCTGCGATGCATATGATGGAGGTATTGTTCCTTCACTCAATAATCCCTATGCCTCTTTATCTGCCTCAAACACCTCGTTTATTGGGTGTTGTCGGACAAGAAATGTGAAATGTGAAGGAACTGCAGATAGAAAATTGACTCCGGGGAGACAAAATGATACATTCAATGGAGCGAATTCATTCACTTGGTGCGAATGGAACGGATCGAAGGCTACTGAGAAGAGCGACGATTATTCAAATCAAACCTCGAATGGAGGAGCAATATTCATGCGTGATTTGACATCTGGAACACTTACCGTTTCTCACTGCGCGTTCAACGACTGCTCATCATATTGGTGTGGAGGAGGGATTATGTGCTATACTATCAAAGCAGCGACTGTTGAAAGCAGCACTTTCAATTGCTGTATCTCCTCAAATCGATATGGGGGAGGTGTATATTTATATGACGTTTCAACATGTGCTCGGGTGAGTGGATGTGAGTTTGAAAATTGTAAAGCTAGTGGCCTAGGGGGAGGGTTAAAATTAGATTATTTTCAGGTTTCAGGGCAAGGATGCATTCGAACAGAAAGTGGAGAAGGGGAGAGTGCGTGTGTGTATGACTGCAGTTTCACTTCATGTTCGGTTACAAATTATAATGGTGGAGGCATGTATTGTGCAAATATTCCAATCACACAATTCAAAATGAGGAGCATTCAGTTCATTTCATGTTCAGCATCTGCACATGGAGGTGGATTGGAGCTATATCCATACAGGCAAGCATCACAAAATGATGTAATTTATTGTTATTTCCTGTTTTTCCATGAATGCAAATGCTCTGCAGCCACTCCATATGGGCATGATATGGTATATTATGATTACTACAGTGTATATTTATCCAAAAATAATCCGTTCTATGAATGCTACACCACAAACACAGACGAGAAGAGAGTGTGTTATGGACATGATTATACGGATTCCAAGGGTTGGTCGTACTATCACACAGAAAAGTGGGATTGGCTGAAGAGGGGGATTCTCAATCGGTTTGTGGCAGTGAGTGGTGGTGGCGAAGAAGAGTTGTGCGGATTGGATGAGTCAAGTGCATGCCGAACCATTGGTGTTGCAGTTGAAAAGAGCGTGATCCAGGTGAGCCTGTCAGTCACACTGATGGGCGGGGATCACACAAGCGAGACAACAACAATTGAGATTGGAGAAAAGAAGATTTCGGTCATTGGGAGAGGCAAAGATAAAAGTTCCATCGAAACAGGAGCTCTTTCATCATCAGGTGCGCTGTTCAGTGTGTCAACAGGTCATCTTGGTTTATTGCACATGAAGGTTGACTGCAACTCAAATGCAAATCCTTCTTCGCCGAGTGTGGTTGTGGTATCTTATAGAAGCGGATCATTTTCACTTGAGTCAAGAAGCGAATTGGGCAAATTAGTAATATGGATTATTTAATTTAATAAAATTTCTTGATAATCAAAAAGAACATTTTATTTATTTATTTATTTATGAGTTTTGTATTTTGAATCAAGTGTTCCATTTCAAAATCTCTTTTCAAACCATTTTTGATTTTGGACATTCTTCAAGAAGAAATAATAAAGTGTTTTCTTCTGAAATAATCATTTATATTTAAAAATTCGATGAGAAATAAAGATGATTTTAAATGTTTCAATACCGCGTATTTTCCATGGAGGGATGAAACTGTTTGAACGAATGAGATATTTTATAATCACTCCATTCCCAAAATTTCGCTGTTATCGCAGAGTAAAAAAATTTTTTTCTTTTTTCCCAAATACAGACATTTCAGTATCAGCCATTTATTTGTTCTCTATTATTTTTTTATCGCAGGGACATTTATTTATTGCCCTTAATATGCTCATTGGAACATATCAAAAGAATAGAGGAAAAAATTGAATGAATATATTTGAAACACCATTAAACATTGTTTTTGCTGATTTTTCATTTCTTATTTATTTATTAAAAAAAACATCTCGACAATAGTTATTTTTTTGAAAATTATTTCTTTTCGGCTAAAAAACTATTCTCATCTTTCAAAGAGACGTCAGACTTGGGGGGAAAAAATATTGATTAACTTTTATTATAGATTTTTTATTGCATTAAATCCATTTCTCACTTCTCATTCCTAGTCCAGTGTGTGCTTTTCTGTTTTTTATTCATTTCTCCATTTGAAATGAAAATTGAAATATCACCATTATTTGTTTGTCCAAAAAGAAATTCCATTTATTTTTTTCAAATTGGTTATATTCCATCGTTATCAATGTTCATCAAAATGGTTGAAATACTTATTCTCACTCATATCATGAATGCAAGTAAAATCTGGTTAAACAATAATTCTGAGCATTATCCGCAACAATTCAAAAACAAATTTGTTCGAGTGATTTGCAAAAAGTTGCCTTTTTTATTTGACATTATTCTTTATTGGAACTTAATTTTTTTTTTGTTTCAATGAGACAACCAACTTGGAATTCTCAATCACTTTCTTAAATTTCTTCTTATATATGTGAAATTCTTTTTGAAAAGTCGCAAATGTTTAATTTTCACATAAAAATGAAAAATGGTAAAATATTTTGAATTTTGACAGTCAATCTGTCTGATTTGAATGAAATGATAATCAAGTCATATGGGGGAAAATACCGAATTTCAAGCTTTTTATGCACAAAGCACAAAATAATTGCTTCACTCATAACTTTATATTACTTTCTCAGATTTCAAATTTATTTTGATTTTCATATCTGTTAACAGGCATTGCTGAAATCAAAACATCAAGTGTGGTGACATTTCACGAATGTCAAAAAATAAATCCCTTTTTATTATGTTTTTTAATCTCTTAAAGAAAATCAAAAGTGCATAATTTTTCAATGAAAAAGCTTGAAGTTTCATATTTTCCCCCATATCAGAAATAATTCTTTGCTTCAGATAGTGTGAATGAAAATTTTCTCATTTATGTGGAAAGAATTATCGAAATAACTTCTAATTTCATTTTTATGTGAAAATTAAACATTTGCGACTTTTCAAAAAGAATTTCACATATATAAGAAGAAATTTAAGAAAGTGATTGAGAATTCCAAGTTGGTTGTCTCATTGAAACAAAAAAAAAATTAAGTTCCAATAAAGAATAATGTCAAATAAAAAAGGCAACTTTTTGCAAATCACTCGAACAAATTTGTTTTTGAATTGTTGCGGATAATGCTCAGAATTATTGTTTAACCAGATTTTACTTGCATTCATGATATGAGTGAGAATAAGTATTTCAACCATTTTGATGAACATTGATAACGATGGAATATAACCAATTTGAAAAAAATAAATGGAATTTCTTTTTGGACAAACAAATAATGGTGATATTTCAATTTTCATTTCAAATGGAGAAATGAATAAAAAACAGAAAAGCACACACTGGACTAGGAATGAGAAGTGAGAAATGGATTTAATGCAATAAAAAATCTATAATAAAAGTTAATCAATATTTTTTCCCCCCAAGTCTGACGTCTCTTTGAAAGATGAGAATAGTTTTTTAGCCGAAAAGAAATAATTTTCAAAAAAATAACTATTGTCGAGATGTTTTTTTTAATAAATAAATAAGAAATGAAAAATCAGCAAAAACA
This sequence comes from Monocercomonoides exilis, assembly GCF_001643675.1. Taxonomy (NCBI): domain Eukaryota; phylum Preaxostyla; order Oxymonadida; family Polymastigidae; genus Monocercomonoides; species Monocercomonoides exilis. The sequence goes on from NW_027150600.1 coordinate 231,889, forward strand.
ATGTTTAATGGTGTTTCAAATATATTCATTCAATTTTTTCCTCTATTCTTTTGATATGTTCCAATGAGCATATTAAGGGCAATAAATAAATGTCCCTGCGATAAAAAAATAATAGAGAACAAATAAATGGCTGATACTGAAATGTCTGTATTTGGGAAAAAAGAAAAAAATTTTTTTTACTCTGCGATAACAGCGAAATTTTGGGAATGGAGTGATTATAAAATATCTCATTCGTTCAAACAGTTTCATCCCTCCATGGAAAATACGCGGTATTGAAACATTTAAAATCATCTTTATTTCTCATCGAATTTTTAAATATAAATGATTATTTCAGAAGAAAACACTTTATTATTTCTTCTTGAAGAATGTCCAAAATCAAAAATGGTTTGAAAAGAGATTTTGAAATGGAACACTTGATTCAAAATACAAAACTCATAAATAAATAAATAAATAAAATGTTCTTTTTGATTATCAAGAAATTTTATTAAATTAAATAATCCATATTACTAATTTGCCCAATTCGCTTCTTGACTCAAGTGAAAATGATCCGCTTCTATAAGATACCACAACCACACTCGGCGAAGAAGGATTTGCATTTGAGTTGCAGTCAACCTTCATGTGCAATAAACCAAGATGACCTGTTGACACACTGAACAGCGCACCTGATGATGAAAGAGCTCCTGTTTCGATGGAACTTTTATCTTTGCCTCTCCCAATGACCGAAATCTTCTTTTCTCCAATCTCAATTGTTGTTGTCTCGCTTGTGTGATCCCCGCCCATCAGTGTGACTGACAGGCTCACCTGGATCACGCTCTTTTCAACTGCAACACCAATGGTTCGGCATGCACTTGACTCATCCAATCCGCACAACTCTTCTTCGCCACCACCACTCACTGCCACAAACCGATTGAGAATCCCCCTCTTCAGCCAATCCCACTTTTCTGTGTGATAGTACGACCAACCCTTGGAATCCGTATAATCATGTCCATAACACACTCTCTTCTCGTCTGTGTTTGTGGTGTAGCATTCATAGAACGGATTATTTTTGGATAAATATACACTGTAGTAATCATAATATACCATATCATGCCCATATGGAGTGGCTGCAGAGCATTTGCATTCATGGAAAAACAGGAAATAACAATAAATTACATCATTTTGTGATGCTTGCCTGTATGGATATAGCTCCAATCCACCTCCATGTGCAGATGCTGAACATGAAATGAACTGAATGCTCCTCATTTTGAATTGTGTGATTGGAATATTTGCACAATACATGCCTCCACCATTATAATTTGTAACCGAACATGAAGTGAAACTGCAGTCATACACACACGCACTCTCCCCTTCTCCACTTTCTGTTCGAATGCATCCTTGCCCTGAAACCTGAAAATAATCTAATTTTAACCCTCCCCTAGGCCACTAGCTTTACAATTTTCAAACTCACATCCACTCACCCGAGCACATGTTGAAACGTCATATAAATATACACCTCCCCCATATCGATTTGAGGAGATACAGCAATTGAAAGTGCTGCTTTCAACAGTCGCTGCTTTGATAGTATAGCACATAATCCCTCCTCCACACCAATATGATGAGCAGTCGTTGAACGCGCAGTGAGAAACGGTAAGTGTTCCAGATGTCAAATCACGCATGAATATTGCTCCTCCATTCGAGGTTTGATTTGAATAATCGTCGCTCTTCTCAGTAGCCTTCGATCCGTTCCATTCGCACCAAGTGAATGAATTCGCTCCATTGAATGTATCATTTTGTCTCCCCGGAGTCAATTTTCTATCTGCAGTTCCTTCACATTTCACATTTCTTGTCCGACAACACCCAATAAACGAGGTGTTTGAGGCAGATAAAGAGGCATAGGGATTATTGAGTGAAGGAACAATACCTCCATCATATGCATCGCAGACTGATGAGAATGAGCAGCTGTTCATAAAACATGATGTTTGAGTTGACGTAGTGGTTGAAGGTGAGCATGCCTCATTTGCTGTTGAGATGTTGAAAAATGTCAAATGAAAGAGGGATATAAGTGGAATGGAAGGTGAAGAGAAAAAATCGGCAAATAGAAGAGAAATGAAATTCGTTCACAAAAATTCTTCCTATTCATTCTCCCCCTTCCCCATGCCTCTTAGCGCCATGCCAAAAAATATTTCATTGAGCTTGAGTTCCCCTTATTCTGCCTCTTCTGCTGCTGCTTCCGAAAAGATTTTTGTTAAAAAAAATTCCACAAAAATTTCTTTCCCCATTCTCTTCAGTTTTTTCCGCCTGGATCATTCTGCCAAACACTCTTCGGTTGCCCATTTCTCCCAATTTTTTCCTGAAATGCTCATAAAAAAAGCAGTGCTTCCACATCCCATGTTTCATGCTCCCCCGGCGCTTCTGGCAACACCTGATCGCATCACACATCAATGAAATCAAAAAATACAAATACAAATACAAATAAAAAATGATATATGAAGAAAATGAACAAACAAGAATAAAATACCTCCAGATATCTTCATTTCTCTTCACTCCACTCATCCCCTGTTTGCCTCCCTCCAAATACCTCTCACCCCAACATCATCCACTCCAAGCACCACACCACACCACGCCTTCGCCTTTCAAATCCAATTCCAAATAAAGAAAAAATTAAATGTTGTTTTCACCCGCTCTTCCATTGCCCATTCAACCCCGCTCTCACCATTCTTCTCTTCTCATCTTCCTCCATCCAGCCCTCAATCCAAAAAAAAATATAATATATCTCTTCTTCCTCTCATTCTTCAAGCAAGGCTTAAAAAACACTCTGCACCCATTCAGCATCCCTCAGGCAACATGTGATAGCTTTCCATGCATCTTTCGGCAATTCACCCAATATCTTCAATAAAAAAAAAGAAATAATCATAAAATAAAATAAAAAATATCAAATATATAAATTATCATGAAACAAATTATCAAACCTGTCTCCTCTTTCACCATGAAAGGCTCACAAAACAATCGCACAGTCCCTTTCCTGTGCTGCCTCGACTGCCCAGATGAGCATGACTGCATCCCCAAACATCCCCACCCATCAGCTCCCAAAATACAACATCCAACTCGCTTTTGTCTCCTCCTTTAAAATAAAAAATATGTCTGTATAAATTCCACTTGCAATGTGTTCCTCCACCAAACAGGCACTCTGCTCCACACTCTTTATCCCCCTCCCCTTCCTGCTCCTTCTCACAAACATTGTTTCCCTCGTTTGCCTTTCTTTTCGGAAAAAGGAACTGCTGAAAAATCATCCCATCAAGCATAGCTGCTGCAAGCACCATTTTCTCTTGTGCGCATCCGCTCCTCTGATCAGCCACAAGCTGAACCCTGCTCCCCACAAACAAGCTCGCTTAGAAATCAAACACTGCCAAACACATGAAATTCAGAAAATGAACAAATATATCCCCAAAACAAGTTTAATTTTTGTTTCCACACACCCCCCTCAACCACGTCCATTTTCACTCAGCCATTGCCGAGAAAAAGAAAATATGAAAATGATTTGTTGGTTTGAGTCTTTTTTGTTATGGATTCAATGATCATTCAATTTGAAAAAACGGAATATTCCATTTACAGAATGAGAATACCGTGAATGAGCATTACCTGTAGAGCTAGAAATATTATTTCCTGTGTGACAACAGTCAATGGTGGAGATGCAATATTTTTGAAATTATGCCTGATGATTATTGGAAATTGGATGGCCAAGGGGAATGCAACAATTTTATCAATAACACAAAAACACATAATGTATGTATTTTATATTGTTCTATATGTTGTGAAGATATTTCCGTCTGTATCCTCTCCAAAGTGCAGGAATATGAGTTATTGTTGAAATGGCCAATCTCCGCTTTGTGGAGCAATGCGAAGGGAATGGAGCAGATTATTATATAGGCATTGGAAAATAAATGAAGTTACGGAAGATACATGATTTTCATGATTTTTTATTTGGAGCAAGAGGTGAAAACAAATTCAACTTTCATATTATAAAATGTAGATTTATGGATGGAATTCTGCTAAGGATAAAATCTGCACAATATTATATAGAATTTTGGAATGTTAGGCAGGGAGAGCAGTTTGGGGTATTTTTTTGGAAAGGAAAGTGGCTGGCAATATCGAGGGAAGGATATTTATTACTTAAAACAGGCAATAATTCAACGAAAAAAGGAGAGCCCCAAAATATCGGTTTTATTTGTAAGGCTTTCCTGTTTCTCGGACTGTGCCAGGCAGACATGGAAGGCTGCGAAATTCTATTTGTGATTCCGCTTTTGCTTCAAAAGAGTGGAGAAACGCCAACTACGAGACATCCAATTATCAAATATTTGTTGGCAGTCGAGCAACATTCAGGCCAACCACATTTGAATTTCATTCTTCGAAGAGGCAGCCATTTTGAGCAAGCAAGGCGATTATCATTCGAAGTTAATTTTCTTTATCACCACAGCCGATGAAAGAGAATTTGATGGGTTTTGTTTTCATCGTTTGTTTTTCAACAAAGCTGTTGTTTCGCTCAGCTTCTATGTTTGTACATGGTCCTTTGAATTTTGTGCGTTGAGCATCAGAGAATGCATTTCAGAAGCATTGTCATTTGCATCATGAGTGTTGATGAATGAATGCCAACCTTTCCATCCATCTTCCTCTTCGCTGAAGCACAGCCAACTCATTCTCTTCGTTTTCATCAGGGTTTATCTTCCTCATCCGCAATCTCGTTGGCATTTGATGCCTTCCAATCACGCAGGCGAAGAGCGATGTCCTTCAAGCACAGAAAGATGAGCATCCCTTCCTTCCTCGGCAGCCCCATTTCGTCTGCTTCAATTTGCCAATTGTCTTCTTCATATTCTTCATCTTCTTCATCTTCTTCATCTTCTTCATCCTTCTCTTTCTCATTGCCATTGCTATTGCTGTTGTTATTTGTTGAGGAAGACACATTCTCAACGAGCGTCTTGTTCGCTTGCGCCTGTGCCATGGCTGGCGTCACCTTGTCGGGCATTGACATTGGCATTGGCATTGGCAGCGGCAGCGGCAGCGGCAGTGGCAGCGGTTGGCATTGCCACAGATGGATTGCCAGCGCTGCTTGTCCAAGTGATCCAACAGCACTCCCATTTCAGAGCAAGCAGCATTCCCCTTCGCATGCTGCGCCATTCGGCCAATCCAATAGCCGTAGTCATTAACATCAACATCAATATTTTTATCATCATCATCATCTTCTTCTTCTTCTTCTTCTTCTTCTTCTTCATTAAATTTGTTGTTTTCATCTTTGCGTGCTTTTTTCTTCTTTTTCACTTGGGCTCTGCTCCTCTCTCCCGACGCTCCGTTCAATTAGCTCTTGTTCCCTATATGTCACTCCACTTTGCATCTCACTTATATGTTGCATCGTCTTTCACATTGACAATCGCAGCAATTTGTTCCTATTCTTCATTCCTATTCTTCCTCTCCTTTTCCATTCTAATTATCGTTATTGCTACCTTTTTTATCATCTTCATCACGAACTTCTCCCTATTTATCAAAATAGTAATATAATTCCATGTTTTTCTTTCTTCTATTTCTTCTATTTTTTCTTCCACATCATCGTCGTCTTCTTCGCCTTCATCTCCTTCATCATCTTCTTCATCTTCTTTATCTTCTTCATCTTCTTCATCTTCTTCATCTTCTTCATCTTCTTTATCTTCTTCATCTTCTTTATCTTCTTCATCTTCTTCATCTTCTTCATCTTCTTCATCTTCTTCATCTTCTTCATCTTCTTCATCTTCTTCATCTTCTTCATCTTCTTCATCTTCTTCCTCCTCCTCTTCTTCTTCTCGTTTTGCATCATCTTCCTTTTCTTCTCCATCTTTTCAATCACCTTCTTCTTCTTCTTCTTCTTCATCTTCTTCATCTTCTTCATCTTCTTCATCTTCTTCATCTTCTTCATCTTCTTCATCTTCTTCATCTTCTTCATCTTCTTCATCTTCTTCATCTTCTTCCTCCTCCTCTTCTTCTTCTCGTTTTGCATCATCTTCCTTTTCTTCTCCATCTTTTCAATCACCTTCTTCTTCTTCTTCTTCTTCTTCTTCTTCTTCTTCATCTCCTTCTTCTTCTTCTTCTTCTTCTTCGTCTTCTCCACCTTCTCCGCCTTTTCGAAAGATTCGAATAAAAGAGGATATTCCGATGAGTGCAGTTCCGAGGATTGGAAATAAAGCAAGTTTTTGGAAGCAGAACAGAATCACTTTCATTGGCAATGAAACATTCAAGGGAAACAAAAAAGGCGAGTTTTGTTGGCAGAAAAGAACAATAATTTGAGAGGCTCAAGAAGAAGAAGAAAGTGTGTGAAGATTGGCAATAAATATATTTTTAGAGTTTGTTTTATATTATTTTTTTTTCTCAAATTTTTCACATATTTATTTTTTTTATTTTTTTGAGGGATTAAGATTTATGGAAGGATGCTTTCAGGCAACGAATGAACATGGGAAAAAGAGCACGTTGGATGCTTTTGAGAAAGCAGGCAATGACAAAAAATTTGAGAATATTGAAGAATGAGCCAGAGGTGTTAACTGAAATGAATGGAAGAGGAGGGTTTTGAAGATTTGTGCAGCGATTTGAAAAAGAAGAAGGGGAAGCGACGGAAAAGAGTAATCGGAAAATTGAGGAAATGGTTGAAGAAGAAATGTGACAGGAAGTCAAGAAGGATATGAAGAAGAAGATGATGATTTCGAAAAGAAAATGGTACTGATTTGTGATATTTTTAATATCAATTTTATGTTTTTTTTTAAATTTTTATTTTCAATGATGACAGGGACTTTTGCATGAATATTCAAAAGGAATGGATGTGAATGGAATATGGAAAGAAGGCAGAAGATGGTTACAATTGAAAAAGCGATTTTGAAAAAAGCAAATGATGAAGGATGCTGGAATGTTGTTTCCATTCAGAAGCATTGAAGAAAAAAGATGCTTTTCTGCTTTTAATGGGAGCCAATCGTCTTCAGCAGAAGAGGTGGGGAAAGAATCTGACTTTAGGAAATAATTTGCGACAGGCGCCAAGAGGCAAAAAAGGTATATGGTCAAAAAATCAAAAGAGAAGGAAGCGTTTCAGTTTGCGAATCTCTCATCTCATCTTCTTCCTCATTCCTCTTTTCAATATCTATATCCCTTGAATCCCTCTCTTATCTGACATTTTTCAACATCTCAACAGCAAATGATGCATGTTCACCTCCAACCACTACGTCAGTCCAAACAACATGCCTGATGAGCAGTTGCTCATTTACGTCTGTTTATGATGCGTATGATGGAGGTATTGTTCATTCCCTCAACAACCCCTTTGCCTCTTTGACAGCCTCAAATACTTCATTCATTGGGTGTTGTCGGACAAGAAATGTTGAATGCATTGGAACTGCAGATAGAAAATTGACTCCGGGGAGACAAAACGAAACAGAAAATGGATCCAATTCGTTTATTTGGTGCGAATGGAACGGATCGAAGGCTACTGGAGAAGTTAGCTCATACGCCGATGGCTCTTCGAATGGTGGAGCAATTTGCATGTTCAGCTTATCTTCTGGAACGCTTTCAGTGAAGTGCTGTTCGTTCAGTGGATGTGAAGCGTATTATTCGGGAGGAGGCATTCATTGCTACAACATCAAATCGGTTGATATTACAAATAACACATTCGACTCATGCACTGCTCGAACATGGATTGGAGGAGGAATGTATGTGTATGGAATTTCTTCTTGTGTTCGGATCAGTGGATGCGAATTTCAGAATTGTCAGGCACACCACGATGGAGGAGGGTTGAGATTAGAAAATATTCAAGTGAAAGGAACAGGATGTGTTGGAGATGAGAATGGAGGAGGAGAAAGTGCGTGTGTGTTTGACTGCAGCTTTTCTTCATGCTCTCTTTCAAATAATTGGGGTGGAGGAATGTGTTGTTATAATATAGTTCCCCAGTTCAAGATGAGGAGCGTTCAATTTATCTCATGCACTGCAATGGGATATGGAGGAGGGTTTCATTTAAATCCATATAAACAAAATGCACCAGATGATAGGATTTATTGTTTTTTCCTTTTCTTCCATGAATGCAAATGCAGGGATGCATCCAATCCATATGGGCATGATGTGATGTATTATGATCGCTATGATCTTTTTAATTCTTCAGGAAATCCATTTCATGAATGCTACACAACGAATACAGATGAGCAGAGAGTATGTTATGGATATGATAATACGGGAAGTAGTTGGTCGTACTATCACACAGAAAAGAAGGATTGGCTGAAGGACAAGACGTTATATGTTTCTGTGAGTGGAAATGACTTGAATGAGCTGTGCGGATCAAATGAAGCATTTCCTTGTCTGACGGTGAAGAAGGCGTTTGAGATGTGTGAGGTGCAGATTAGCTTGGCAATCACATTAATGGAAGGGAATCACATAAGCGAGACAACAACTATTGATATTGGGTCAAAGAAGATTTCAGTCATTGGGATGGGCAAAGGGAAGAACAAAATTGGATTGGAGGTGGATTTGTGTTGTTCATCCTTCTCATCTTCTTCATCTTCTTCATCTTCGCATTTTTTGTTATCTTTGTTTTCTTCTTCTTCTCTTCCTATTTTTAAGCAAGACACATTTTCATCTTCTTCTTTTCCATATTCTATTTCATTGTCATCTAATTCTTCTTCGCTTTTAAAAAGAAATCCATTGATTCTTTTCGACATCTTTCTCTTTCTCTTTGCCATCATTAGCCTCTTATTTTTTTTTTTTTTTGTTTAATTCAGGTTTTCGTTCCCCTTCATTTTCATCTTCTTTTTCATCTTATTCAGAGATTTTGGATTTTGGAGTTCTTGGAGAAGAAGGAAATGTGAGGATTGGAAAGAGAAAATATTTCAGGAGAAAAGGAAAGGAATGCTATTTGCAATGAGATTGGAATCAAAGGCGAAGAAGATGGATGAGGTGGAAGAAAGAATCAATGTTAGAAGAAGAAGAAGAAAGAAAGAAGTCAGTGAAGAGGAGCGAATGAAAAAGGCATGAGTTTTTATTTATCATTATAAAAACATCTTATCTTGTAATTTCTTTTCTTTTCTTTTCTTTTCTTTTCTTTTCTTTTCTTTCTTTTTTTTGTATATATATATTTATTTAAAAGAGATTAGGATTTTAGAAAAGGAGGAGAAGCGATAGAAGAAAGAGCGAAAAGCGGATGAGATGACAAAAGAGGGAGTCTGACAAGAATTTGAGAAAAAGAAGGAATGAATTAGAAAATTGATTGAAAAGGAATGAATGGCGAGGAATGAGAGGGAAAAGGAATTTGAAGAGAAAATGTTTTGAGGAGTATTTGAAAAAAAGTTGGAAAAAGGGAAAATGATGAAAAGTTTGTTGTGGGGATGGGGAGGGACGATGAGGCAGGGGCATTTGATGTGAGTGGGAGCATTGGGGTGTTGAGGAACATCACATTGAAAGGGTGGAGAAGAGGGGGAGAGATCTATTCAGGCAGGCTGTTTGGAGGGAAGGGATATGGAGGGGAGAAGAGTGGAAGTGAAGAAAAAGGAGAAGGAGGAGGAGAAAGTGGAAGAGATAGAGGAAGAGGAAGAGAAGGAGATGGATATGGAGAAGGCATTGAAGGGAGTATTTCAGTGAGTGAATCACACTTCTCTTCTTTTTGTGTCTCATCAGCCCCATTCCTTTCGTCCCCTTCAATACCCCTTATATCCCTCTCCAGACTCACTTTTTTCAACATCTCAACAGCAAATGAGGCATGTTTGCCTTTAACGACTATGTCAACCCAAACATCATATCTAATGAACAGTTGCTCCTTTTCATCAGTTTGCGACGCATATGATGGAGGGATTGTTCATTCCCTCAACAACCCCTATGCCTCTTTGTCTGTTTCAAACACCTCGTTTGTCAGATGTTGTCGGACAAGGAATGTTGTATGTGAAGGAAATGCAGATAATAAGAAACAGCCAGACAGACAGAACGAAACATCCAATGGAGCAAACACATTCACTTGGTGCGAATGGAACGGATCGAGGACAACAGGAGCAGAAAATTCATACTCAGATGGAGTGTCAAGTGGAGGGGCAATCTGCATGTACAGTCAGACGTCGGCATCGGTGTCTGTTTCGCATTGCGTGTTCAATGGATGCATTGCATACAGCCGGGGTGGGGGAATAATGTGCTATAATATAAAATCCGTTGAGGTTGTGAACAATTCATTCAATGCATGCACAGCTCAGAATTTCTATGGAGGAGGGTTGTATGTTTATTTGATTTCAACATGTGTTCGGATCAGCGGATGTGAATTTCAGAATTGCAAAGCAAGCGCTGAAGGAGGAGGTTTGAGATTGGATAATTTTCAGGTTTCAGGAGCTGATTGCATTCCAACAGAAAATGAAGGAGGAGAGAGTGCGTGTGTGTTTGACTGCAGTTTCATTTCGTGCTCAATTATCAATTCATGGGGTGGGAGTATGTATTGCAGAAGCGTTCCATCATCGTTCCAAATGACAAACATTCAATTCATTTCGTGCTCTGCATCAACAAGAGGAGGCGGATTGCATTTGGAGCCAAATAAAACAGCTGTTCCAACAGATGGGATTTATTGCTATTTCCTCTTCTTCCATGGGTGCAAATGCTCTGCAGCCACTCCATACGGGCATGATGTTGAGTATGTCGATACTCACAATGTCTATTTGAACTCTGGAATTCCGTTCAAAGAATGTTATACCACAAATACTGACAATCAGAGAGTGTGCTTTGCATACAATTATTCGAGTTCAGGATCTTGGGCATATCAGCACACAGAAAAGAAGGATTGGCTGAAGGACAAGACGATATACGTGTCAGTGAGTGGAAATGATACAATTCCACTTTGTGGGGCAAATGAATCAAATCCGTGTCTGACAGTGAAGAATGCGTTTGAGATGTGTAAGATACAAATAAGCTTGACAATCACGCTGATGGAAGGGGATCATCAAAGCGAGGCAACAACAATTGATATTGAAGCAAAGAAGATTTCAGTTATTGGGAAAGGCAAAGATAAAATTTCGATTGGAACAGGAGCACTTTCTTCATCTTCTTCTTCCTTCTCATCTTCCTCTGCTTATTATTTCTCCTTCTCGACATTTTTTATTTAAAAAAATGTTCTCCAATCGCTTCAGTTCACTTCATGTGAACAGAAAATCAGCAAACGGCTTCAAATCTATTTTTCTGCTTTTATTGGTTTTTGGAAGCAGATACTTGAGATTACGAAGAACTTGGAGCAGAAAGACAGAATCAGAGCATTTGTTGATGCTGCTAATTGTGAAGGCATTGCCAAATTCATAATTATTATCACCAACTTTATCATCAATAATTTTTTTTTCAGAAAATATAAACCTTCATTGCCATCTTTTTCATTTTCTTCCGACTCTTTGTCATTATCATTGTTGTCTTCTTCCTCTCCTCCTCATTCTTCTTTTTCATTCTCACCTGTTTGTTTGAATGAAATTATTGAAATTATTCTGGATCAGACTAAGATGTGGATTTGTATTTCGAGATTTCTTTTTTTTACAAGAAAGGGAGAAATGCTATTAATTTCTTGAAAGAAAGCAGAAACATTTCAAATGGGCTTTGTTGTTAGAAAGGATAACAATTTGGAGGAGGGAGAAAAGAAATTCTTTGAAGTTTGGTCGATGAAAATAAATCAACATCGAGAATGGAAGGAGAGGAAATTTGATGAATCTTTGAAAACTGTGCACAAAAAATGAAATACATTTTGTGTGAAATGAGGAGGATGAAATAAATGAAAGGAAAGGAAAAGAAGTGATTTTTTTTTTTGAACGTTTTAAAAAGCATGTTAAATGAATCATATTAAATGAAAAAAGAATGAGAGGAAGTTGATGAAAAGAAGAAAATAAAAATTTGACAAATATATGACCGGAAGAAAATTGAAGAAGAGATATTTGTCACGAAAATAGATGAAAGAAAAAATTCAATCAAAACGAATGAAGGGAATAAATAAGAGAAATGAGAAAAAGGAAAATTGAATAAATGATTTTTTTTGAAGAATATTTGAAGAAAAGTTAGAAAAAAGAAAAAGAAGAAAGTTTAACTAAAATTGATGAGGATACGAAGAAGATGAAGTTGATATTGCACCATCATCCAATGAGAGTGACCCACTTCCAAAATTTACAACAACCACACTTTGAGAAGGACTTAAATTTGAGTTGTAATCAATCTTCATGTGCAATAAACCAAGATGACCTGTTGACACACTGAACAGAGTTCCTACCGATGAAAGTGCTCCTATTCCAATCGAACTCTCCGTCCTCCCCTTTCCAATGACTGAAATCTTCTTTGCCCCAATCTCAATTGTTTCTGTCTCGCTTGTGTGATCCCCTCCCATCAGCGTGACTGACAGACTCACCTGGATCACGCTCCGAATGACTGCAACACCAATGGTTCTGCATGCACTTGACTCATCCAATCCGCACAACTCTTCTGCGTTTCCTCCGCTCACTGCCACAAACCGATTGAGAATCCCCCTCTTCAGCCAATCCCACTTTTCTGTGTGATAGAACGACCAACCACTTACCGTGTAATCATATGCATAGCACACTCTCTTCTCGTCTGTGTTTGTTGTGTAACATTCATGAAATGGGTTATTAGAAGATAAACAGAGGTTGTATCTGTCCTCGTAATGTATGTCATCTCCATATGATGGATTACTGGAACAACTGCAGTTGTGAAAGAACAAAAAATAGAAATACAGTTTGTCACTTGGCAGTACTTCTTTCCATGGAGAAAAGAACAATCCGCCTCCTTTTGTTGATGCGGTGCATGAAAGAAACTGAATGCTCCTCATTTTGAATTTTGTCTCAGGCACATTTTTACAAAACATTCCTCCGCCAAGTGAATTTGTGATTGAACATGAAGTGAAACAGCAGTCAAACACACACGCACTCTCCCCTTCTCCTATTTCTTCTCCAATGCATCCTTGCCCTGAAACCTGAAAATTATTGAGATTAATCCCTCCTCCATCGCTGTATGCCTTGCAATTCTGGAATTCACAACCGCTGATCCGAGCACATGTTGAAACAGAGCTGATATACATTCCTCCTCCATATTGATTTTGTGCTGTGCAAGCATTGAACACATTATTTTCGATACGCACAGATTTGATTGTATGACACATAATTCCACCCCCACGGCTGTATGCAAGACAGTTATTAAACAGACAATTCGAAACAGAAAGTTCTCCAGAATTGAGATTGTACATGCAGATAGCCCCTCCGCTTGACACTCCATCAGTCCACGAGTCACTTTCTCCAGTCGTCCTCGATCCGTTCCACTCGCACCAAATAAACGAATTGGATCCATTTTCTGTTTCGTTTTGTCTCCCCGGAGTCAATTTTCTATCTGCAGTTCCAATGCATTCAACATTTCTTGTCCGACAACACCCAATGAATGAAGTATTTGAGGCTGTCAAAGAGGCAAAGGGGTTGTTGAGGGAATGAACAATCCCTCCATCATATGCGTCGCAAACTGATGAAAAGGAGCAACTGTTCATTAGATATGATGTTTGGGTTGACATAGTCGTTAAAGGCAAACATGCCTCATTTGCTGTTGAAATATTGAAAAATGTGAGTTTGGAGAGGGATACAAGGGGTATTGAAGGTGAAGAAAGGAACGGGGCTGATGAGACGCAAAAAGAAGAGAATCGTGATTCACTCACCGAAATACTCCCTTCAATGCCTTCTCCATCTCCATCTCCTTCTCTTCCTTTTCCTCTTCCTCCTTCTCCTCCTTTTTCTTTGCCTTCACTTCCACCCTTCTCCCCTCCATATCCCTTCCCTCCAAACAGCCTGCCTGAATAGATCTCTCCCCCTCTTCTCCACATTTTCAATGTGATATTTGTCATTATTTCGATTCGTTTTCCAATTAAAAATACTTCTTCCAAACATGATGGTTTCACTGATCTCTTTTTGAAAAAGAGGCTAATTAAATTTTTTGATTAATTATTTTTCAATATATATATTTTAATTTTGACTTTCAAATATTCATTTTGGTGATTTCTTCAAAATTTTGCTTTTTTGAAAATGAGAGAAATTTTGTTTCTTTCAATTGTTTTTATATATAAAGCTCTGAACTTGAAAAATCTTTCTAGAAAAAACAAATGTATTTGAATGAATGAAAGAATTAAAAAATATTATTTTTTATTATTAAATAAATATTCAAATAATTTCAAAATATCTTATTCCGATAAAAACAAGAGATAATTTCATTTTGATTACAAAAATTCTCATTTTGAGTAATTATTAATACATTTTCAAATTGGAATTTTTTGTTTTTATTTTGGGAAAAAGGATGGGAATATGGAAGAGGAGAGAGAGAGAGAGAGAAAGAGAAAGAGAGAGAGAGAGAGAGAGAGAGAGAAATCAACTGAAAATTAGAAAAAAATGGAAGAAGGTGAAGAAAGCGAGTGATAAACAAAATAATTTGATTATTCTTTTTGAAAAGAAGAAAATGTTTAATAAATGGTTGAAACAAAATTGAACATTTATTGATCATTTTTCAAAAAAAAATCAATCAAAGTTCATAAGTTAGCAAATTAGAATATCAAAACCAAATTGATGTTTGGATGTGTGCATTTAAGAGAACAATGAAGATTTTATTCCAAATACAAATCAAAAAAGGTTGAATGTTATTTAACCCAGATTTATAACATTTGCGACTTTTCAAAAGGAATAGCTCAATTATTAAAATATAGTAACTTTCATAATAGGTGGACACTTTCCTAATGGCTGGACAGTAGCCTTTTCTCTGCAGGTGATGAACGTAGAATATTGATTTTTTCCCACATCATTTGAAAGGTGAATGTGAGTAAATGAAGCATTCTGAGAATACTTTATTCTTGTTCATTAATTTTTTAAAAACAAATTTTGTTTTTCGGAGATATTCAGAAAAACTAATCACTCCGTGTTTCTCCGAAAAACAAAATTTGTTTTTAAAAAATTAATGAACAAGAATGAAGTTTTCTCTAAATGCTTCATTTACTCACATTCACCTTTCAAATGATGTGGGAAAAAATCAATATTCTACGTTCATCACGTTTTGAGAAAAGGCTTCTGTCCGGCCATTAGGAAAGTGTCCGCCTATTATGAAAGTTACTATAATTGTTTTCAATTTGGAAGAAATACAACAAATGATACAATAAGTCCATAATTGTTTTGTTCAGTCACTTTGGTTTTGTTTTCAGGAAAAAAATAAAAAGTGTCTTAATTTTTTTGTAAAGTTCCCTTTGTTTAATTTTCAAAAAAAAATAAAATTCATATTTCGATCAAATTTCTGTTTCTACTCATCAAATTTCTCTGCCATGAAAACAAAATCTTTAGATTTGTATAATTTCTATTTTTGTGAAGTTTCATGAGAGAGAACAGAAAATTGATCGAAATATGAATATTTAATTCTATATGAAAATTTAACAAAAGGAACTATACAAAAAAATAAAGACAAGTGTGTGTTTTCATCGATTTTTCATTCCAACTCACCAATATTCACATAAATTTTCTTTGAAACTCTAACAAGGATTTGCTTCCATATAAGTGAAATTTGGTGAATTGTGATGAAAACTGGTGAATGTGAACAAAATGTACAGAAAATTCTGTGATTCAAATTTATTTATCTTTTATTTATAAACCTAAACAAGTATTAATTAATTCGTATTTGCAATGAATAGAAATAACAAAAAACACCTAAATTTTTATAAAAATTGATCACACACGTTATTTATTTTATATTTTTGTGAACATATCTTTTGATTTTCGATGTATTTGGGTGATTATTTTTGAAATCATAAATTTTCAAATAAAAATTTCGATGATGGATTTTTGCTTCATAACAACGCTAAAAATTGAATTTAGAGATGATATATACAGTATTATCAATTATTTTATAAAGTTCGATTGTCTCACATTCACTTCAAGAGAATGATTGATATCTTTTCAAGTTTTTTTTGAAAAATCAATTTTGTTAATAACGAATTGTGATTCAAAAATAAAACAGCCAGCTGATGCATTGGCTTTCAATATATGAAATGTTATTAAAAAAAACAACAATGATCAATAAAAAGAATTCTCATTTGAAAAAAGAAAAAAAATAAGGGAATGTTTGTGTAATTAAATATGGCAAAATTTTTTTTTAATTATTGTGTATTTCAATAACAGTTACAACTGAAGGACGTAGACAAATCGTAAATATTCATTGATCTTTGCATCTATTGGTCTTTACCACTTCTTTCGAATAAATCATTGTTTGGATAAAAAATATGACTGATTGAAAAGATAAGAAGTTTAATAAAAAAAGGAGTTACTTGGATCAGTCCATTCGATTGCAGGCGTATTTTTGTCAAAGAAGTTTTTTAAAATATTCATTGTCTGAAATGAATTTTTTTAGTATTTAACAGTTCTTTCTTTGATCCTTTTTATGTTGGACTTTGTTTTTTACGTTGCAATTTTTAAAGACTGTTATTTATTGTCAAACTGTTTCTTTTTTTTTGATAGCATGCTGATTTTTCCTTTTTTGTAATTATCTTCTTCTCAAACCAATCCAAAATAATAATAAATCTTTAAACCGAATAAAGCACTAAAGTTTAATGGTTGTAAATTTCATCCACAACTTTTGGAGATCGGAAGATTGAAGAAAATTTTTTTCTTTGTGTTTAATATTTTTTCTTTTATGACTGTTATTTTTTATTTTGAAAAAAGTTTCTTGCTCATTTCAACAAGATGAAATGTTAAAAAAGCAAACATAACGAATCAGTAAACTTACAACTGTGCATATCACAAATCTTTTTTTGGGTTTTCTTTTTTGTTTAATAATTTCATGAATTTGAAAAAATAAATATTTGAAAAATTAAAACAATATCAATAATTATTTTACTTGAAAATGACAACCTCAGAGTGATTTCCTGCGTGATTTGTTCTCAATGACACTTCAACTTTTCCATCTCTGTGTTCAGCGAATGATTGGAACAAGGCAACTGGTTGGTGGAACTCCAGAGAAGAAGTATTTAGGAAGGTGTACATGCTGGAGTCAGAAAGCAAGCATCTCAACATTTTAGCATTCCCTCCTTCTTGTGTATACACAATGCCACGTTCATTCATCCTCAGTCTGACTATCCGAAGTGGAAGGCACCAGTACAAGGAAACTTCCTGCCCTTCTGCTCCAGCTGGCTCTGCAGCACCCGCACACACCCCAGCACCACTGCATTCTCCTACGCCTCCTTCCCTTCTCAGCACCTCCGTCACTCTCATGTGCCATGCTCCTTCCTCCCTCCTTTCTGCAGCCTCCCAAATGCACGCACTGCTGCACGAAAACAAGAGCCATGTCAAATTATATTCAGAATGTGCCAACCCATACACTTTGCCTCAACCACTGGGATAATATCTCCTCCGCCATCTTTCCCTTTCAGCCCTTCTTTATCTTTTTGACAGCCTTCACGTCAATATGCTGATCCTTTCCATCCCTCTTCTCTCCCACATTGCACTCACCCATCTTAAACAGTCCCTGCCACTTCCCCTGAATTCAACTCAGCATATTTTTTAATTGCAAAAAAGAAGAGGCCGATGGCAAGTTATGCACCTCTGCTTCCAGACCGAAGCAATTCCTCAGCTATTCCGAAAACACAAGCACTGTCCTTCACAGTGCCTCTTCCTCCTCGTCAATATCCTTTTCTGCCGACACTTTTCATTTTTGCTCTATCATCTTTGCATTCGAAGACCCAGCATCCACAGACCACACTCACACATTCAACTATATTTCATCGAAACATCTGCACATCACCTTCATCATTCCACTTCCTCCTTCAGCTCTTCTTTTCTCTTCCAATTCTCTCTTGGCCTATCTTGAGAAATGTCGTTCATTCGTTATCCTTTCTTCCAAACCTTTGTAACTGAAAAATCCTATTGATAAACACATTCAAATAGACTGAAAGGCAAGTTATCTCAGATTTTGTTGTTCCAGTTGATTCTGGATAATCTCTTTGATTTCATTAATGCAAATTTCTTTTTCAAATAACTAATAAAAAATGATAATGAAATTCAAAAATATCAATAATGGAGTTGTTGATTACATTCACAGTTGCATTTGTGAATCAAAGTTAGCAAAGTCATTTCCTTTTCCTTTTGAACTTTTTCGTTTTCCTCCTTGAACGATGTTACTTTCAGAAGGCAGCGAATTCAAAATGAAAACAATTCTGAAGAAAATATGCGATAAAGCAAAAGATAGCATACGCAAAGATCAGCAAGAAACTTCTCATTTAGTTCTTCATTTTTTTCAATTTTTTCTTCATTTGACGCTTTCAATGAATCCAAAAAAGCTCAAAAATAATTTGAAAAGAACACATTCATAATTAAACAAAAAAAGCAACTAATAATCAACATATATAAAAGCCAAATAATTTAATTGCAAAAATTGGAATTTCTCGTTAATTTTTATTTCTATGTTTTGACGACAATTCAAATTCTTTGATCAAAGCTGCGTTATTGATTTGGTGAAGATAAAAATTATGATGTTGTGTGGAACCTGATAATTATGATGTTTGTATTTGATAAAATCAATTTCAAATGAAACAAGCCATTTCATTGAGAGCGACAGGAATAAATTGGTTCTATTCTTAAGGAAAGTGATCTATTGCATTGGGGTGAATGCTAACGAGTGAAATAATATTTTTGGGGTTTTTCAATATATTCAGATGGAAGAATCGATTTTTTCGGTTATAACGGAGTTATCTGCCAAATTGAATAATCAATAGGATTTTTATCTATAGTGAATGGGAATGATTTCCCTTCGATTTTCGATCTGGTTGATGCATCTCTTCGCTTGTCCGCAGCAATGCTGTTTGTGTTTCGATCGATGCAGTCGAGGTTTCATATGATGAAGCAGGACAACGAATTAAAGGATGAGTGGTTGCAGTGAAAGAAGTGTGGAAGATTGTGAAAAAGGGAATGGAGGCTGTTTTCCTGAGGATGGATGATCAGTTATGTTGTGCAAAATGAATAAGCTGGTGACATGGGAGGAGGAAGAAGATGAAGCAGAAGCTACAACAGCAACTGAAGAATAAGGATGAGGAAAATAAAAAAGAAAAATACGAGGATGCTAATCAAGAGATAAAGAGGTCTTCTTTGTCCTTGATGTTGTTGCGAATGTTTTGAGATGAAAAGATTGCTGATGAAATCGTTTCAGAAGAAGTACACGATCATCCCAATGGATCAAAAGACAATTCCAAAGCTGAATGAGAAGGAAGCGCAAAAGTGATGAAGGTGCAGGAGCAGCTGGTTGATGATGATGAAGAAGGATCACATTGATATGCGGATCGAGAAGGAGAAGATCCGAATAAAGCAGGATAGCGTGGAAAGAGAAGATTGTGAAGTTTCGTTGGAGTGGAAGGAGAAAAAAGTTACGAGAGGGTCAAATAAGGTGTGTGCTTTGGAGCTGCATAAGCAGTTGTCGTCTGTGCAGATAAAGCGGCTGCGATGCTGCTGAAGGCAGAGATATAGACATTGCTTGTGCATACGATCCCTACGAACCGATGGACATCCTCAGACAAGATGAGAGTGATCCTGGACAAGGACATTGCTAGGTCGGCTGGTGCAAACGTTCTGAGAATTGCATTTGATACTTTAAAGTTTCTGTGAACAGGGGAGAAGCGCTCTGAACAGATGAAGAATGAAACTGAGTGACATGGATTAATTAACGAACTGTTGGTTATGGCAGAACTTTGTGGATATTAGGCTATTAGATAAGATTGCGCTTGAGGAGTTTATTGAAGATGAGTTATTGTTCTTCTCATGCTGCATCATGTTTCTTGAATGATCAGTGTTGAAAAAGATCAATATGTTTTTCGGTGAGTTTGAGGGCTGCACTAAAAGAAGTGTGAAGCTGATGCGTTTGAGTTTCTGTTGTTTTAGCAAATCATAACCAAGCAGAAGCAGCGATGTGGAAAGAGGTGAGGAAGGTACTGGATGATATCATATTTACTAGCAATACACAGTTTTCATCTTCATCAGTGTTGCAATTGTTATCTGTTGTGGCTTGAGCAGGCATCTCGTTAGATGAAGTTGAGTCTTTCATGCTTGTTGTTATCAGGCGCTACTTGTGTAGTGGCAGCAGATCTTCTAGGATGCAAGCCGTATATCTTGATGTTGAGCACTATCTTTGGAGTTTTTTCTTGAGGCTTGGTAATATGGCAACTTCGTGATGCACTTGAACCAGCAAGATGAATGCAACGTGGTTGACCAGTGAGCGCCTTTGATCTCATCCAAAAACAATGAGCTTGCAAAGACTGTAAGCAGAAGCTGGACGACCATTACTCAGAGTGGGTGTGGTTTCGGTTGAAGCGGAGAATTGAAGCTGTGCAATTGGAGGTGGAGAAGAAAGGAGACAGGAGCAGTTTCAGTCGGCGATGATTCTGGAGGATGCGGAGGAGCTACAGCTGCGGATGGACGAGGTAGAAGGTGAGATCTGCTAAAGTCACCTTTGTGTTACGGGAAGAGGATGGAGCTGTTTCATGATACAATAACATGGCATTGGAAGAAAGAAGGAGACTACACCTTTCCATCATCATGTGTTTATTTCGCACTGTTAAGACAAGTTTTAAGCGAGAAAGAGATGACAATCAACAACATACAGATGTTCTTTGAGAGTGCATAGTGTGAATATTGATCATTTGACATTCCCACTCGTGTTTTCAAATGAGTTGTTAATTTTTAATAAGTTGTCTTGTTTTCCAAATTCTTCCAATTTTTCCTCCTTTTTCAATAAGCCTTCTCCAAATTTCAAATTGTTTTGGGAATCATACAAATATTTATTTCACATCGAGAATGCATTATTTTGTCTCAACATATTTCTGAGCAAAATGCTTGAAAAGAGAAGTTGTTGAAGAAAAAGGAGAAGCTCAATTGGAGGAGCTAACTGTAGAAGAACGAACGATAAGTCAGTGAGAGTTTTTCATCTTATCAAACAGATAACATTAGTTTATTGATGCAGAATCTGAGCACGCTGCTCCCCTGATCTGTTATGTTCCAGAAGAACATCTTCGCATTTCCCACATGTGCAGCATATTTGAATAAGTCTTGAGGGAAAGAATGGATGAGCTGGATTTGACGAACGAGAAGATTGCAGCAAAGGATAACAGTGCAAAGAAGGTGATGGAGCTGAGGAGGATGAGGAGAGGGAAATTGGGACTGAGAATGGGAGTTGAGCTTTTGATTGAGCCAGTTGGGTTTGAACAGAGCATAGAAGGGAGAGAAGGGGACAGGAATGAGAGACAAAATGGATGTTTCGAAATGGATGTGGTATTGAGGCATTCTGGAACTTAAAAGAAGGTGGAGAGCATTGATGAGTTTGTTACGATTGGGGCTGTCGTTCCGCAGGAAAGTGTACTGTCGATAGCTGTGAGTTATGTGACATTTACGATAAGCCAAGTGTTCTTCATGAAAGGAATAAGTGTGTTGTTTTCTTTTTCGCATTTGATGTTTTGTTCTTTCAAAACCTTTTCATTCACTTTTTAGTGTAAACAAAACATTATTTTCGTTGAAGATATTCAAGATGATTTCTCTTTCATTTCAGAAAATTAGACAAAATGATAAAAAATTAGAAGAAGAAATAAAATAATTGTTTTTCTTTAATTTTGAAGTGTCTATATTAAGTTTTTCAAAAGAATAATAATAAATGATGTTCATTTCGCTGATGGAAGGAATAAATAAAATTTTGAAAAAGTTTCACCAAAAATTTAAATGAATAAAGAGTTAGCAAAACGATGATTCAAACTGACAGAAAATAGATAATAATTAATGCAAATGAAGATCTCAGTTTTTTTGCAGCCGTTCATGTGAAAGATAACAGTAATATCTTCTTTTATTTCAATAATCAGCAGTTTTAAAAAGAACTGTCTTGTGACAGTTTTCTGTAACTTATTTCATAATTGAGATGCTTCTGTAAAGAATATGAAAACAATAAAATAGTTATTGAATAAATGCATAATCTGTCATATTAAAATCAGTTAAATTTCATCAAAACATCATTTATCACACATTTGATCACTTCAAATTAAAATAATGGATATTGAACCATTACCTTTATTTTTTCGTTCTTGAAACTTGACCAATTTTTTTCCGGATAACCAAATTCTCAATGATGTTTTCGGAACTTTCACCTTCTCGCAAAAGTGAAATATGCTCATATGTGTGGACTTTTATGAATAAAAAATCATCGAACCAAGTTGTGGAGTTGATGAATCATATGTTTTTACATACAAATTTTGGAAAGAAAATTTTTACAAAGATTCAAAGTATTTTTGATGGTATGTTATTGATGAATTCTTTGATGATTAATTCTTTGTTGTTTGTTTAATATTTTTCAACTCAGATACAAATAAATTTGTTACTCTTCGTCTGGCCAGTCTGTACAATAAAGAGAAAAACTTGCACACAAAAGTTGCAATACTAAAGTGTGTGTGCTTCGAATACAGTTTTCACCAACTCCGCGAGCTTGGCTTTGAGTGCACGCTAGGAAATTATGCACATGCAAAACAAACCGGATCAACAGAGTCTTTTGATATTTTCATTCCGGACAAGCCACCTACACCACCTTCGAAATCTAGTTTGTTATTATATAACTATTTTTTAAATTTCTATTAATTCTTTTTTTAGAACTGAGTCCACAAGATCAACAAAAATTTGAAAAGTTTTTGATTGAAAATTCCACAGAATCTTCTGAGTCAATATGCAGACTATCTCGTTCAAAAAAAAGTTTTTTTTTGTTATTGTTTTATCTTCACATTTTTCTTTTGATATTTTTTTCTTATTTTATTTGTATTTGTTAAGATTCCTCACAAATAATTGATGATGATTTCGCAATTTTAAACTCGGATTCGAACATGGAACCTGACATCGATCCCTTAAGAAATTATTTTTCTCAAAATAATATCACTCCGCGTGAAATTAACGAACGTTCTGTTTCAAATCAGAGTATTCAAACTTCTGAATGGAATCATATGGATATCGAAAGTTCAACAGAGGATTTTCAAGACAATTCAACGAATTCAGTTTTAACAAGGTCTCAAGCTTATTTTGACAACGATTGGTTTTCATTTGATAATCCAAATGAATCCTTGACAATGAGACAAACAAATAATTCAATGATTAATGACGAGAGCAATGACAACAATTCAGTTCAAATTTTATCTGGAAACAACTCTGATATAAGGAATACTTCAGATGCAGAATTATCATCTCAAGTTGAACTTTCAAATGCGTCAGAAGACAAGTCTTTGTTGACAAGTCTTGCACTTCCCAATTTAGGTAATACATGCTGTTTGGCATCACTGATTCAAGTCTTTCGTTCTGTCTTCAAATATGGAGGAGTATTTGATATTCGGAAGGGGAAAATCGATAAATTTCATTCACAGCTAAACTCTCTTGTCAATAACAGCTTTGATAAGTTGAAACCATCAAATTCAAATTTCAAAAAATCATGGAACAAATTATTAACGAAAAAATGGGAGAAGAATCATAATTTGAGACATGATGATCAACAAGAATTTTACATTTCGTTTTTTGATTTTTGCCAAGATTTATGCAGCACAACACCAAAATTGAATAATAATATTAAATCAACACTCAGCTTTCCAAAAATTTGTTCAAAATGCAACATTCGATCTGAAGGTCCAATAGAAATTTCATCGTTAATAAGGTTGCAGGGTCACAATATTGTTGATGCTTTCAATGATGCATCCATTGTGAATTCGGATAATTCAAATAATAAAGAAGCATATTGCGAACTTTGTGGTCAAAACACATATCATGATTCTTTTTTGAACATTGAGAACTTTCCAAAATTTTTATTCATTGCATTGGAAGACCCCAGTAACATTCAACATTCAAACACGCACGTGCCTCAGAATATCAGTTTCTCTAGCATTCAAGGGAAACAAGTTTTGAGTGACATTCATTATTTAAACGCTCACAATTACACTCTTATTGGACAACTATTCTACAACGGTGACAATGATAATGGTCATTTTTTTTGCTTGAGAAGAATTGATGATTCATTATTCGATTCTCATTCAAGGCATTCAGAAAAATGGATTTTATGCAATGATGGAAATATTTTATCAATTTCAAAACCTATAAATGAAGAAATAAACAAACATATTTCAAATGGATCAAGACCACTCCTATCCATATTCATGCAAATTTATCTAAGAGAAAATTATGCAGTGAATAATCCAGAATCTCCGAATTTGTTTTTTACAAAAACAGCAAAAGAAAAATCCACTGTACATTTCAACGCTTCAGATATTCACTTCGAGGATACAAACACTTCACAATATTCTAACATTTCACACTCACATCAAAACAATGGATACCAATTTGAGCAAATTAATATCAGTCACAATACAAATATTGCTATTCCTTCCTCATCTGCAAACAACAAACAAAAACACTTCACATCTGATATCACAAATGATTCAACATTATCTAGTCCTTCACAATCATCATGTATTCCTCGAAGCTCACTTCAGTATCAACATCCGATTCAGCTTCACATATCGGAAAATAATCAAGGAGAAGAGGCTGGAAATTCATCATCTTCTGAAAGATGTTGCAACAATAACATTTCATTTCAAACAAGTCATTCACATTCATTTTCCAATGTCTATTCTGAAGAACAACTATCAAACCAATTTTCTTTTTTCACATCGTGTAATGGCAATGATGCAGCCAATGCAAAATTTCAAACAAGGCTCATCAACATCCCAAAGATTAAACTTTACGAAAAGTTCAAATTGTTAAACATCAAAATGTCTGCGAGTTCATTTTACAAACGAACTGCACATCTAAAACGAGCAAAAAGAAGAACAGATTTATGCGATCTGTGTGAAAAATATGAATCACTAGTCAAAAAAAGGGAAACTTTGAAATCACTTGGAAAAACTTTGGATAAAAGAGATGTGGAAACAATGGAGCTGATTCAAAACCACAAGATAATTGCACATCATCAGCAAACACATTTTCGATTCATGAAACAGAATCTTAATAATGGAGAAGCGCTCATATTATTCGATTTTAAAGAAAACTGGATAGCTCCGATAAGACGAAATTCAGTGAGTCGTGATTTCTATGAAAAAGAAGAAATTTCACAGCTTTGTATTATCGTTTACAAACGTGGATCTAATAGGAAAATTGAAAAACATATTTTCAATTATTTCTCAAATAATTTGTCTCATGATTACAGGTTTACGATTGAGTGTTTGCAGAGTGTCCTGACAAACCCCATTCTTAAAGAAATAACGGATTATCACTTTATGTGCGACACAGGCACACATTTCAGAAACTCAAACGTTTTGCATTTTATTTTATCTGATTCTTCTCCTCAAATGAAAAACAAACGTTCCACTCTCTCTTTCTTTGGAGAAAAACATGGAAAGTGTGAGTTTGACGCAGAATTTGGATATTTATCGAGGTTAATGAACAATTATTTAGATGATCAAACAGTGATTTACAACATTTATAATTTATTTAAATTTTTTCAAACAAATTCATTATTGTCGAGTGCGAATAATCAAAACTTAAGCCAAAATGGGAACGAAACTTTTCGATATTTCTTAAAGTGTGATTGTTATTGAAACAGTTTAAATCTTTAAATTCAGTTTTGTGTGTTTTTTTTTATTATTAATTAGATACAATCCATCCAACAAAATACTGTGGAGAAAATTAAATGTTATATCATTGAAGAAATATCTCTTCTACGAAAAAAGAGGAAACGAAGTTTTTCGATCGATAGTCACACCAAAAAATTTGAGAGGAACTGAGAAAATCCCTTTCAAAGAAGAGAGAAGCAGAGATGAGAGAATAAGGAAAAAATTCAACAGGACGACTGGAGAAAGTCGCTCATTATCACTTGGCGAATACACTTTAAAGATTCTTAAAGATAGGAAAAAAATTTTTTGTAATTATTTTGAGAGTGATGATTTTAATAATAATGAAGCTGTCTTTTGAGTTGAAATTGTTTTGTTTTGAATATTGAACTTTTGATTTATGTTCCGTTTGAAAAGCCTGCTGCTCAAGCCTTGAATGTCAACCGAAAGGCTAAACTTTCAAGGTACCTCGTTCTTTTTCTTGAATAGTTAAAGATTTGAGGCTAGGCTGATTCCGTCCTGTGGCTGTATTGTGACCGGTCCAATACAGCCACTTGAAGGCTTTGGGTCCAGAATCAGCCTCCCAGGGTGGGCTTTCTTGTGGAACAAAAATTTAACATTCAATATTAGTCACTTTTTTTATAAAAGTTTGTTATTGAATTGTGTCGACACATCTTTTTGTTTTATTATTGTATTCACATATATTTAAATTTATGAAAATTTTTGAAGTTGAATATCCTGTAAATTTGGAAAAACACATTTTTGTTTATTATAACTTTAATTGAAAATTTTTAATAGGATTCAAACAATTTGTCGATGTATTTCTTATTTTATTACACTTCTATTTCCGCATATATTTAATTTATAAACGTGCGTTTTTTTGAATGTTTTATTGTTTTCAGTATTAAAAATATTATAATATAAAAGAGAAAACTTTTTTTGAAGTTTAAAAATTGCTTTGAATGAAAAGTTGCTCAAAGAAAAATTATAAGGAGATATTAAATGGATGCATAAATATATTCTGAAAAAGAAAAAGTTGAAAGAGATTTCATTGAATGCAGTGGATTGAAAAATATGTGATCAGTCTGAAATCCATATTTGTTTGTCACAAGTGAAGAGCTTCAATAAAAAAATCTCGATAATAATGTAAAGATAATGAATGGCTATCACATATTTAAAGTCAGTTATCCACATAACTGAAAATCCGATTTTTCTTTTGTTCGTTTCAAACAAATGAACAAGAGAGATGATGTTCCAAGACGATATCCAAAGATACTGACTGAATTGCGGAGTTCTTCAGAATTGGTAACAAAATAATTGAAGCAGAACAACAATGAATTCTAAAAATGATGAAGATCTTGTTTGAAATTATCGATCATTTTTTTAAATTAAGAAATGAAAAGAAAAGCTAGATAAGTGCATTATCTGAAATTCGAACTCTTTAGAGAAATTCAGCAAACTGAAACTGATTTCTGCATAGATTCTTTTCGAAATATTTCATCCTCTGTGAATTGATAAAAAATGAATACTTCAAAAGTGATCTGAATCGATATTCATGGATAGAACTCTGCCAATAAAATAATGCAAGAAATAAAAATCTTATTCAAACACTTCAATATCTAATAAGAGATGAATTAATTGGAAAAATTTGTTCCATATCATGATTAAAACAAAACAAATGAATAATTCTCAAAGCTTGATATTTCTTTTATTAATAACGTTTTTAAAGAAACTTTAATAAATAAGTCCACGCAAGTCAACATTTGCAGCGAATCATTTCTGTTTTGATAAAATTTTTTGAAATAACAAGAGTTTTCGCCAATGTTTTGAAAACTTATGGGTTTCAAAAAATATCAAGTTGATTATTGCTAAATATTTTAATGAAAACACAGTTTTTTCAAACAATAATGATTTTTCGATAAATTATTGTCACAAAAGGTAATTATTTGTTATGTTTTTAATGGTATATTTTTGAGGCCGAAAAAAAATATGATTTCAAAAAAAATCACCCATTTAATAAATTTATAAACCATGAGTTTTTTAATTTTTTGTAAATTTCCATCCTTATGACATCCTGTTTGAATGATTCAAACAGAAAAATATGAAAAATGAATGAAACTTTCTCTTGAATTCTTGTTCTTTCGATTGGCTTATTGGAAACATTCAACAAAAAAATGACAAACGATGTCCAAAATGCAAGATTGAAATGTATATCATCCAGATCTGAGACAATGAGGCAATGTTGATCATCTGAATGTGGAAAGACAATTAGCATTTTTGAAGGAACTTCGCTCAGATATTCAAATAGTCCAGTTGACAAACATCTTCATATTTTTTTTGTATTTTTCTCTTAAATTGAGCATCACTCAATCAAGCATTTTGCTAAATGTTAACAGAAAGACAGTTGGATTCTGGTATTCCCATTGCAGATCTATTTCTTCAAAAATAATTATGGAAAATTTCGAACCTATTGGGGGAGATAGTCATATCGTGGAAGTCGACGAAGCAATATTGAGAAAAAGAAAATTACACAAAGAAAGGAAAAAGGCACTTGTCTAGTTTTTTGGAGGAACAGAAAGAAAAAGAAAAGACAGATGTGAAAAATTTTTTATTATTCGCGTGCAGAACAGAAGCAGTTGATCTTTTTTTCCTGTCATTTTTGCTAACATAAAACCAAAGACAACAATTTATAGTGATGAATTGTGTGCTTTCAACAGCCGAAAAGACTTCAACTTCTCTCACATGATTGTGTGTCACTAATATCATTTTGTTGACCCAATTACAAGTGTTTGAACAAATGGAATTGATGGTTTTGTTCGAGGTTTCGTGCGTTATAACTTCGAACTTGTGCAAAAGACAAATTTATTGATGATTTCATAACGAATTTCATATTTCGTTTATTAAAGAATTACACCTTCACTTATTTTGAAAAAGAAATTATGAACTTTCTTCCCACCTATGATAAATTATAAAATGATAAATCAAGATGAACTTATAATATTAATTTTTTTAGTAAATTTCCTTTTGTCAAGTTTTCAAATCAAAAAAAAAAGAAAAAAAAATTCATTTTATTTTCAAATTTCTGTTCACACTCATGAAACTTTACTGAAATGGAAAACATACTATTGTAAAGTTTTTGTTTCCATTTTAGTGAAGTTTCGTTTGTGGAAACAGAAATTAAAAATATCGGAAATATTTTTATATATGAAATAAAACAAAAGAAACTTTTCAAAAAAACATTAACCACATAGATGATGATTCAATGACTCGCTTGGTGGAAGACTCTGAATTGAGTCGCAGTTTCAGCAGAAAAGAAGAAGGAAATGGCTTATCTTCATCTGTGATTGAAGATTCGAAGAAATTATCACTGATCATATTTTGTTTCTAACAGAATAAAAGATAAACACATTATTTTATTTTTTCATATTATTATTTATGCTCAATTTCGATAAATCAAAAAAACATTAGGATATATTTTTATTTATAAAAGTGAGAAATAAAATCCCTTTCCAACAAATAACTTTGTTTTAACTTTCCTCCAAATTTAATTTAAACATTGAATTTTAAATTTGACACAAAAAAGAATAAAAAAGGAATTTTTAAGAAAAAACACAATGTGTAAAATATCATTATAAATAAAAATACTAATTATTTTGTTTTGAACAAGAAAATCTTTTTCAAAAATAAAATTAAATTATTATGTAAAAATGGTTTCAATCTAGATATAATATTCCACAATATTTACCAATAATATTTCCAATCATATTCTTTAACTTCAATTATCAATTTCTTAAGCATTTATTCACTCTTATCAAAAAGCAAAAAACTATAAATATATATATATATATATATATTTTAATTATTAAAATATCATTTATTATCTTTGATTCAATAATAAATATATCTAGAATTTATAATATAAGTTTTATTTATGAAAAGTTAATATTATTATGAAATCAATTAATAATTCAAGATTATTTAGTAGTTCAAAACGATTTTTTCTTTATTAATTGATAAATCGATTTTTATTTGTTTGTCTTTTTTAAACATTCATAATATTGAAGATTTTTCTTTTGTTAGAAAAATTGAAAACTATTATCGTTATTTGTTAATTTTTTAATGTTTATAATTGTTTATATTCAATTTTGTTATATGTTTTTAAAATGAGATTTGTTATATGAATAACTAATTTTATTTTTGAAAATATTTATAGAATTGAATTTATTGATAATTTAATTATAATTTTAGGATTGGATTAACCAAAAATCATTCAAAAGATAATAACTATCAATAAAAATCTAATAATATTATTAATAAAATAATTGTTTTTACAAGTCAATGAAATTAAAGAAAAATATTGTTTCATTGTTATTGTGAATATTATCGACAATGTTTGTGTTGATTTTTTCTTCATATTTTGAAGATTTTAAATCAAAATAAATTCAAAAATAAACGAGTTACAAAACTTTTGATGTTGATTTATTTTGAATAAAATGAGTATTTTGCAATTACCAAAATATAAACGCTTCAACACTGTATTTTTTTATTCTTTTCAAAATTGGTCATGAAAACAAAATTTTTCTTTTGCAAATTTTCAGTGAAAAAGTGTGCATTCAAATGAGATATGTTTCAATTTTGTCATAATTCCTATTAAATTCGAATTACACAATTATTCAATATGAGGCATTTGGAAAATATTGAAAAAGCGATGAAAAAGTATTAAAATAACAAGTTTTGTCAATTTTATTTAAAAATATTTTTCGTTTTTCGAACTTTTGGCTATGATTGAAAGTTTTTCAAGATTTTGATTAATTTTTGGAGTAATAATTTATGAAAGAATAAGGTTTTCAATAAAATTTTTCGAATCAGATTTGAAAAATTTTAATTTTTGAAAAGTCGCAATTGTTTAATTTTCATATGGGTCATTATTTTTGAAAAGATGCAATCGTTTTATAACTGTATTTACCTGAATTGAATTAAATTTTGTCATTTTTTGAAGTGAATGAATCATATTTCTTTACAATGCACTTATTCTCACATCAAATAGGTTTGAAAATTCGAATGTGCCATATGATAGTGTTTGATGGATTTGCTCCAAAAAATACAAAAAAGAATAAATTTAATTAAAATCAATAATTAAACATTTGCGACTTTTCAAAAAGAATGACCCATCTGATAAACACAAACATATTAGGATCATAATTGAAATTCAATGGTCAATGGTTGTGGAAATAA
Organism: Monocercomonoides exilis; assembly: GCF_001643675.1. Taxonomy (NCBI): domain Eukaryota; phylum Preaxostyla; order Oxymonadida; family Polymastigidae; genus Monocercomonoides; species Monocercomonoides exilis. The sequence continues at coordinate 262,769 of NW_027150600.1, forward strand.
AACGGAAATAAACAGTTTGAATGGATTTTCTTATCAGTGCATTTTTTATTATTCGGACAAAAAATTATATAATTTGTTTAATCAACCAACTTTTCAGATTTTTATAATTGTTTTTAGTAAATAATGAGAAGTTTACAGTTTGAAATTCAGATAAAATTTCAATACTTAATCTTTGATTGTGGTGTGGGCATATGGAAGGGTTTGCTCCTCCATCTCTGATTTGTGCCTTCCCTGAAGAGATTTGGTAGATGCAACGGGGCTGACTAAGTTAGAATTTAATTGAAAAATTTTTTTTGATTTTTTTTCATTTCAAAATAATTTTTTTTTATAAAAAATAAAAATAAGATCATAATTAATATTTTGTTTTTATAAGCGTAGTGAAACAAAGAAAAAAAAAATGGTATGACGAAATTGAGAGATTTGATGAAATCTTTCCAGTATCGTCAAATCAAAAATCAATTGGTACGTGTTTCTTCAATAATTGCTGATGGAAAATGCCGTGTAACCAACTCTGCTAATCTAAATGAATTCTCTCGTTTATCGATAAACCGATCCGTAACAACTGTTGAAAAGGGTTGAACCGTGAGAAAAGTCTGTCGACGAGAGCTTTATACCAAAGACAACAAAGAAGCAATATCCGGAGTTATCAGAATTGAAAGCATGACAGGAGGAAGTTATTCTGTAACTCAAACAAAACGATTGGTTTGTATTTGATGCTTTTTCTTATCTGTATTAATAATAAATTATTATTAAAGATGGAATCAGTGCTATCTGATAGAAAAATTCGAAGTGAAGAAGAAGAAGAAGATCAAGAAGTCAAAATTTCCAAATAAACTCCTTATTCCTTTGAAAAACGAAATCCATATCTGAAGACATCTATTCCTCATAATGTTGAGATTCAACGTTTATCTGTATCCAATAATCAGTCTCTTCAACTTTTCTTATCTCTTCTTCAATCAATTCATGACTTTCACAAATGCTCTCATTCACTCATCTTCAATACCTCCGAATCCTCTCTTCGACTCTCCGACTCCACAAAACAACTGGTCGTTCATCCCTCAGATGTTCCAGTCAGGTTTTCCAAAACACCAATCAACATGCCGAACTCAACTCTTGTGGTTGCAGTTGCAGCTGATGGTTATTCTTTCCAAGCCTTGTTCTTTGTCCATCAAAAAAACAACCAACTGAAATGAAGGTCTTGCTCAGCCCACAGCTTCACGCCTGGGCAGACAATGATGGATGGATGACTGAAACATTGTTAGCTCGATATGCTAAAGAGAGACTGCTTTCTGGAATTGTCCGAAGAAGAAAATTGCTGGATATGTACGAAGATAGATGCATGCTTCTCTTGGATTCTCATCCTTCAAGAGCACAGCCAGATCTTTGGTAAAAAAAAAAATTGCATCAAATGGTGTCGTTACGTTTATTCCATGCAGCACTCATCTTTCACAGCCACTTGACCGTGGAGTTTTTGATGTGTTTAAAAGATGTTTCAATTCAAACTATGTTGTTCCATCTTCTTCTTCGATCGCACTCAGACGAAAAGCAGTTGCAAATGCCTTGCCACAGGCTTTGCAAACTGCATTGCTTCCTTCAACAATTCACTCTGCATTTGAAAAGAGCGGAGTGTTGTCTGGGCAGTCCAATACTGTATTGGTGAAGTTGCCTGACACTCCTTCAGTTCAGCTGAAAAAAAAAACCCATCGTTTCAATTTCCATGGAAAAAATATTACCGACCAAGCATTTTTAGATGAATGGAAAGAATACAAAAAGATGAAAGATGAAAAGAATATTGATGATTCTGCTGAAGAAAAAATTGAAAAAGATTTGTTTTCTGAAGACAAGCCGAAAAAAAGAAAAATATCAAAATCCCAAATTTTAAAAGATGATGATTTTGAAGATGATAATGAACGAAGAAATCTAAGAAAAATAATAAAAAGAGTATTTATGGATTATCTATACTGTTGATTGTTGAATATTTTCGAAAATATCAACATGCAACTAGAAAAAATATTTTATTTTTTGATAAAAAAATTAAAATAATGTTCGGTTAAAAACAATCACCCTATTGAAAGAATTCAACATTATCATCACCAATTCAAAGGGTGATAACAATAGATTTTTTTTTTTTTTTTTTTTTTTTTTTTTTTTGGTTGTGATATTTCTAACGTGTAAATTCGATAATCATATAATTCTCATATTCATGTCAAGTACATCACAATTTTAAAAAAAGACTATGATTTTGATGAATACATTCCAAAACGATTTTGTAGTTCTGTTTTGATTATTAAGTGAGTAATTGTATTTGATATCAAACTTTTTCAATCAAAAAATTAGGTGAATTAAATAAACAAAAAAATGGATAACAATTTCTCAATAAACAATAAAAAAATTCTGAAAAAGTGAAGACAATTATATGTTAGAATATCGTGACAGGCAGAAAGCATGAAATGTTGTTGAAAAAAGAAGATAGAAAAAGAAATTGATGGTGCATTTGGTTTTGTAAGCATCCAAAATTCTTCATTCCAAAATTATTAACAACTGACTTCTCCATCCTTTCGGACAAAGGAGAAGAGATAATAGGAAATATGTTTTATCGAATTGAGAAAATCTGAAGTTTGACAAAAAAGGGCTGTTGGGAACATGCAAAAGGTGTGATTCAAATGCAGGGATTATATAATCAATTAGATAGATTCTATAACCTGAATGAAAAAAGTGTGTTGATTCTTGATGATAAAATACCAATCCCTTCATTTCACAAACGAAACATCAAAACAAATTGCGAACATCCCGCAAAGTTATTGTCCAAGCATTTCAACTTTCAACTTTATAATTCGAAACAAGTTTTTTGAATTATTCAATATCGTTTTCTTCTCATCTTTTTTTACCAATTTTTTGTCAAAGCAGTTGACTGAGTTTTTTTTAAAATTTGAGGTGCTAAATCGAAACAATGAAGATGAAAATATTGACAGCGAGGCAAGCTCAGAAAACAATTGTTTTGCAATATTCATATCTTTTATCTCCACACCAACCATCGACAGCTGCGACAGCACCGCCACAAACACTGACGACGACATCACATCGTCTCCTGTTTTACTCGTGGTGATCACAACATCTTCCAATGAGAGTGACCCACCCCCATCAGACACCACAGCCACATTCGGCGAAGGATTTATATTTGAGTTGCAGTCAACCTTCAAGTTGCTCATTCCAAGATGACCTGTTGACACACTGAACAGCACTCCAGCTGATAAAAGGGCTCCAGTTCCAATCGAACTTGTTTCCCTTTCTTTCCCAATGACTGAAATTTTCTTTTCTCCAATATCAATTGTTGCTGTCTCACTTTTGTGATCCCCTTCCATCAGAGTGATTGTCAAGCTTATCTGCACCTCGCACATCTCGAAGGCCTTCTTCACTGTTTTGCACGGATTTGATTCATTTGACCCGCACGGCTCATATGAATCATTCCCACTCACTGAGACGTACATCGTCTTGTCTTTCAACCACCACTTCTTTTCTGTGTGCTGATATGTCCAACTCCCTGAACTCGACAAATTATATCCATAACATACTCTCTGCTCATCTGTATTCGTTGTGTAGCATTCATGAAATGGATTTCCTGAAGAATTAAAAAGATCATAGCGATCATAATACATCACATCATGCCCATATGAATTTGATCCAGTCATGCATTTACATTCATGGAAAAAAAGAAAATAACAATAGATTCCATCACTTGGAGCTGTTGCTTGAACTGGATAAAACCAAAATCCTCCTCCTTCTCTTAATGCTGAACATGATATAAACTGAACGCTCCTCATTTTATATTTAGTAGGAACGAATTGACAAAGCATGCCTCCACCACCAGTATTTGTTATTGAGCATGAAGTGAAACAGCAGTCAAACACACACGCACTCTCCCCTTCTCCTATTTCTTCTCCAATGCATCCTGTTTCGGAAACCTGAAAATTTTCGAGAAAAAGTCCTCCTCCATCATAACTTGCTTTGCAATTCTGGAATTCACATCCGCTGATCCGAACACACGATGAAATCGTATAAACAAACATCCCTCCTCCAAAGCGATTTTGTCCTTCGCAAGAATTAAAAAAACTGTGCTCAATCTCAACCGAACTGATTCCAAAACACATGACCCCTCCTCCAGCATAATGAGCATAGCAGTCATTGAATGAACAATGCGAAACTGAAAGTTCTCCAGAATTGAGATTGTACATACAGATTGCCCCTCCACTCGATACCCCGTCCGTAACGGAATCGCTTTCTCCTGTTGTCCTCGAGCCACTCCATTCGCACCAAGTGAATGTGTTTGCTCCATTGAATGTTTCGTTTTGTCTGTCTGGCTTCAATGGCACCTCTGTTGTTCCTTCACATACAACATTTCTTGTCCTGCAACACCCAACGAATGATGTATTTGAGACAGATAATAAAGCCAATTGGTTGTTCAGAGAAGGGACAATCCCGCCATCATATGCGTCACAGACTGATGAAAATGAGCAGCTATTCATAAAACAAGAGGTTTGTGAAAATGTAGTTGTTGGAGGTGAACATGCATCATTTGTTGTTGAGATGTTGAAAAATGATAATTTGGAGAGGGATACAAGGGGTATTGAAGGTGAAGAAAGGAACGGGGCTGATGAGACACAAAAAGAAGAGAAGTGTGATTCGCTCACCGAAATGCTCCCTTCAATGCCTTCTCCATATCCATCTCCTTCTCTTCCTCTCCCCCTTCCTCTTTCTCCTCCTTCTCCTCCTTTTTCTTCACCTCCACCCTTCTCCTCTCCATATCCCTTCCCTCCAAACAGCCTTCCAGAGTATATTTCTCCCCCTCTTCTCCACCCTTTCAATGTGATGTTTGTCAACACCCCAATGCTCCCACTCAGATCAAATGCCCCTGCACCATCATCCTTCCCCATCCCCACAACACACCCCCTCACCACAACCACGCTCCCTTTCCTTCCACACACTAAACAACAATTATCATCATTCTCCAATGAAATTTGATTTAACTCAACTGATGCATTTTTAACCACTAAACTCCCTTTAAACACACTCACATCACTAACTGCTTCAACACATGACGCGATTCCCACAATGAACAACAAACTCAACATCTCGTCAAATTTGTGTCAACCTCGCCAAATCAATATTCTTATTGTTCTTTTATCGCTTCCCCTCCCCCTTTTCAAAGCACCTTTTCCATTTTGCAAATCCCACCTTTTCCATCCATTTTTTATATTTCCCTTTGCTCACTCATCCATTCCCATTCCATTTCCCACCTTCTGCCATCTTTCTCGTGATTGCCTCAAAATCCATCTTTCCTCATCCCTTGCGCTTTTATCCAATGAAGATATTCTTCCAAAAAGATCCTTATCCATATTTAAAAAAATATATTATAATATATTGATAAAATGTTATTTCTTTTATATAAAAAAAACAATTTTTCAAACCTTGTATAATCTCCATTCTTCATTGTTTCTGTCTTTCTTCTTTCTTCTTTCTTCTTTCTTCTTTCTTCTTTCTCCTTCTCCAGATTATTTTTCCTTTCTGCAAACGCATCCATTTCCTCTATCTCATTCTTCCATCATTCAATCAACAGCTTTGCTTCTCTTCTGCTCCTCCAAAAATAAACATCCCATTTCCATTCTCCTGTTCTGCTTCCAGCTGAATGGCTCCTTCAACTTGTGCTTCCAAAAATAGGCGAGGACGACTGAGAAGAGGAAAAAGTTGAGAAGAAGAAGGAGATGATGATAATTGTTAAGAAAGGTAAAAAGAAGGAAAAAAATGAAACTGATAAAATTGAGAGAAGTAGATAATGGCGAAGAAGGCGAAGAAGAATAAGAAGAGGAGGAGGAATAAGGCGAAGAAGGCGAAGAAGGAGAAGAAGGCTTGGAGGAAAATGAAGAAGAATATATGGAAGAAGAAGAGGAAGACAAATATGATTATGACCAAGAAGAGAAAAATTATATAAAATTTTAATTGTTGAGGAGATGCATTTGATAATAATGACGAAGAAGAATTCGATGAAGGAAATGAAGTAGATGAAGGGAATGAAGATGAAGAAGATGATGACGGCGATGATGCCGATGATAGAGATGAAGATGATAAAGATGGTGAATCCGATGTTATTGTCAAGTTTGAATACTGTATATCTTCTGTCAGAAGATATCTTCAGCATCACTTCCTCGTTCTCTGCTTCAATGGATAACGTTTCAATGATAGAAGGCTGAAGACAAAGGTTAAATGACTCAAATCCATTTTTGCCTGTAATCCACCCCAAGCTTCTTGTATCACACAGAACTGTCCGTTTTTCTCGTATCTATGGTTCAAAAGCCAAGCAATGAATTCCAGTTCCATCGCTCCCCTCAGTCCTTAAAATCAATGTCTTGCCATTCCCACCCCAAGAAATGCGCCTTGTTCCGTCCCAACTGCTGCCAATCTCCTGTTTCAGTTATTTGCCCCAATCTCTCCAACAAGATTTTTTTGAAAATGACCCAGCCATCTTCAAAGGGTGCTACCTTTTCATTGAATTTGGTTATTCGTCCTTTTAAACTTTGAATATCTTCCAACCCCGTTCATTTCTGCTCCATCAGAATTCATTTTTCATCGCATTTCAATCCATCGCGCTTGTATAGTCCAAATAAAGTTGCATAAACATTTATGATAAAATACATTCAGGCTCTAATATATTTGAAAGATAACATTTGGCTCACTTCATTGCTGTTCTGCTCTGCATGGAATAAATTGTCCATTTTTTATAAATCGTCTGAATCACGACTTTGGAGAGGATACGGATGATAACATCTTCACAACAAATAGAACAATATAAAATACATACATTGAAAATTCTTCATTTCCATCGAAAATATTGTTGCTCCCCAGCCATTCATCAATCAAAACGCACAATTTCATCTTCCATCAAAGAAATATCGTTTTTGTAGTATCCTCCTTTTCACTGGAAATATTTCATTTAGTCAACCTGCCTTTGTTTTCACTTCGGAGTCTCACTCCGTTGACAGTTTCTGAGCATTTGACATTTCTTGATCATGTTCCATAACGAATTAGAGCCACAAAAGAAAAGGGGCACAACTCGATGTGTCGTTGCTGAATGGGAATATGAAGACAATGCGATAACAAAGGGATGGATTTATGGAATGGGGTGATGGAGTTGAGCTTTTGGAGGAGGCAGAGTTTTGGAGGGGGAAAGGAGCGATAAAAGAATATTTATTGTGGAAAAGAGGTATTTTTGGGAGGTTTTATTGGGAAGATGGATGTGCGGAGGATGGATTGGGATGAGGTTTGGAGGGGTTGTTTTTTCGATTTTTGTGAGTTGGAAGGTGTTTAGGCAGTGTTAATTATTTGAGAAAAGGAATTTAATGTGGAGGAGGTGGGATAAGAGGGGGAAACAAGAAGGGCAGAAGATGGGTGGAGTGAATGGAATATATTTATTGGAGGGGAAGAGAGAGATGGAAAGGAAATGGAGAAGAAATGGAAAAGTGATTTTTTTTTTTTATGTATCGAGAGAAGGAGAAGGCATATGGAGCAGGGCAAGAGGGAGAGTATTTGCGAGTGAGTGTTTGATAAGAAGGAAAAGTGGGGTTGAAGAAAAAAATGTAAGAGATATTTTTTTTATCTTTTTTTATTTTTTATTGAAAGGACAGTTTGGACGCGCCTCTCATTTGCGGGGCAAGGGATGGAGGTGGGGGCGGAGGAAGACGGGAAGAAGGAACATCAGCGCTGGCGCTTTGAATTGGAGGTGTGAAGACAGAGGAAGATGAGGAGCTGATTATGGGAGGTGTTTTGCAATGGAAAGAGACAGAAAAAGGATGGAGATATTTATATTTTTTTGGTTGGAAGAAGGGGAATGGGAGATGGGGAGACAGGGACTGTGATATTTGGCGTGGTGGTATTGTTGTTGTTTTGAGGGGAAATGGAGAGAAGAAGAGGGCAATACAGCGAAAAGGGATGGGAAGGGATTCTTCAGATGGAATCTTCTTCATTGCTTGTTTTTTTATTGAATGGAGTTTGCGGAGTTGTTTGAGAGGAAGCAGAACAGAGGATTGAGCTTTTGTTAATATTTTAAATAGAAGAAGAAAGAAAAAGTCAGCGAAAAGCGATCATTGTGAAAGATATAGGTTTGCATTTTTTTAATTATAATTTTTCATATATTATTTTTTTATGAAACTAGGATTTTTGCAAGAATGTTCAACGAAAACGAATGAACAAGGAATATGTCAAGAGGGGATGTTGGATGCATTAAAAGAAATCCGGAGATAAGAATTGGAGGGGAGTAATGAGAAATGAGCTGGATGAAATATCAAGGAAAAGAGAAGAAGATATTTTTTTATGAATTTTTTTGAAATTTTTCTTTCTTATTGAAGGCATCCTGGACATATGTTATAAAATGAAAAGGGAGAGAGAGAGTGGAAAAATAGATGATACAGCAGCAGAGGCAGAAGAAGAAGAAGAAGCGGAAGAAGAAGCGGAAGGAGAAGAAGAAGATGAAGATGAAGAAGAAGCGGAAGGAGAAGAAGCGGAAGAAGAAGAGCGGAAGAAGCGGAAGATTGTGAAAGGATACAGGTTAGATTATTCATATTATTCATATTTTTTTATATTTTTTTTCTTAATTTTTTTAAATAATGAAAGTTTTCTTGCGTGCATATTCAACAGGAATGGATGGGAATGGAATAAGATTAGGAGGCAGACAATGCCCATCCAAAAAAGAGATTATTGGGAAAGCGTTCCAATCAGAAGGGGTAGAAGAAATAGAAAAATGTGAATTCAAGCTCAATGCATAGCGCAAAGAGGCGTAGGGAAGGGGGAGAATGAATAGGAAGAATTCTCTTTGAGAAAATCACACTTTTCCTCTTTTTTCCAATTTTTCTCATCGCCTTCAATACCCCTTGTATCCCTCTCCAAACTCACATTTTTCAACGTCTCAACAGCAAATGAGGCATGCTCACCTTCAACCACTACGTCAACTCAAACATCATGTTTTATGAGTAGTTGTTCATTTTCATCGGTCTGTGATGTGTATGATGGAGGTATTGTTCCTTCACTCAATAATCCCTATGCCTCCTTAACAGCCTCGAACACCTCGTTTGTTGGGTGTTGTCGGACAAGAAATGTTGAATGCATTGGAACTGCAGATAGAAAGTTGACTCCAGGGAGGCAAAACACAACAGATAATGGAGCAAACTCATTCACTTGGTGCGAGTGGAACGGATCGAAGGCTAATGGAAGCAAAGATGATTATGCTGATGATGCTTCCAATGGTGGAGCAATTCGAATGTACAATCTCAATTCAGGAGAACTGACAGTTTCGCATTGTTCATTCAACGACTGCTATGCTCATTATGCTGGAGGAGGGGTCATGTGTTTTGGAATCAGTTCGGTTGAGATTGAGCACAGTTTTTTTAATTCTTGCGAAGGACAAAATCGCTTTGGAGGAGGGATGTTTGTTTATACGATTTCATCGTGTGTTCGGATCAGCGGATGTGAATTCCAGAATTGCAAAGCAAGTTATGATGGAGGAGGACTTTTTCTCGAAAATTTTCAGGTTTCAGGAACAGGATGCATTGAAGCAGAAAATGAAGGAGGGGAGAGTGCGTGTGTGTTTGACTGCAGTTTCACTTTATGTTCAATAACTGGCATATGGGGCGGAGGCATGTTTTGCAAAAATGTTCCCAATCAATTCAAGATAAGAAGCGTCAGCTTTATTTCGTGTAATGCATCGACCAGGGGAGGTGGATTTCATTTGGAGCCAATAAAGCAAACTTTGCCAGCTGATGGGCTTTATTGCTATTTCCTCTTCTTCCATGGGTGCAAATGCTTGGGTAATCCTCCACATGGGCACGACATGATATACTTGGATAATTACAATTTATATTTTAATTCTTCAGGAAATCCGTTCCATGAATGTTACACCACAAACACAGATGGCCAGAGAGTATGTTATGGATATGATTATTCGAGTTCAGGGAGTTGGAAATATCAGCACACAGAAAAGTGGGATTGGCTGAAGGACAAGACGATTTATGTGTCAGTGAGTGGAAATGATACAATTCCACTTTGTGGGGCGAATGAATCAAATCCGTGTCTGACAGTGAAGAAAGCGTTTGAGATGTGTGAGGTGCAGATTAGCTTGACAATCACGCTGCTGGAAGGGGATCACAAAAGTGAGACAGCAACAATTGATATTGGAGAAAAGAAAATTTCAGTCATTGGGAAAGAAAGGGAAACAAGTTCGATTGGAACAGGAGCACTTTCATCATCATCTTCTTCCTTCTCATCTTCCTCTGCTTATTATTTCTCCTTCTCGACATTTTTTATTTAAAAAAATGTTCTCCAATCGCTTCAGTTCACTTCGTGTGAACATAAAATCAGCAAACGGCTTCAAATCTATTTTTCTGCTTTTATTGGTTTTTGGAAGCAGATACTTGAGATTACGAAGAACTTGGAGCAGAAAGACAGAATCAGAGCATTTGTTGATGCTGCTAATTGTGAAGGCATTGCCAAATTCATAATTATTATCACCAACTTTATCATCAATAATTTTTTTTTCAGAAAATATAAACCTTCATTGCCATCTTTTTCATTTTCTTCCGACTCTTTGTCATTATCATTGTAGTCTTCTTCCTCTTCCTCTTCTTCGTTTTTCTCGTCTATGCATTAGCTTCTAGTTGTAGGAGTTAATTGAGTGGAAGCAGAACTGAAGATTTTTTAAAGGGGTGGTTTTTGAGGTCAAAGGGAAGCGGTACCATTGGCAATGGGACATACAGCAGAGATGGGGCAGACGGGCTTGCAAATGGGAAGCGACGATATTTTGAGAGGCACAAGAGAAAGAAATAGAAGAAAGTCTGTGAAAGGTGAAATAATAAGAGGCATGAATTTATATTTTTGCTTATTATTATTATTATTATTATTATATAATTATAATCTTTGCAAAAATGCTTTCAGCCAATTCGCACACATGAGATGAGGAAAGATGGGTTTTGAATCGGGCCTGGAAAGATTGCAGAAGGTGGGAAATGAAGAACAAACAGAGAATAATCCAGATGAAATATATGAAAAGAATGGAAAAGATGAAGTTTGCGAGATGGAAATGGCATTTTGAGAGAAGGAGGGGAAGAGGCAGAAGAGAGAGCGGAAAGCTGATGAGATGACTAAAGAAGATATCTAACAGAAAATCAAGAAGAATGAAGAATGAAGAATGAAGAATAGAAGAAGAAGAAGAAGAAGAAGATTTCGAAAAGAAAATGATACTGATTTTTCAAGTTTTTAATATAAAAATTTTTTAATATTACATTTTTGAATTTAAAAAATTATTAAAAATTTTGTTTTTATAAATATATATTTTTAAAATGATAATAGGGACTTTTGCACAAACATTCAAAAGGAATGGATGAGAATGGAATATGGAAAAAAAAGGCAGAAGTTAACAACAGCCAAAAATGGATATGAGTTCAGCATGCATGTCAGAAGCTGTGGAAGAGATTGAAAAAGAGATTTGGACTTTTTCGTGAATATTGCGACATTGTGCGTGCATTCAAGACAAGCACATTGCAAATGGGAAAAGGAAAAAGGAAGAATTTTCTTAGAGAGAATCGCATTTCTCATCTTCAACGGCATTTCGCTCGTCACATTCCATTCCCCTTATATCCCTCTCCAAACTCACATTTTTCAATATTTCAACAGCAAATGATGCATGTTCACCTTCAACCACTGCGTCAGCCCAAACCTCATGTTTTATTAACAGTTGCTCATTCTCATCAGTCTGTGATGTGTATGATGGCGGAATTGTTCCCTCTCTGAACAATCCCTTGGCCTCTTTAACTGCCTCAAACACATCATTCATTGGGTGTTGTCGAACAAGGAATGTTGTATGTGAAGGAAATGCAGATAGAAAGTTGACTCCAGAGAGGCAAAACACAACAGCCAATGGAACAAATACATTCACTTGGTGCGAATGGGATGGATCGAAAACAACAGGAGAAAGTGACTCGTGGGCTGATGGAATGTCAAGCGGAGGGGCCATCTGCATGTACAGTCAATCGTCGGCCGCTGTGTCTGTTTCGCATTGTGCATTCAATGAATGTGTTGCGTATTGGTGCGGTGGAGGTATTAGTTGCTACAATATTAAATCAGTTGAGATTGTGAACAACACCTTCGATTCATGCGTTGCACAAAATTATTTGGGAGGAGGGGCATTCGTTTATACGATTTCAACATGTGCTCGGGTCAGCGGATGTGAATTCCAGAATTGTCAGGCACACCACGATGGAGGAGGTCTTCATCTTAATAATTTTCAGGTTTCAGAAGGATGCATTCCAACAGAAAATGGAGAAGGGGAGAGTGCGTGTGTGTTTGACTGCAGTTTCGCTTCGTGTTCACTTGCAAGCACAGGCGGTGGAGGCATGTATTGTGCAAATATTCCAATCACACAATTCAAAATGAGGAGCATTCAGTTTATTTCATGTTCAGCATCGTCATATGGAGGAGGATTGTATCTTTATCCATATAGACAGACATCACAAAATGATGTAATTTATTGTTATTTTTTGTTCTTCCATGAATGCAAATGCTCTGCAGCCACTCCATATGGGCGTGATGTGATGTATTATGATTACTACAGTGTATATTTATCTCAAAATAATCCGTTCTATGAATGTTACACCACAAGCACAGATGAGAAGAGAATGTGCTATGCCTACAACTACTCAAATACAAATGCTTGGACATTTCAGCACACAGAAAAGAAGGATTGGTTGAAAGACAAGACGATATATGTTTCGGTGAATGGAAATGATACATCTCCGCTTTGTGGGGCAAATGAAACAAATCCGTGTCTGACAGTGAATAAAGCGTTTGAGATGTGTGAGGTGCAGATTAGCTTGACAATCACGCTGCTGGAAGGGGATCACAAAAGCGAGACAGCAACAATTGATATTGGAGAAAAGAAAATTTCAGTCATTGGGAAAGAAAGGGAAACAAGTTCGATTGGAACAGGAGCCCTTTTATCAGCTGGAGCGCTGTTTAGTGTGTCAACAGGTCATCTGGGTTTATTACACATAAAGGTTGACTGCAACTCAAATGCAAATCCTTCTTCGCCGAGTGTGGTTGTGGTGTCTGATGGAAGTGGGTCACTCTCGTTGGAGTACGTTATTATGTATTTATTGTCATTTTTTATTTTTTTCATGTTTGATAATGAAAATAAAGCAAATATAAATGTGGTAGTTTTTTAATTCCGGATATTTTTTAATAATCATAGGAGAGCAAAAACAAGTTAAAAATGAACAAAACAAATTGTGACAAGTTTGAATATATTTTTGAGTCATTCTTTAAAAAAATATACCCTCTGATTTTAATTTTGTTTTGTTTCGAATAAAGATCTCCAGAATTTGCGTTTGGTTAATTTCCAAATCATTTATTTATTCATTTTTTTTAATATTCCCCCTTTCCGCTTGTCTTTAGCAATTTGTCTCAGAAATGCAAGCAATCATCTGTTATTATTATTATTTCAAATATCATTTTATTATTTAATTTGTTTGAACGAAAAGCGTGAAAAGTTCCAATTTCTGATTTATAATTTTCTAAAAAAGAAAAGAAAAGACTGAATGAATGTTAAATATTGACATTAAAGAAGTTCACTAATTTTATCAAAATTCAATGCAAAAAGAAGTTTTGTGAAAAAATCAATAATTATTTCATTTTGCAAAAGCATGAATATTTTTCAATATTCGTAATGTAGACTTTCTTTGAAGTCACATTGTTCTTTTCATTTCATCTGGTCAGTTATTTACAGATGCCTCCTTTTCTTTTATCCAAACATAAATGTTTTTCAAATCAAGCATCATTCTTTTTCAAAAACAAAATTTGTGTTTTGAAATCTGAATTATATTTTTGAATTATTGTATCTGAGATTATTTTATTTCATTTTATTTAATTTTATAATAATTATTATTGTTGATCAAAGACTTGTTCGTGGGATAAGAGCACTTGAGTGTTGAAAGTTGTAATGTGGGTGATTGTTTTTGAAATCATAACTTTCATACCGGGGTGTGGCCATTGACATTTCATCTTTTGACATGAACATTGTTATTGAAACCAAGTTGATCGAAACATAGAATTTCCATCTTCAGTGAACAATCAAAAGCCAAAAAATGACAATCAACTTCATATTTTTTTCTGCCCACCTTTGTTATCAAACAAATTCGAACCATCAAAATCAATTTTCACTGAGACTTCCTGATTGGAAAACAATGAATTTGAAAAGGATGAAACATCCAAAGGAGTTCAAATTATATTTCAATGATTGAAATTTTAGAAGAGAGCTCATGGATCTTTGATTATGTTTTTTATTCTATTGATTTTTTAAATGCAATAACAACAGAGCATTCAAAAGTGAAATTCCTCCATCATCCAACACTCTTATTTTTGAAACATGATGAAAGAAATTATTATCCATACCAATTTCATTTTTATCGAAATCATTAATTGCATTAAAAATCAAAAAACATAATCACATCAATAATCAGTGAATTCCCTTCAAAAATTTCAATCATTGAAACTTAATTTGAACTTCTTCGGATGTTTCATCCTTTTCAAATTCATTGTTTTCCAATCAGGAAGTCTCAGTGAAAATTGATTTTGATTGTTTGAGTTTGTTTGATAACAAAGGTGAGCAGAAAAAAATATGAAGTTGATTGTCATTTTTTTGGCTTTTGATTGTTCACCAAAGTCGGAAATTCAATGTTCTGATCAACTTGGTTTCAATAACAATGTTCATGTCAAAGGATGAAATGTCAATGACCACACCCCTGTATGAAAGTTATGATTTCAAAAACAATCACCCACATTACAACTTTCAACACTCAAGTGCTCTTATCCCACGAACAAGTCTTTGATCAACAATAATAATTATTATAAAATTAAATAAAATGAAATAAAATAATCTCAGATACAATAATTCAAAAATATAATTCAGATTTCAAAACACAAATTTTGTTTTTGAAAAAGAATGATGCTTGATTTGAAAAACATTTATGTTTGGATAAAAGAAAAGGAGGCATCTGTAAATAACTGACCAGATGAAATGAAAAGAACAATGTGACTTCAAAGAAAGTCTACATTACGAATATTGAAAAATATTCATGCTTTTGCAAAATGAAATAATTATTGATTTTTTCACAAAACTTCTTTTTGCATTGAATTTTGATAAAATTAGTGAACTTCTTTAATGTCAATATTTAACATTCATTCAGTCTTTTCTTTTCTTTTTTAGAAAATTATAAATCAGAAATTGGAACTTTTCACGCTTTTCGTTCAAACAAATTAAATAATAAAATGATATTTGAAATAATAATAATAACAGATGATTGCTTGCATTTCTGAGACAAATTGCTAAAGACAAGCGGAAAGGGGGAATATTAAAAAAAATGAATAAATAAATGATTTGGAAATTAACCAAACGCAAATTCTGGAGATCTTTATTCGAAACAAAACAAAATTAAAATCAGAGGGTATATTTTTTTTTAAAGAATGACTCAAAAAATATATTCAAACTTGTCACAATTTGTTTTGTTCATTTTTAACTTGTTTTTGCTCTCCTATGATTATTAAAAAATATCCGGAATTAAAAAACTACCACATTTATATTTGCTTTATTTTCATTATCAAACATGAAAAAAATAAAAAATGACAATAAATACATAATAACGTACTCCAACGAGAGTGACCCACTTCCATCAGACACCACAACCACACTCGGCGAAGAAGGATTTGCATTTGAGTTGCAGTCAACCTTTATGTGTAATAAACCCAGATGACCTGTTGACACACTAAACAGCGCTCCAGCTGATAAAAGGGCTCCTGTTCCAATCGAACTTGTTTCCCTTTCTTTCCCAATGACTGAAATTTTCTTTTCTCCAATATCAATTGTTGCTGTCTCGCTTTTGTGATTCCCTTCCAGCAGTGTGATTGCCAAGCTAATCTGCACCTCACACATCTCAAACGCTTTATTCACTGTCAGACACGGATTTGTTTCATTTGCCCCACAAAGCGGAGATGTATCATTTCCATTCACCGAAACATATATCGTCTTGTCTTTCAACCAATCCTTCTTTTCTGTGTGCTGAAATGTCCAAGCATTTGTATTTGAGTAGTTGTAGGCATAGCACATTCTCTTCTCATCTGTGCTTGTGGTGTAACATTCATAGAACGGATTATTTTGAGATAAATATACACTGTAGTAATCATAATACATCACATCACGCCCATATGGAGTGGCTGCAGAGCATTTGCATTCATGGAAGAACAAAAAATAACAATAAATTACATCATTTTGTGATGTCTGTCTATATGGATAAAGATACAATCCTCCTCCATATGACGATGCTGAACATGAAATAAACTGAATGCTCCTCATTTTGAATTGTGTGATTGGAATATTTGCACAATACATGCCTCCACCGCCTGTGCTTGCAAGTGAACACGAAGCGAAACTGCAGTCAAACACACACGCACTCTCCCCTTCTCCATTTTCTGTTGGAATGCATCCTTCTGAAACCTGAAAATTATTAAGATGAAGACCTCCTCCATCGTGGTGTGCCTGACAATTCTGGAATTCACATCCGCTGACCCGAGCACATGTTGAAATCGTATAAACGAATGCCCCTCCTCCCAAATAATTTTGTGCAACGCATGAATCGAAGGTGTTGTTCACAATCTCAACTGATTTAATATTGTAGCAACTAATACCTCCACCGCACCAATACGCAACACATTCATTGAATGCACAATGCGAAACAGACACAGCGGCCGACGATTGACTGTACATGCAGATGGCCCCTCCGCTTGACATTCCATCAGCCCACGAGTCACTTTCTCCTGTTGTTTTCGATCCATCCCATTCGCACCAAGTGAATGTATTTGTTCCATTGGCTGTTGTGTTTTGCCTCTCTGGAGTCAACTTTCTATCTGCATTTCCTTCACATACAACATTCCTTGTTCGACAACACCCAATGAATGATGTGTTTGAGGCAGTTAAAGAGGCCAAGGGATTGTTCAGAGAGGGAACAATTCCGCCATCATACACATCACAGACTGATGAGAATGAGCAACTGTTAATAAAACATGAGGTTTGGGCTGACGCAGTGGTTGAAGGTGAACATGCATCATTTGCTGTTGAAATATTGAAAAATGTGAGTTTGGAGAGGGATATAAGGGGAATGGAATGTGACGAGCGAAATGCCGTTGAAGATGAGAAATGCGATTCTCTCTAAGAAAATTCTTCCTTTTTCCTTTTCCCATTTGCAATGTGCTTGTCTTGAATGCACGCACAATGTCGCAATATTCACGAAAAAGTCCAAATCTCTTTTTCAATCTCTTCCACAGCTTCTGACATGCATGCTGAACTCATATCCATTTTTGGCTGTTGTTAACTTCTGCCTTTTTTTTCCATATTCCATTCTCATCCATTCCTTTTGAATGTTTGTGCAAAAGTCCCTATTATCATTTTAAAAATATATATTTATAAAAACAAAATTTTTAATAATTTTTTAAATTCAAAAATGTAATATTAAAAAATTTTTATATTAAAAACTTGAAAAATCAGTATCATTTTCTTTTCGAAATCTTCTTCTTCTTCTTCTTCTTCTATTCTTCATTCTTCATTCTTCATTCTTCTTGATTTTCTGTTAGATATCTTCTTTAGTCATCTCATCAGCTTTCCGCTCTCTCTTCTGCCTCTTCCCCTCCTTCTCTCAAAATGCCATTTCCATCTCGCAAACTTCATCTTTTCCATTCTTTTCATATATTTCATCTGGATTATTCTCTGTTTGTTCTTCATTTCCCACCTTCTGCAATCTTTCCAGGCCCGATTCAAAACCCATCTTTCCTCATCTCATGTGTGCGAATTGGCTGAAAGCATTTTTGCAAAGATTATAATTATATAATAATAATAATAATAATAAGCAAAAATATAAATTCATGCCTCTTATTATTTCACCTTTCACAGACTTTCTTCTATTTCTTTCTCTTGTGCCTCTCAAAATATCGTCGCTTCCCATTTGCAAGCCCGTCTGCCCCATCTCTGCTGTATGTCCCATTGCCAATGGTACCGCTTCCCTTTGACCTCAAAAACCACCCCTTTAAAAAATCTTCAGTTCTGCTTCCACTCAATTAACTCCTACAACTAGAAGCTAATGCATAGACGAGAAAAACGAAGAAGAGGAAGAGGAAGAAGACTACAATGATAATGACAAAGAGTCGGAAGAAAATGAAAAAGATGGCAATGAAGGTTTATATTTTCTGAAAAAAAAATTATTGATGATAAAGTTGGTGATAATAATTATGAATTTGGCAATGCCTTCACAATTAGCAGCATCAACAAATGCTCTGATTCTGTCTTTCTGCTCCAAGTTCTTCGTAATCTCAAGTATCTGCTTCCAAAAACCAATAAAAGCAGAAAAATAGATTTGAAGCCGTTTGCTGATTTTATGTTCACACGAAGTGAACTGAAGCGATTGGAGAACATTTTTTTAAATAAAAAATGTCGAGAAGGAGAAATAATAAGCAGAGGAAGATGAGAAGGAAGAAGATGATGATGAAAGTGCTCCTGTTCCAATCGAACTTGTTTCCCTTTCTTTCCCAATGACTGAAATTTTCTTTTCTCCAATATCAATTGTTGCTGTCTCACTTTTGTGATCCCCTTCCAGCAGCGTGATTGTCAAGCTAATCTGCACCTCACACATCTCAAACGCTTTCTTCACTGTCAGACACGGATTTGATTCATTCGCCCCACAAAGTGGAATTGTATCATTTCCACTCACTGACACATAAATCGTCTTGTCCTTCAGCCAATCCCACTTTTCTGTGTGCTGATATTTCCAACTCCCTGAACTCGAATAATCATATCCATAACATACTCTCTGGCCATCTGTGTTTGTGGTGTAACATTCATGGAACGGATTTCCTGAAGAATTAAAATATAAATTGTAATTATCCAAGTATATCATGTCGTGCCCATGTGGAGGATTACCCAAGCATTTGCACCCATGGAAGAAGAGGAAATAGCAATAAAGCCCATCAGCTGGCAAAGTTTGCTTTATTGGCTCCAAATGAAATCCACCTCCCCTGGTCGATGCATTACACGAAATAAAGCTGACGCTTCTTATCTTGAATTGATTGGGAACATTTTTGCAAAACATGCCTCCGCCCCATATGCCAGTTATTGAACATAAAGTGAAACTGCAGTCAAACACACACGCACTCTCCCCTCCTTCATTTTCTGCTTCAATGCATCCTGTTCCTGAAACCTGAAAATTTTCGAGAAAAAGTCCTCCTCCATCATAACTTGCTTTGCAATTCTGGAATTCACATCCGCTGATCCGAACACACGATGAAATCGTATAAACAAACATCCCTCCTCCAAAGCGATTTTGTCCTTCGCAAGAATTAAAAAAACTGTGCTCAATCTCAACCGAACTGATTCCAAAACACATGACCCCTCCTCCAGCATAATGAGCATAGCAGTCGTTGAATGAACAATGCGAAACTGTCAGTTCTCCTGAATTGAGATTGTACATTCGAATTGCTCCACCATTGGAAGCATCATCAGCATAATCATCTTTGCTTCCATTAGCCTTCGATCCGTTCCACTCGCACCAAGTGAATGAGTTTGCTCCATTATCTGTTGTGTTTTGCCTCCCTGGAGTCAACTTTCTATCTGCAGTTCCAATGCATTCAACGTTTCTTGTCCGACAACATCCAACGAATGAGGTGTTTGAGGCAGACAATGAAGCCAAGGGGTTGTTGAGGGAAGGGACAATCCCGCCATCATATGCATCGCAAACTGATGAAAATGAACAACTACTCATAAAACACGATATTTGGGATAATGTAGTTGCTGGAGATGGGCAATCTGAAGATGCTGTGGAGATATTGAAAAAAGTGAGTTTGGAGAAGGAAACAAGGGGAATGAAGATTGATGAGAGGAATGGAGCTTGACTCACTCACAGAAATATTCTATTCAATAACCCCTTCTCTTCCTTTCACTTCTTAGAAAAATATCGCAAAACATCCAAACAAGCTTGAATTCACATTTTTCTATTTCTTCTGCCCCTTCTGATTGGAATGCTTTCCCCGAAATATCCTCTTTGGATGGTCATTTTCCGCCTTCTTTCCTTATTCCAAGTGCAATGCATTGCCATTGAATATTCTTGCAAAAATTCTATTTTTATATTAAAAAAATAACATACGAAAAATTGAAAAAAAGAATATTAATAAAAATGCAAGCCAATACCTTTCAAATTATCCATTTTTTCGGAGACTATTTTTTCTTTTCCCCTCTTTTCCACAAATTTCTCCCTTCTCCCAAAAGAACAGATCTACCCTTTCTCTGCTTCTCATATGCTCCCTAAAATTGTTTGTTTCCAATCTTCGGCTCTGCTTCCAGAAGAAAAGCTCAACCAGCTCCGTTCAATAAAAAAATTGAAGAGATACGAGCATTCCATCTGAGGAGTCCCTTCCTATCCCCTGCCCAAATCGTCTCCACCTTCTTCTCTCCATTTTCCTCCTTCTCCTTCTCCAAGTATTTTTCCTTTCTACCCTCTCATCCTTCTTCTCCATCTCCAATATTCGATTTCCTATCGCATGTGCCTCTGTCCTTCGTCATCTCCCACTGTTCTGATCCCATTTCTTGCAACATCCCCAAATGACCCGATCATAAAAAAACAAATATCTCCAATATTTTGCCTCTTTCCATTGCGAGACAACACCCATAATCAGCTCCTCATCTTCCTCTGTCTTCACACCTCCAATGCAAAGCGCCAGCGCTGATGTTCCTTCTTCCCGTCTTCCTCCGCCCCCACCTCCATCCCTTGCCCCGCAAATGAGAGGCGCGTCCAAACTGTCCTTTCAATAAAAAATTTAAAATATTAAATAAATATCTCTCACTTTTTTTTTCTTCAACCCCACTTCTCTTTCTTATCAAACACTCACTCACAAATACTCTCCCTCTTGCCCTGCTCCATATGCCTTCTCCTTCTCTCGATACATAAAAAAAAAAAATCACTTTTCCATTTCTTCTCCATTTCCTTTCCATCTCTCTCTTCCCCTCCAATAAATATATTCCATTCACTCCACCCATCTTCTACCCTTCTTGTTTTCCCCTCTTATCCCACCTCCTCCACATTAAATTCCTTTTCTCAAATAATTAACACTGCCTAAACACCTTCCAACTCACAAAAATCGAAAAAACAACCCCTCCAAACCTCATCCCAATCCATCCTCCGCACATCCATCTTCCCAATAAAACCTCCCAAAAACACCTCTTTTCCACAATAAATATTCTTTTATCGCTCCTTTCCCCTTCGTAACCCTGTTTCCTCCAAAAACTCAGCTCCATCACCCCACACCATAAATCCATCCCTTTGTTATCGCATTGTCTTCATATGCCCATTCAGCAACGACACATCGAGTTGTGCTCCTTTTCTTTTGTGGCTCTTATTCGTTATGGAACATGATCAAGAAATGCCAAATGCTCAGAAACTGTCAACGGAGTCAGATTCAGAAGCTAAAACAAGAACAGGTTGACCAAGTGAAATATTTCCAGTGAAACAGTAGGGTGTTACAAAAGAATATCTGTTTAATGGAAGATGAAATTGTTCATATTTATTGATGGATGGCTGTGGAGCAACAATATTTTCGATGGAAATGAAGAATTTTCAATGTATGTATTTTAAATTGTTCTATTTGTTGTGAAGATATTTCCATCCGTATCCTCTCCAAAGTGGTGATTCAGACGATTTATTAAAAATGGACAATTTATTCCATGCAGAGGAGAACAGCAATGAAGCGAGACAAATGTTATCTTACAAATATATCATTGGAGCCTGAATATATTTTATCATAAATATCTATGTTACTCATTTTGGACTCAGCATGCGCGATGGATTGAAATGCGATGAAAAATGAATTTTAATGGAGCAGAAATCAACGGGGTTGGAAGATGTCCAAGACCAAAAAGGAAGAATGATCAATCTCTATGTAAAGGGAGCGTTTTTAAAAAGAGGAAGAGGACATTTTCAGAAAATTTTTGTTGGGGAGATTGGGGCAAATAACTGAAACAGGAGATTGAAATTGGTTGGGACAGAGCAAGGTGCCTTTCTTGGGATAAGAATGGAAAGACATTGACTTTATAGACCTGGGGGAGCGATGGAACTGCTTTTCATTGCTTGGCTTGAGAGGCGAAAATACGAGAAAAACAGACAGTTTGGCGTTATTCAAGCAACTGAGGAAAATTACCGGCAAAATGGATTTGAATCATTTTGCTATCGCCTTTTGTATTGTGTCATCGAAGGGTTATCCACAAGAGCAGAGAACGAGGTTTTTTTGAAGCCATCTTCGACCAGAAAATATCCGTTATTTGAGATCTCGATAGCATCGTCTTCTTTTTCATCATCTTCTTCTTCGCCGTCATTGTATTCGAATGCACCCACTCCACAATTGAAATTATATATTTTTTACCCATTTTTGGTCATTATCTTCTTCTTATTCTTCTTATTCTTCTTCGCCTTCTTCGCCATTATCTACTTCTCTCAATTTTATCAGTTTCATTTTTTTCCTTCTTTTTACCTTTCTTAACAATTATCATCATCTCCTTCTTCTTCTCAACTTTTTCCTCTTCTCAGTCGTCCTCGCCTATTTTTGGAAGCACAAGTTGAAGGAGCCATTCAGCTGGAAGCAGAACAGGAGAATGGAAATGGGATGTTTTTTTGGAGGAGCAGAAGAGACACAAAGCTGTTGAATGAATGATGGAAGATGGAGATGGAGGAAATATGTGCGTTTGCAGAAAGGAAAAATAATCTGGAGAAGGAGAAAGAAGAAAGAAGAAAGACAGAAACAATGAAGAATGGAGATTATACAAGGTTTGAAAAATTGTTTTTTTTATATAAAAGAAATAACATTTTATCAATATATTATAATATATTTTTTTAAATATGGATAAGGATCTTTTTGGAAGAATATCTTCATTGGATAAAAGCGCAAGGGATGAGGAAAGATGGATTTTGAGGCAATCACGAGAAAGATGGCAGAAGGTGGGAAATGGAATGGGAATGGATGAGTGAGCAAAGGGAAATATAAAAAATGGATGGAAAAGGTGGGATTTGCAAAATGGAAAAGGTGCTTTGAAAAGGGGGAGGGGAAGCGATAAAAGAACAATAAGAATATTGATTTGGCGAGGTTGACACAAATTTGACGAGATGTTGAGTTTGTTGTTCATTGTGGGAATCGCGTCATGTGTTGAAGCAGTTAGTGGTGTGAGTGTGTTTAAAGGGAGTTTGGTGGTTAAAAATGCATCAGTTGAGTTAAATCAAATTTCATTGGAGAATGATGATAATTGTTGTTTGGTGTGTGGAAGGAAAGGGAGCGTGGTTGTGGTGAGGGGGTGTGTTGTGGGGATGGGGAAGGACGTTGAGGGAGGGGCATTTGATCTGAGTGGGAGCATTGGGGTGTTGAGGAACATCACATTGAAAGGGTGGAGAAGAGGGGGAGAGATATACTCGGGAAGGCTGTTTGGAGGGAAGGGATATGGAAGGGAGAAGGGTGGAGGTGAAGAAAAAGCGAGTGAAGGAGGAGAAAGAGGAAGGGGAAGGGGAAGAGGAAGAGAAGGAGATGGAGAAGGCATTGAAGGGAGCATTTCGGTGAGTGAATCACGATTCTCTTCTTTTTGTGTCTCATCAGCCCCATTCCTCTCATCCCCTTCCATTCCCCTAATATCCCTCTCTCATTTGACATTTTTCAACATCTCAACAGCAAATGATGCATGCTCACCTTCGACCGCAATGTCAACCAAAACCACTTGTATGATGATCAGTTGCTCATTTTCATCGGTTTGCGATGCATATGATGGAGGAATTGTCCCTTCTCTGAACAATCCCTATGCCTCTCTGACAGCCTCAAACACATCATTCATTGGATGCTGCCGGACAAGAAACGTTGTTTGCGAAGGAAATGCAGAGGCACCATTGAAGCCAGACAGACAGAACGAAACGTTCAATGGAGCAAACACATTCACTTGGTGTGAGTGGAGCGGTTCGAGGACAACAGGAGAAAGCGATTCCGTTACGGACGGGGTATCGAGTGGAGGGGCAATCTGTATGTACAATCTCAATTCTGGAGAACTTTCAGTTTCGCATTGTTCATTCAATGACTGCACTGCATACTACCATGGGGGAGCAGTCATGTGCCATGCAATCAAGACGATCAAAATGGTGAGCAATGTGTTTAATTCGTGCACAGCACAAAACTATGGCGGGGGAGGTATGTATGCTTGCGAAATACGTTCATGTGCCCTTGTCAGTGGGTGCGACTTCCAGATGTGCAAGGCTCGTATCGATGGAGGAGGGTTGAGATTGTACAATTTTCAGGTTTCAGGATCTGGATGCATTGGAACAGAAAATGGAGAAGGAGGGAGCTCGTGTGTATTTGACTGCAGTTTCACTTCGTGTTCACTGACATCGACTTGGGGTGGAGGAATGTATTGTCACACTGTTCCTGCAGCATTCAAAATGAGGAGCATTCAGTTTATTTCATGTTCAGCATCTGCAAATGGAGGAGGATTGAGATTTAATCCGCTTCAAGCAACTGCACCGTGCGATGGAATCTATTGTTATTTCCTGTTCTTTCACGAATGCAAATGTTCGGCCAATTCTCCACTTGGACATGATGTTGAATATGCAGATCATTACAGTCTTTATTTGGGTTCAGGAAATCCATTTCATGAATGTTATACCACAAACACAGATGACCAGAGAGTGTGTTATGCGTATAATTACTCGAATGCAGGTGCCTGGAAATTTGATCAAACATCAAAAAAGACGTGGCTGAACGAATGGTCGAAGGTTCTGTTTGTGGGGGTGAATGGTAAGGACTCGAGTGGGATGTGTGGAATGGGCGAATCGGCTCCATGCCAGACGGTGGGACACGCAGTGGAGACGGGCTTGGAAGAGCTGAGCTTATCAGTCACGCTGCTGGATGGAAATCATCAAAATGAGGCAACAACGATTGAGATTAAGGAAAAGAAGATTTCTGTCATTGGGACGGGCAAAAATAAAAATTCGATTGGAACAAAAACGAATTTAAACCGTTCATTCTCCTCCTCTCCATCTGGTTGCTATTTCTTCTTCCTTCAAATTTTCCTCTAAAAATTGTTCACTGCCAATTAGGTTAATTTCATAGCAATTTTAGATCTTCAAGAATCTTGTTTTCAATATCCATTCTCTTGTTATTTTTACCAAGAAAATATTTGAGATAACGAAGAAGGAGGAGCAGAAAGACAGAATCAGAGATTTGTTGTTCTTGCTAATTGTGAAGGATATGCTTAATATTCATTTGTTCTTTCCAACTTTTTCATCAATAATTTTTTTTGTTCAAAAAAAGCTTCTTATCCCTCTTTTTATTCCTCATTTTCTTCTTCATCCTCATCTCAATTTGTTATTCTTTCTTTTCCTTTTCTTTCCTTTTATTTCCTTGTGTTATCTTTTATTATTGTTCTTTTATCAACTTAAACTGAATAACAATGATATTTTTTTTACTTTTTCTTTATTGGATGAAAATTGATTGGAACAACACATGTCGATTGAACGACATATTGTGTGAGAAAAAACAAAAAATCAAAACAAAGGAGAAAACAAAAGAAAACAATGTTGAATGTAATGGAGAAATAGGATTGTCCATTTTAAGGAAAGCTTTTCAGCTCCAAATGGCTATTCGATGCATCGGCTGGCTAAAAATATAAGCATGTGTGATAATAAAATTCAATCTGTTGATCAAATAATGTTGGCGAAAGCCAAAAACAAAAATCTGTTTGACAAAAATGAAAAAAGTGAAACAAAAATGGAAACAATAACAATTGAAGTGCTGGATTGAATATCACTGCTGCATTTCCCATGATGAGCATCATAAAACACATTTCGCTCTTCATCAATAATCCCGTGCCAGCAGCAAAAATCGCATCAAAATGGTTACCTTTCCCATCTTATTGGTAATGCCCTCTTTCCATTCGGCAGTCGTTCCTCTGTTCCTTCAGCAAAATGTATCTCGTTCATTCCCTCTTTCTTCTTCCCTCTTCCCTCTTCCCTCTTCCCTCTTCCCTTCATCCTCCATTCATCCAGTCCTCTCTCACAGCACACTTTCAGCTGGTGCTGTGCGTAAAAGAATGTGGATGAAATTGCACCGAATAAATAGCACTGAATGACAAATGCACTCGTTTCCAACTGCCTTTCCGGTTCTTCATTTTTGTGATCGAATTGTTCTTATTGTTCTTCACTCATTCCTTCATTTTCCTTGCTGCTCTTTGAGCCTTCCTTTTCCTTTCTCCTATGCCTCCCAATCTGTTCATTCTCCATGGCACCTTAGTCGCCAAATCCTGTTGTTTCCTTAAAGAATTCAGTTCTTGCCTTTGAAAAAAAAGATAGCCATGTTGAAAAGAAATATCGTGTTAATTGTGCTTTTCTTCTTCTTTTCTGATGAAAAATCAACAGATAAAATAAATTGAATAATAAAATAAATAAACCAATAAAACAAACAAACAAACCTTCAAACATCATCAATTTGAATGTCTCTTCACCCATTTTCCCCCTTTCCATTGCAAAGATCAAACGAATATTTCGTCCCATCTTCATTTCTTCATCCAAATTGCTTGGCTGCTTCCTCCTCAATAAAGAAAACAATTGGCGAATAACACTCTTCATCCATCTCTCTGCCTCAGTCGCCTTCTTCTGATCTGTCATTGAAATGTGATTGAAACAAACAACGAAGAAATAATTTCATTTTCGTTATAAGAACTTTTTTGAGTGAATCAGTGAAGAATGATGATGTTGTTGTTGAAGATGGCCTCATATTCCAAAAAATGCAGCAATCAAATAGAACCAATGATGGCAGGGGAAGGATATTTATCATTGATTGAATGGCAAATGGCAGTCTCTTTGTCTTTTCATATCGTTTCTTTGGAAAAGTTTCTCCATTGAGGCTGAAATAGGTGGTTGAGCAATGAATATGGTGAAGAAATATGTAGAATTTCTTTGTAGGAGGACAATAATATGCTTGGTCGAAAATCATGTTCCGAGGCTCCAACAAGGCTTCTTTGGAGGGAACGGAGAATTACTCAAAAAGGATCAGTGAAAAATCATCAAGAACCAATCTCCAAAAATGCTTGCGAAAAGCTTCATCAGCT
This sequence comes from Monocercomonoides exilis, assembly GCF_001643675.1. Classification (NCBI taxonomy): domain Eukaryota; phylum Preaxostyla; order Oxymonadida; family Polymastigidae; genus Monocercomonoides; species Monocercomonoides exilis. Next base: position 290,022 of record NW_027150600.1, read on the forward strand.
CAATCCGTGATACGAATTATTGCATTTCGCTCATATGTGAGGACAAACAAATCGCTTTGTTCAAATCAACGGAGAAATTGTGGCAAGCAACTAAAAAATCGTCATTGGCACAAGTCGGCAAAGGCTTCGAAGAGAAAATATCGGATATACGCTTGATCATGTAGCAATACTCCAAATATTCTCATTCCACGTGGTTTGTGAGAGATTCTGTTCTGCGATGTTTTGTAAAAAAAAAAATAAATTCAAATACAGCATCGGTTGTTGTCCAAAAAAAAAAGTATTTGAAATCCATGCGGCAGAATTCATGTTTGGCGATATGCAACCAGTATTTCGAACAATCGCACACAATCTTGAGTGTTCGTGAAAATATCTCGTTTCTTGTAGTTTCCCCTCCTTTCATCCAAAATACAAATTGGAAAGGTTCGCTGAAGCTGCTCATGCGCCAGACTCTGTTGGTGGATGCCCAGTAACTGTGAGTGTCTTATTGTGGAACAACTGCAGAAACAAACAGAATGAGGAAATTCAGTGATTTCGATACAAAACTGTTTATTGTTCGTTTGAAAGAAGACATGACATTTTCGGTAATGAAGCACCTGGCAAACCTCTCCATTCTGCTCGCGATGTCACGTCGTTGCTCAAGAAGTATTCGGTGTTTCTGGAGAAAAAAAATAAGTTTTGTTCTCACCAAATCACATTCCAACTTATATTTCGATCAATAAATTCGAAAAAAATAATCAATCCACTTGAATTCAACAAAAAATAAAGATAATAAATTATTATTAATTGTGATTATTGTTGATAGTAGTTTGGTTGCAAAAAGCGAGTTTTGTATTGGTTTCTTTTTTGTGAAAAAAAAAATATATTTGAAAAATTAGAAATAGATAACATTTCTTTTCATTTGGACAAGATAACAGTGAATCCGCAAACCGTGATATCAAAAACTCTTTGTCTAAATATTTTGTTGATTTGAACAAAAAAATCATATTTTTCATTTTTTGATTTGAAAGAATAACAGTGATTCAGAAAATAAAACATTCTTCAACAAGAAGAATAAACTAATTTTAATTTTGAAAAAATGAAATATTTGATTTGAATGATTTATTGAACTGAGAACATATTTCCTGATAAAAATCCATTAGAAATTGAAATTTTGTACTCCGTCGAGTTCAGTAGTATTATCTCTTCAAGGTTGAAACATTATTTCAGTTCAGTCAATGACAAGGAGAATGAATGACAGAAAGAAATATGAGATAAAATATGGAACTTCAATCACTTTTTATAAAAAATACGAATAGTGAATAAAATTTATAGTTTTTAAAAAAAAACACTTCTGATAAAAATTGTTTGAAAAACACATATTTCTTGTTTCCAAACAATATTTCATCACAGTTCTTGTATTTCATAACAAACATGAAAAGTCGATTTATTTATGAGTTCCAGCCAGAATATTGAATTTATTTGGAGAAAAGAGCTTTTGATGAATTGTGAAAAAAAAATGCTTGAAAATCAATCTTTTTTCTGAACTCGGATATTTGTTTTGCACCCGAATTAATTTCTGGAAATATTGGTGGTTTCAACAAAAAATGATTGTTTCACAGAAAATGAAGATTTCCTTTGGATGAACTCAACACATATTCACACATTAGTTATTTGAAAGAGAAAATCATTTCAAACAAATTGATTTTTTTTTTTATTTTGAATATGTGTGATTCTTTTTGATTTCATATTTTTCCTATCAAAATATTGGAATCAACAATTTGTCGCAAATACAAATGAATCTATCTAATATTGAAATGAAAATCATAAATGAACTTTTCTGTCTTTCAATGACAATGTGTGTTTGGAAGATAATGATTTGAAAACATGTTACGCTTTTTTGAAAATTCTAGTGCAAATAACTGTGAATCAGAATATGACACATTCCCCGAAAAATGTTTTGATTTCAAAAACAATCACTCAAATTTTCATTTGAATGTTTTCCTCTATTTAACCGTTTATATATTGATTGAACTCTTGTGTTTCAGTTGAGTGTTCGAAAAGAAGTGAGAAAACAAAAACACTCAATCCATTCAAAAAATAACAAACAAATAACAAAGATCATTTTCAACTCAATGAGAGATTCAGCCAGGTCGTATGGATGATTATTTTTGATATCACAATTCTCATCCATGATTGTTATTCAACAAAAACAGCTTCATTCGAATGAACACCTGACATTTCTTTTCAAATTTTTTGAATGTGTTTTAAAAAAAAAAATTTTTTTTTGTTTCAGGCACAATTCAATTGATGATTTGAAAAAAAGAAAAGAAAAAGAAAACTCGTAATATGCGTATATTTTTTTTGAACAAAACAATAACATGTCATTAAGTCTGAAATAATAATCAACATTCTGAAAATGTTGCTAATTTACATTCTTTCATCGAATCGTCTGTTTTATTTTAATCCTTCTTTGAATTCACTTGTTAAAAAAATATAAGAAACAAGAATCAAACCAATTCATTTATTATTTGTAATCGAAAATAGAAATAATTTTTTCAAATATCTCTTCTTTGATAAAAAAGGAATGAAAGATCACATTTGAAAATTCAATAAAACAAGCAAACAAATGAGTTATAAAGACAATGATGAAAACAATAATTCAAGAAATAAGACAATTCTGTTGAAGATGAACAAGAATAATTGTCAAAGTATGAAATTCTTATACCTATGTGTAATATTCACAAGATGATGAAAAATTCATAAAAAAGAACAACTTGGGATATTTCTTTTTCAACAATTTTTTCTCTTTTCTTGAACTCAAAAAATGGCACTGAATAGGTTTTTCTTCTTTCCTTCCTTTTTCATTTATTCTTAAAAATAATAAATATTTGAATTTTTGAAAAATTATTTCTTTTTTTTCATCATACAAAAAATCCATAAAAATCAAAATGAAATGAAAACAATATGCATTTGAAAACAAAACTCCAAATATTTAAATAACAAAAATTTGCAAATCAAATCGTTTTTGTAATAAAATTGTAAATTTTTTAATTTAATATTTTTCTCCATTTATAATATGACTAACTTGCTTCTTGAATAAAGTGGAAATGTCCCACTTTTATCAGGCACCACAGCCACACTCGGCGAAGAAGGATTTGCATTTGAGTTGCAGTCAACCTTCATGTGCAATAAGCCAAGGCTTCCTGTTGACACACTGAACAACGCTCCTGCTGCTGATGGTGATGAAAGTGCTCCTGTTCCAATCGAACTTGTTTCCCTTCCTCTCCCAATGACCGAAATCTTCTTTGACCCAATCTCAATTGTTGTTGCCTCGCTTTGATGATCCCCTTCCATCAGAGTGATTGTCAAGCTAATCTGCACCTCACACATCTCAAACGCTTTCTTCACTGTCAGACACGGATTTGACTCATTTGACCCGCATAGCTCATTCAGATCATTCCCATTCACAGAAACTAATATCGTCTTGTCCTTCAGCCAATCCTTTTTTGATGTTTGATCAAATGTCCAGGCACCTGCATCAGCATAATTGTATGCAAAGCAGATCCTCTTATCGTTTGTGTTTGTGGTGTAGCATTCATGAAACGGATTTCCTGAACCCAAATACAGATTGTATGTATCGACATACTCAACATCATGCCCGTATGGATTAGTTGCATCTCTGCATCTGCATTCGTGAAAGAACAAAAAATAGCAATAAGTTCCATTGCTGGGCTTTTCTGTTTTTTCTGGCTTGAAGAACAATCCTCCGCCTTCTCTTAATGCTGAACATGAAATGAACTGAATGCTCCTCATTTTCAATAAAACAGGAACATATTGACAAAGCATGCCCCCACCAGCAGTATTTGCAACAGAGCATGAAGTGAAACAGCAGTCAAACACACACGCACTCTCCCCTTCTCCTATTTCTTCTCCAATGCATCCTGTTTCTGAAACCTGAAAATTTTCAAAAAGAAGTCCACCTCCTAAGCCACTAGCTTTACAATTCTGGAAATCACAACCGCTGATCCGAGCACATGTTGAAACAGAGCTGATATACATTCCTCCTCCATATTGATTTTGTGCTGTACAGGCATTGAACACATTATTTTCGATATGCACAGTCTTGATTGTATGACACATAATCCCACCCCCACGGCTGTATGCAAAACAGTTATTAAACAGACAATTCGAAACTGAAAGTTCTCCATTTCCCTTGTTGTACATGCAGATAGCCCCGCCACTCGATTTTCCATCTGAAACAGAATCGCTTTCTCCTGTTGTCTTCGATCCGTTCCACTCGCACCAAGTGAATGAATTTGCTCCATTATCTGTTGTGTTTTGCCTCTCTGGAGTCAACTTTCTATCTGCAGTTCCAATGCATTCAACGTTTCTTGTCCGACAACATCCAACGAATGAGGTGTTTGAAACAGACAAAGAGGCATAGGGATTGTTGAGGGAATGAACAATCCCTCCATCATATGCATCACATACTGATGAGAATGAGCAGCTACTCATAAAACATGATGTTTGGGTTGACATTGTGGTTGGAGGTGAACATGCATCATTTGCTGTTGAGACGTTGAAAAATGTGAGTTGTGAGGAGGAAACAAGGAGCATTGAGGGAGTTGAAAGAAATAGGGCTTGATTCACTCACCGAACATTTCCTTTCCCTCTCTCATTTTCCATAAGCCTACTATGCCTCTCAACGAGTTATTCATCAAGATTCAAATGAGCCTGAGCTCCCTTTTCCTGCATCTTCTCCTGCTTCTGAAATGCATATCCCCAAAAGAAAAGTATCTTTTTCCTTCAGTTCCACCAAATGCAAACGGATCTCCAATGCTATTTGTCGTCTGTTTTTCCCCACATCCCTTTTTGGCTGTTGCAATCGCCTCCTTTTTTCCATTCCAGATTCTCTTCAAAAGCCATCTCTCCTCATTCCATATCCATGCATTGGCATTGAAACATTTGCATTCAATATTCTTGCAATGACTCCAACTTCGTAAATATAATATTAGAAATATTGAAAAAAAAATATTAATAAAATAATACAAGAACCAAACCTTTGCATTAAATATGTCAACTCTTCACACATTTTCACTTTCCTAATTCTCTCCTTCTCCAAGTATTGTTACTTTCTGCCAACAACATCCAGCTGATCTGCCTCCGCTGTCTATCTTATTGCCATTATCATCACTTCCCTTCTGCTCAAAAAAATATTGCTTATTACTAATCCTCTGCTCAACTTCCATTAGAATAATTCCAATAACAAAAATATAAATATTGACAAAGCACATGAAGACGAAGACGAAGACGAAGACGATGATGATGAAGACCAAAAAAAAAGTATTTTAGCTAATGTTTGACAAAAAGGTTATGATAAAAAAGTTATGATGAAAAAGTTTGTGATGATAAATACGCATTTAGCACTGCCTTCACAATTTGAAGTATCAACAAATGCTCTGATTCTGTCTTACTGCTCCTCCTTCTTCGTTATCTCAAATATCTGTTCGGAAAAAATAACAAGAGAAGAGATATTGAAAATAAGATTCTTGAAGATTTAAAATTGTTATGAAAAGAATTGAAGCTGTTGAATCACTTTTTCTCGAGGATAAATAATAAATAGGGAGAAGTTCATGATGAAAATGATGAGGAAGAAGATGATGATGAAAGTGCTCCTGTTCCAATCAAACTCTCCGTCCTTTCTTTCCCAATGACTGAAATCTTCTTTTCTCCAATATCAATCGTTGTTGTCTCGCTTATGTGATCCCCTTCCAGCAGCGTGACTGACAGGCTCACCTGGATCACGCTCTTTTCAACTGCAACACCGATGGTTCGGCATGCACTTGACTCATCCAATCCACACAGATCGTCTTCGCCACCACCACTCACTGCCACAAATCGATTGAGAATCCCTCTCTTCAGCCAATCCCACTTTTCTGTGTGATAGAACGACCAACCCTTGGAATCCGTATAATCATATCCGTAGCACACTCTCTTCTCATCTGCATTTGTGGTGTAACATTCATAGAACGGATTATTAGAAGATAAAAAGACACTGTAGTGATCATGATACATTACATCATGGCCGTAAGATGGGTTGTTAGAACATTTGCACTCGTGGAAAAAAAGGAAATAACAATAGATTCCATCATCGGGTGCGGTTTGTCTGTATGGATACAATCTCATTCCTCCACCATATGCAGTTGCAGAGCAAGAAATGAACTGAATGCTCCTCATTTTGAATGCAGCTGGAACAGTAGCGCAATACATGCCTCCACCAAAATTATTTGTAACCGAACATGATGTGAAACAGCAGTCAAACACGCACGCACTCTCTCCTCCCTCATTTTCTGTTGGAATGCATCCTGTTCCTGAAACATTAAAATTATCAAGATAAAGTCCTCCTCCATAATTAACTGCTTTGCAATCCTTGAATTCACATCCGCTGATCCGAACACACGATGAAATCGTCAAAATGAACATTCCACCCCTCGATAACTTTGCGCAGTGCATGAATCAAATGTGTTATTCACAATCTCAACAGACTTAATATTGTAGCAATTTATTCCGCCGCCTGCATAATGAGCATAGCAGTTGCTGAAAGTGCAATGAGAAACAGACACAGAGGCAGATGATTGACTGAACATGCAGATAGCCCCGCCACTCGATTTTCCATCTGAAACAGAATCATTTTCTCCTGTTGTTCTCGAACCATCCCATTCACACCAAGTGAATGTATTAGCTCCGTTGAATGTTTCATTCTGTCTCCCAGGAGTCAACTTTCTATCTGCAGTTCCAATGCATTCAACGTTTCTTGTCCGACAACACCCAACGAATGATGTATTTGAAACAGACAAAGAGGCATAGGGATTGTTGAGGGAATGAACAATCCCACCATCATACATATCGCAAACTGATGAAAAGGAGCAACTGCTCATCGGACATGTGGTTTGGGTTGACATAGTCGTTAAAGGCAAACATGCCTCATTTGCTGTTGAGGTGTTGAAAAATGTCAGATGTGAGAGGGATATTAGGGGAATGGAAGGCGATGAGAAAAATTGGAAAAAATAGGAAAAGTGTGATTCGCTCACTGAAACACTTCCTTCTGTGCATCCTTCTCTTTCCCTTGCCTCTTAGCACCATGCCAAAAAATATCTCAATATAGTTGTATCATTTTTTCTGCTTCTTCTTCCCCTTCTGATCATCATGGCTTCCACACATCTCTTTTTTTCCTTCTGTTTCCGTTTTCTTCCTTCTTTCCATATTCCATTCGCATTCATCCCTTTTGAATATTCATGCAAAAGTCCCTGTCATCATTGAAAATAAAAATATAAAAAATACATAAAATTGATATTAAAAATATCACAAACCAGTACCTTTTTCTTTTTGCATTCTTCTTCCTTTTCTTCATCTTCATTTCCATCTTGACTTCCTGTCACATTTCTTCTTCAGCCATTTCCTCAATTTTCCGATTACTCTTTTCCGTCGCTTCCCCTTCTTCTTTTTCAAATCGCTGCACAAATCTTCAAAGGTCTCCTCTTCCATTCATTTCAGTTAACACCTCTGGCTCATTCTTCAATATTCTCAAATTTTTTGTCATTGCCTGATTTCTCAAAAGCATCCAACGTGCTCTTTTTCCCATGTTCATTCGTTGCCTGAAAGCATCCTTCCATAAATCTTAATCCCTCAAAAAAATAAAAAAAATAAATATGTGAAAAATTTGAGAAAAAAAAATAATATAAAACAAACTCTAAAAATATATTTATTGCCAATCTTCACACACTTTCTTCTTCTTCTTGAGCCTCTCAAATTATTGTTCTTTTCTGCCAACAAAACTCGCCTTTTTTGCTTCTGCTGCCTGTTTCATTGCCAATGAAATCGATTCTGTTCTGCTTCCAAAAACTAGCTCACTTCCAATCCTCGGAACTGCACTCATCGGAATATCCTCTTTTATTCGAATCTTTCGAAAAGGCGGAGAAGGTGGAGAAGACGAAGAAGATAAAGAAGAAGAAGAAGAAGAAGAAGAAGAAGAAGAAGAAGAAAAAGAAGAAAAAGAAGAAGAAGAAGAAGAAGATGATGATGATGATGATGATGATGATGATGATGATGAAGATGAAGATGAAGAAGAATAAGAATAAGAAGAAGAATAAGAAGAAGAAGATGATGAAGGAGATGAAGGCGAAGAAGACGAGGAAGGCGATGAAGGAGATGAAGGCGAAGAAGATAAAGACGAATATGATAATGGACAAGTAGGATGAAATTTATGTAATTTCATTTGTCAAGGAGGTGCATATGAAAAAAATGATGGAGAAGAATTCGATGATAGCAATGAAGTAGATGAAGGAGATGAAGATGAGGATGAAGAAGGAGAAGAAGGCGAAGATGGAGAAGAAGGTAAAGAAGGCGAAGAAGGCGAAGTTATTTTCAAGTTTGAATACTGTATATCTTCTGACAGAAGATATTCTCAGCATCGCAGCCTCGTTCTCTGTTCTTGTGGACAACCCTTCGATGATAGAAGGCTGAAGACAAAGGTTAAATGACTCAAATCCATTTTGCCTGTAATTTGCCTCCAGCTGCCTGTATAACGCTAAGCCGCCTGTTTTCCTCGTATTTTCGCCTCTCAAGTCAAGCAATCAAATGCTGTTCCATCGCTCCCCTCAATCCATAAAATCAATGTCTTGCCCTTCTTATTCCAAGAAATGCTCCTTGTTCTGTCCCAACTGCTGCTAATCTCTGTTTCAGTCATCGGCCCCAATCTCTCCAACAATGCTTTTTCTGAAAAAATCCCACCCTCATTAAAAAACGTTCCCTTTTCATAGAGATTGATCATTCTTCCTTTTTTAGCTTTGGATATCTTCCAACCCTGTTGATTTCCGCTCCATCAGAATTCATTTTTCATCGTATTTCCATATGCCACATGTTGAGTCCATAAAAAGTTGCATAAACATTTATGATAAAATACATTCTGGCTCTAATATATTTGTAAGATAACATTTAGCTCGCTTCCTCGCTGTTCTCCTCTGCATGGAATAAATTGTCCATTTTTAATAAATCGTCTGAATCACCACTTTGGAGAGGATACGGATGGAAATATCTTCACAACAAATAGAACAATTTAAAATACATACATTGAAAATTCTTCATTTCCATCGAAAATATTGTTGCTCCACAGCCATCCATCAATCAATATGAACAATTTCATCTTCCATCAAGCAAACATTCTTTTGTAATACCCTACCTTTTCACTGGAAATATTTCACTTGGTCAACCTGCCTTTGCTTTAGCTTCGGAGACTCACTCCGTTGACAGTTTCTGAGCATTTGGCATTTCTTGATCATGTTCCATAACGAATAAGAGCCACAAAAGAAAAGGAGCACAACTCGATGTGTCGTTGCTGAATGGGCATATGAAGACAATGCGATAACAAAGGGATGGATTTATGGTGTGGGGTGATGGAGCTGAGTTTTTGGAGGAAACAGGGTTACGAAGGGGAAAGGAGCGATAAAAGAATATTTATTGTGGAAAAGAGGTGTTTTTGGGAGGTTTAAGAGGCAAAATGGATGTTTGGGAGATGGATAGGGATGGAGTTTTGAGGGGTTGTTTTTTCGATTTTTGTGAGTTGGAAGGTGTTTAGGCAGTGTTAATTATTTGAGAAAAGGAATTTAATGTGGAGGAGGTGGGATAAGAGGGGGAAACAAGAAGGGCAGAAGATGGGTAGAGTGAATGGAATATATTTATCGGAGGGGAGGATTCGAGATGGAGAGATATGGGGGGAAGATGTTATTTTTTCAAATGCAGGGAGAGAGAGGAGGGTTCATATGAGGCGGAACAAAGAGAAGAGTTTTTGCGGATGTATGTTTGATAAGAAAGGGAAGTGGGGTTGAAGAAAAAAAGTGAAGAAAAATTTTTTCATATTTTTATATAAATTATTGGATGGACCCTTTGGACGCGCCAGGTATTTGAAGGGCAAGGGATGGAGGTGGAGGTGGAGGAAGACGGGAAGAAGGAACATCAGCGCTGGCGCTTTGCATTGGTGGTGTGGAGGCAGAGGTGCGACAGGAATGGGGCGATATGAAGGGTTTACCATGAGAGGGTGTTTTGCGCTAGAGACATACAAAGAAATGAAGTATATATTTTTTGATTAGGAGAAGGATGATGGGAGAAGGAGATGCAGGAAGTGAGGGAAAAGGGATTTGGGCGAAGGGGTTGCGACATTTGGTGGAGGGGAGTTGATATTTTGGAGGAAATGGTGAGAAGAAGGCGGAGACGATTTGGGCAGGGGATGGGAAGGGACTCCTCAGATGGAATGCTCGTATCTCTTCAAATTTTTTTATTGAACGGAGCTGGTTGAGCTTTTCTTCTGGAAGCAGAACCGAAGATTGGAAACAAACAATTTTAGGGAGCATATGAGAAGCAGAGAAAGGGTAGATCTGTTCTTTTGGGAGAAGGGAGAAATTTGTGGAAAAGAGGGGAAAAGAAAAAATAGTCTCCGAAAAAATGGATAATTTGAAAGGTATTGGCTTGCATTTTTATTAATATTCTTTTTTTCAATTTTTCGTATGTTATTTTTTTAATATAAAAATAGAATTTTTGCAAGAATATTCAATGGCAATGCATTGCACTTGGAATAAGGAAAGAAGGCGGAAAATGACCATCCAAAGAGGATATTTCGGGGAAAGCATTCCAATCAGAAGGGGCAGAAGAAATAGAAAAATGTGAATTCAAGCTTGTTTGGATGTTTTGCGATATTTTTCTAAGAGGTGAAAGGAAGAGAAGGAGTTATTGAATGGAATATTTCTGTGAGTGGGTCAAGCTCCATTCCTCTCATCAATCTTCATTCCCCTTGTTTCCTTCTCCAAACTCACATTTTTCAATATCTCCACAGCATTTTCAGATTGCCCATCTCCAGCAACTACATTATCCCAAATATCGTGTTTTCTGAACAGTTGCTCCTTTTCATCAGTTTGTGATGCGTATGATGGCGGGATTGTTCATTCCCTCAACAATCCCTATGCCTCTTTGTCTGTTTCAAATACATCATTCACTGGATGTTATCGAACAAGGAATGTTGAATGCAATGGAACTGCAGATAATAAGCTAACTCCAGGGAGACAAAATGAAACATTCAATGGAGCAAATTCATTTATTTGGTGCGAATGGAATGGGTCGAATACAACAGGAACAGAAAATACATCCGCTGATGTTGCTTCAAATGGAGGGGCCATCTGCATGTATGGCCAATCAAGCGCATCGGCTTCAATTAAGCACTGCTCATTCAATGATTGCAATGCTTATTGGGATGGAGGGGGAGTCATGTGTGCAAATATTAAATCGGTTGAAATTGAAAACAATACGTTCAACTCTTGTTCCACAAAAACTAATGGCGGAGGAGGAATGTGCATTTATGCAATTTCATCGTGTGTTCTGATCAGTGGGTGCGAATTCCAGAATTGTGAAGCAGATCGTGCTGGAGGAGGACTTTATCTTGAAAATTTTAATATTTCAGGATCTGGATGCATAGGTGAAGAAGATGGAGAAGGAGGGAGCTCGTGTGTGTTTGACTGCAGTTTCACTTCATGCTCAATCACAAATTCATATGGTGGAGGCATGTTTTGTAAAACTGTTCCTGAGACACAATTCAAAATGAGGAGCATTCAGTTCATTTCATGCAATGCATCATCATATGGAGGAGGATTTCATTTAAATCCGAACAGACAAACAACCCCAAATGATAGAATCTATTGCTATTTTTTGTTCTTCCACGAATGCAAATGCTCAGCCAATCCTCCACGCGGACATGATATTGCATATGCAGATTATTACAAACATTTTTTGGATTCTGGAAATCCGTTCAACGAGTGCTATACTACAAATGCTGATGATCGGAGATTATTTTATGAACATTACAATGGAAGTAATTGGATTGGTCAACATATAGAAAAGAAGTGGTGGTTGAAAGACAAGACGATATATGTTTCGGTGAATGGAAATGATACATCTCCGCTTTGTGGGGCAAATGAAACAAATCCGTGTCTGACAGTGAAGAAGGCGTTTGATATGTGTGAGGTGCAGATTAGCTTGACAATCACTCTGATGGAAGGGGATCATCAAAGCGAGGCAACAACTATTGAGATTGGGACAAAGAAGATTTCGGTCATTGGGAAAGGGAGGACGGAAAGTTCGATTGGAATAGGAGCACTTTCATCGGTAGGAGCGCTGTTCAGCGTGACGACAGGAAACCTTGGCTTATTGCACATGAAGGTTGACTGCAACTCAAATATAAATTATTCGCCGAGTGTGGTTGTGGTATCTTATAGAAGCGGATCATTTTCACTTGAGTCAAGAAGCGAATTGGGCAAATCGGAAATGGAGAAATATTTATTAATTTTATTAAAATTTCTTTTTGCTCTTTAAACAAAAAGAAGTGACTTATTAATTTTATAATTATCATTTTTAATTGAATTTTATTTTGTTTTTCACATACACCAAAAATAATTCAATTTCGAAAAAAAAAATAATTCAATTTCGAAATGAAAAATTTTTTGATTTGTGGAACGAATAGCTTGTGTTTTGTGGTTAAAATTCTCTTAATTGATGCCTCATCAGAACATTTTGTTTATCAACATTTGATAAATGATGAATTTTCATAAAAATAAATAAATTGATTTTGATTGAAAAATTTCAAATTTTTTGTTAATTCAAAAAAAAAAAAGAGAGAGAGAGAGAGAATATCATTTTCTTGTGTGTGATTATTTTTAAATTCATATTTTCTCTATCAAAAATTTTTGTTAGAAAACTCTCTTTGAATGTTGATAAATGATCACAGAAAAGTGACAACTCCTTTCAAAGATTCTTTTTTCTTGTATATTATCTCAAACATCGTCATTAAAAACTATTGAAATGATTTTCACATTTCAATGATTAATTGATTCTCTTTGAAAGTGAATATTCATAATAATCATCACCCCGAAAAAAGTTTTGATTTCAAAAATAATCACACATATTATAAATTGATGTTTTTCTTATTTTCACCTCAGAAACTATAAAATTTTTACGAAAAAATATCTTTTCTTTTGTCATTCAATAAATATGGTGAAAAATACGGACTTTCAAGCTTTTTATGCACAAGGCATGAAAAAATTGTTTCATTTATTACATTTTGAAACTCAACCAGATTTCAAATTTATTTGATTTTCATATTTGAAAGCAAACGCCATTGATATAATAACATCATGTTGTGTGACATCACATGTATTTCAAAAAACAAACTCATTTTTTTCAAATTTTTTGATCACAAAAAGATCATCTTTGATACATAATTTTTCAATGAAAATGCCTAAAGTCAAATATTTTGTCCCATATGTTGTTTTTTTTGAAATGTCGAAATTGTTTGATTTTCAAATAATATTGAAATTCAGTATTTTAATCTTGTACTTGTTTGGATACATGACACTCCACCATCATGGAATTTATCGATTGATGATTCAATAAAATCCTTTCTTGTGTATGTTCATAAGCGGAAATTATTATTTGATAAAAATATTGAATTTCAATATTATTTGAAAATCAAACAATTTCGACATTTCAAAAAAAACAACATATGGGACAAAATATTTGACTTTAGGCATTTTCATTGAAAAATTATGTATCAAAGATGATCTTTTTGTGATCAAAAAATTTGAAAAAAATGAGTTTGTTTTTTGAAATACATGTGATGTCACACAACATGATGTTATTATATCAATGGCGTTTGCTTTCAAATATGAAAATCAAATAAATTTGAAATCTGGTTGAGTTTCAAAATGTAATAAATGAAACAATTTTTTCATGCCTTGTGCATAAAAAGCTTGAAAGTCCGTATTTTTCACCATATTTATTGAATGACAAAAGAAAAGATATTTTTTCGTAAAAATTTTATAGTTTCTGAGGTGAAAATAAGAAAAACATCAATTTATAATATGTGTGATTATTTTTGAAATCAAAACTTTTTTCGGGGTGATGATTATTATGAATATTCACTTTCAAAGAGAATCAATTAATCATTGAAATGTGAAAATCATTTCAATAGTTTTTAATGACGATGTTTGAGATAATATACAAGAAAAAAGAATCTTTGAAAGGAGTTGTCACTTTTCTGTGATCATTTATCAACATTCAAAGAGAGTTTTCTAACAAAAATTTTTGATAGAGAAAATATGAATTTAAAAATAATCACACACAAGAAAATGATATTCTCTCTCTCTCTCTCTTTTTTTTTTTTGAATTAACAAAAAATTTGAAATTTTTCAATCAAAATCAATTTATTTATTTTTATGAAAATTCATCATTTATCAAATGTTGATAAACAAAATGTTCTGATGAGGCATCAATTAAGAGAATTTTAACCACAAAACACAAGCTATTCGTTCCACAAATCAAAAAATTTTTCATTTCGAAATTGAATTATTTTTTTTTTCGAAATTGAATTATTTTTGGTGTATGTGAAAAACAAAATAAAATTCAATTAAAAATGATAATTATAAAATTAATAAGTCACTTCTTTTTTGTTTAAAGAGCAAAAAGAAATTTTAATAAAATTAATAAATATTTCTCCATTTCCGATTTGCCCAATTCGCTTCTTGACTCAAGTGAAAATGATCCGCTTCTATAAGATACCACAACCACACTCGGCGAATAATTTATATTTGAGTTGCAGTCAACCTTCATGTGCAATAAGCCAAGGTTTCCTGTCGTCACGCTGAACAGCGCTCCTACCGATGAAAGTGCTCCTATTCCAATCGAACTTTCCGTCCTCCCTTTCCCAATGACCGAAATCTTCTTTGTCCCAATCTCAATAGTTGTTGCCTCGCTTTGATGATCCCCTTCCATCAGAGTGATTGTCAAGCTAATCTGCACCTCACACATATCAAACGCCTTCTTCACTGTCAGACACGGATTTGTTTCATTTGCCCCACAAAGCGGAGATGTATCATTTCCATTCACCGAAACATATATCGTCTTGTCTTTCAACCACCACTTCTTTTCTATATGTTGACCAATCCAATTACTTCCATTGTAATGTTCATAAAATAATCTCCGATCATCAGCATTTGTAGTATAGCACTCGTTGAACGGATTTCCAGAATCCAAAAAATGTTTGTAATAATCTGCATATGCAATATCATGTCCGCGTGGAGGATTGGCTGAGCATTTGCATTCGTGGAAGAACAAAAATAGCAATAGATTCTATCATTTGGGGTTGTTTGTCTGTTCGGATTTAAATGAAATCCTCCTCCATATGATGATGCATTGCATGAAATGAACTGAATGCTCCTCATTTTGAATTGTGTCTCAGGAACAGTTTTACAAAACATGCCTCCACCATATGAATTTGTGATTGAGCATGAAGTGAAACTGCAGTCAAACACACACGAGCTCCCTCCTTCTCCATCTTCTTCACCTATGCATCCAGATCCTGAAATATTAAAATTTTCAAGATAAAGTCCTCCTCCAGCACGATCTGCTTCACAATTCTGGAATTCGCACCCACTGATCAGAACACACGATGAAATTGCATAAATGCACATTCCTCCTCCGCCATTAGTTTTTGTGGAACAAGAGTTGAACGTATTGTTTTCAATTTCAACCGATTTAATATTTGCACACATGACTCCCCCTCCATCCCAATAAGCATTGCAATCATTGAATGAGCAGTGCTTAATTGAAGCCGATGCGCTTGATTGGCCATACATGCAGATGGCCCCTCCATTTGAAGCAACATCAGCGGATGTATTTTCTGTTCCTGTTGTATTCGACCCATTCCATTCGCACCAAATAAATGAATTTGCTCCATTGAATGTTTCATTTTGTCTCCCTGGAGTTAGCTTATTATCTGCAGTTCCATTGCATTCAACATTCCTTGTTCGATAACATCCAGTGAATGATGTATTTGAAACAGACAAAGAGGCATAGGGATTGTTGAGGGAATGAACAATCCCGCCATCATACGCATCACAAACTGATGAAAAGGAGCAACTGTTCAGAAAACACGATATTTGGGATAATGTAGTTGCTGGAGATGGGCAATCTGAAAATGCTGTGGAGATATTGAAAAATGTGAGTTTGGAGAAGGAAACAAGGGGAATGAAGATTGATGAGAGGAATGGAGCTTGACCCACTCACAGAAATATTCCATTCAATAACTCCTTCTCTTCCTTTCACCTCTTAGAAAAATATCGCAAAACATCCAAACAAGCTTGAATTCACATTTTTCTATTTCTTCTGCCCCTTCTGATTGGAATGCTTTCCCCGAAATATCCTCTTTGGATGGTCATTTTCCGCCTTCTTTCCTTATTCCAAGTGCAATGCATTGCCATTGAATATTCTTGCAAAAATTCTATTTTTATATTAAAAAAATAACATACGAAAAATTGAAAAAAAGAATATTAATAAAAATGCAAGCCAATACCTTTCAAATTATCCATTTTTCGGAGACTATTTTTCTTTTCCCCTCTTTCCACAAATTTCTCCCTTCTCCCAAAAGAACAGATCTACCCTTTCTCTGCTTCTCATATGCTCCCTAAAATTGTTTGTTTCCAATCTTCGGTTCTGCTTCCAGAAGAAAAGCTCAACCAGCTCCGTTCAATAAAAAATTTGAAGAGATACGAGCATTCCATCTGAGGAGTCCCTTCCCATCCCCTGCCCAAATCGTCTCCGCCTTCTTCTCACCATTTCCTCCAAAATATCAACTCCCCTCCACCAAATGTCGCAACCCCTTCGCCCAAATCCCTTTTCCCTCACTTCCTGCATCTCCTTCTCCCATCATCCTTCTCCTAATCAAAAAATATATACTTCATTTCTTTGTATGTCTCTAGCGCAAAACACCCTCTCATGGTAAACCCTTCATATCGCCCCATTCCTGTCGCACCTCTGCCTCCACACCACCAATGCAAAGCGCCAGCGCTGATGTTCCTTCTTCCCGTCTTCCTCCACCTCCACCTCCATCCCTTGCCCTTCAAATACCTGGCGCGTCCAAAGGGTCCATCCAATAATTTATATAAAAATATGAAAAAATTTTTCTTCACTTTTTTTCTTCAACCCCACTTCCCTTTCTTATCAAACATACATCCGCAAAAACTCTTCTCTTTGTTCCGCCTCATATGAACCCTCCTCTCTCTCCCTGCATTTGAAAAATAACATCTTCCCCCATATCTCTCCATCTCGAATCCTCCCCTCCGATAAATATATTCCATTCACTCTACCCATCTTCTGCCCTTCTTGTTTCCCCCTCTTATCCCACCTCCTCCACATTAAATTCCTTTTCTCAAATAATTAACACTGCCTAAACACCTTCCAACTCACAAAAATCGAAAAAACAACCCCTCAAAACTCCATCCCTATCCATCTCCCAAACATCCATTTTGCCTCTTAAACCTCCCAAAAACACCTCTTTTCCACAATAAATATTCTTTTATCGCTCCTTTCCCCTTCGTAACCCTGTTTCCTCCAAAAACTCAGCTCCATCACCCCACACCATAAATCCATCCCTTTGTTATCGCATTGTCTTCATATGCCCATTCAGCAACGACACATCGAGTTGTGCTCCTTTTCTTTTGTGGCTCTTATTCGTTATGGAACATGATCAAGAAATGCCAAATGCTCAGAAACTGTCAACGGAGTGAGTCTCCGAAGCTAAAGCAAAGGCAGGTTGACCAAGTGAAATATTTCCAGTGAAAAGGAGGATACTACAAAAACGATATTTCTTTGATGGAAGATGAAATTGTGCGTTTTGATTGATGAATGGCTGGGGAGCAACAATATTTTCGATGGAAATGAAGAATTTTCAATGTATGTATTTTAAATTGTTCTATTTGTTGTGAAGATATTTCCATCCGTATCCTCTCCAAAGTGGTGATTCAGACGATTTATTAAAAATGGACAATTTATTCCATGCAGAGGAGAACAGCGAGGAAGCGAGCTAAATGTTATCTTACAAATATATTAGAGCCAGAATGTATTTTATCATAAATGTTTATGCAACTTTTTATGGACTCAACATGTGGCATATGGAAATACGATGAAAAATGAATTCTGATGGAGCGGAAATCAACAGGGTTGGAAGATATCCAAAGCTAAAAAAGGAAGAATGATCAATCTCTATGAAAAGGGAACGTTTTTTAATGAGGGTGGGATTTTTTCAGAAAAAGCATTGTTGGAGAGATTGGGGCCGATGACTGAAACAGAGATTAGCAGCAGTTGGGACAGAACAAGGAGCATTTCTTGGAATAAGAAGGGCAAGACATTGATTTTATGGATTGAGGGGAGCGATGGAACAGCATTTGATTGCTTGACTTGAGAGGCGAAAATACGAGGAAAACAGGCGGCTTAGCGTTATACAGGCAGCTGGAGGCAAATTACAGGCAAAATGGATTTGAGTCATTTAACCTTTGTCTTCAGCCTTCTATCATCGAAGGGTTGTCCACAAGAACAGAGAACGAGGCTGCGATGCTGAGAATATCTTCTGTCAGAAGATATACAGTATTCAAACTTGAAAATAACTTCGCCTTCTTCGCCTTCTTTACCTTCTTCTCCATCTTCGCCTTCTTCTCCTTCTTCATCCTCATCTTCATCTCCTTCATCTACTTCATTGCTATCATCGAATTCTTCTCCATCATTTTTTTCATATGCACCTCCTTGACAAATGAAATTACATAAATTTCATCCTACTTGTCCATTATCATATTCGTCTTTATCTTCTTCGCCTTCATCTCCTTCATCGCCTTCCTCGTCTTCTTCGCCTTCATCTCCTTCATCATCTTCTTCTTCTTATTCTTCTTCTTATTCTTATTCTTCTTCATCTTCATCTTCATCATCATCATCATCATCATCATCATCATCATCATCTTCTTCTTCTTCTTCTTCTTTTTCTTCTTTTTCTTCTTCTTCTTCTTCTTCTTCTTCTTCTTCTTCTTCTTCTTTATCTTCTTCGTCTTCTCCACCTTCTCCGCCTTTTCGAAAGATTCGAATAAAAGAGGATATTCCGATGAGTGCAGTTCCGAGGATTGGAAGTGAGCTAGTTTTTGGAAGCAGAACAGAATCGATTTCATTGGCAATGAAACAGGCAGCAGAAGCAAAAAAGGCGAGTTTTGTTGGCAGAAAAGAACAATAATTTGAGAGGCTCAAGAAGAAGAAGAAAGTGTGTGAAGATTGGCAATAAATATATTTTTAGAGTTTGTTTTATATTATTTTTTTTTCTCAAATTTTTCACATATTTATTTTTTTTATTTTTTTGAGGGATTAAGATTTATGGAAGGATGCTTTCAGGCAACGAATGAACATGGGAAAAAGAGCACGTTGGATGCTTTTGAGAAATCAGGCAATGACAAAAAATTTGAGAATATTGAAGAATGAGCCAGAGGTGTTAACTGAAATGAATGGAAGAGGAGACCTTTGAAGATTTGTGCAGCGATTTGAAAAAGAAGAAGGGGAAGCGACGGAAAAGAGTAATCGGAAAATTGAGGAAATGGCTGAAGAAGAAATGTGACAGGAAGTCAAGATGGAAATGAAGATGAAGAAAAGGAAGAAGAATGCAAAAAGAAAAAGGTACTGGTTTGTGATATTTTTAATATCAATTTTATGTATTTTTATATTTTTATTTTCAATGATGACAGGGACTTTTGCATGAATATTCAAAAGGGATGAATGCGAATGGAATATGGAAAGAAGGAAGAAAACGGAAACAGAAGGAAAAAAAAGAGATGTGTGGAAGCCATGATGATCAGAAGGGGAAGAAGAAGCAGAAAAAATGATACAACTATATTGAGATATTTTTGGCATGGTGCTAAGAGGCAAGGGAAAGAGAAGGATGCACAGAAGGAAGTGTTTCAGTGAGCGAATCACACTTTTCCTATTTTTTCCAATTTTTCTCATCGCCTTCCATTCCCCTAATATCCCTCTCACATCTGACATTTTTCAACACCTCAACAGCAAATGAGGCATGTTTGCCTTTAACGACTATGTCAACCCAAACCACATGTCCGATGAGCAGTTGCTCCTTTTCATCAGTTTGCGATATGTATGATGGTGGGATTGTTCATTCCCTCAACAATCCCTATGCCTCTTTGTCTGTTTCAAATACATCATTCGTTGGGTGTTGTCGGACAAGAAACGTTGAATGCATTGGAACTGCAGATAGAAAGTTGACTCCTGGGAGACAGAATGAAACATTCAACGGAGCTAATACATTCACTTGGTGTGAATGGGATGGTTCGAGAACAACAGGAGAAAATGATTCTGTTTCAGATGGAAAATCGAGTGGCGGGGCTATCTGCATGTTCAGTCAATCATCTGCCTCTGTGTCTGTTTCTCATTGCACTTTCAGCAACTGCTATGCTCATTATGCAGGCGGCGGAATAAATTGCTACAATATTAAGTCTGTTGAGATTGTGAATAACACATTTGATTCATGCACTGCGCAAAGTTATCGAGGGGGTGGAATGTTCATTTTGACGATTTCATCGTGTGTTCGGATCAGCGGATGTGAATTCAAGGATTGCAAAGCAGTTAATTATGGAGGAGGACTTTATCTTGATAATTTTAATGTTTCAGGAACAGGATGCATTCCAACAGAAAATGAGGGAGGAGAGAGTGCGTGCGTGTTTGACTGCTGTTTCACATCATGTTCGGTTACAAATAATTTTGGTGGAGGCATGTATTGCGCTACTGTTCCAGCTGCATTCAAAATGAGGAGCATTCAGTTCATTTCTTGCTCTGCAACTGCATATGGTGGAGGAATGAGATTGTATCCATACAGACAAACCGCACCCGATGATGGAATCTATTGTTATTTCCTTTTTTTCCACGAGTGCAAATGTTCTAACAACCCATCTTACGGCCATGATGTAATGTATCATGATCACTACAGTGTCTTTTTATCTTCTAATAATCCGTTCTATGAATGTTACACCACAAATGCAGATGAGAAGAGAGTGTGCTACGGATATGATTATACGGATTCCAAGGGTTGGTCGTTCTATCACACAGAAAAGTGGGATTGGCTGAAGAGAGGGATTCTCAATCGATTTGTGGCAGTGAGTGGTGGTGGCGAAGACGATCTGTGTGGATTGGATGAGTCAAGTGCATGCCGAACCATCGGTGTTGCAGTTGAAAAGAGCGTGATCCAGGTGAGCCTGTCAGTCACGCTGCTGGAAGGGGATCACATAAGCGAGACAACAACGATTGATATTGGAGAAAAGAAGATTTCAGTCATTGGGAAAGAAAGGACGGAGAGTTTGATTGGAACAGGAGCACTTTCATCATCATCTTCTTCCTCATCATTTTCATCATGAACTTCTCCCTATTTATTATTTATCCTCGAGAAAAAGTGATTCAACAGCTTCAATTCTTTTCATAACAATTTTAAATCTTCAAGAATCTTATTTTCAATATCTCTTCTCTTGTTATTTTTTCCGAACAGATATTTGAGATAACGAAGAAGGAGGAGCAGTAAGACAGAATCAGAGCATTTGTTGATACTTCAAATTGTGAAGGCAGTGCTAAATGCGTATTTATCATCACAAACTTTTTCATCATAACTTTTTTATCATAACCTTTTTGTCAAACATTAGCTAAAATACTTTTTTTGGTCTTCATCATCATCGTCTTCGTCTTCGTCTTCGTCTTCATGTGCTTTGTCAATATTTATATTTTTGTTATTGGAATTATTCTAATGGAAGTTGAGCAGAGGATTAGTAATAAGCAATATTTTTTGAGCAGAAGGGAAGTGATGATAATGGCAATAAGATAGACAGCGGAGGCAGATCAGCTGGATGTTGTTGGCAGAAAGTAACAATACTTGGAGAAGGAGAGAATTAGGAAAGTGAAAATGTGTGAAGAGTTGACATATTTAATGCAAAGGTTTGGTTCTTGTATTATTTTATTAATATTTTTTTTTCAATATTTCTAATATTATATTTACGAAGTTGGAGTCATTGCAAGAATATTGAATGCAAATGTTTCAATGCCAATGCATGGATATGGAATGAGGAGAGATGGCTTTTGAAGAGAATCTGGAATGGAAAAAAGGAGGCGATTGCAACAGCCAAAAAGGGATGTGGGGAAAAACAGACGACAAATAGCATTGGAGATCCGTTTGCATTTGGTGGAACTGAAGGAAAAAGATACTTTTCTTTTGGGGATATGCATTTCAGAAGCAGGAGAAGATGCAGGAAAAGGGAGCTCAGGCTCATTTGAATCTTGATGAATAACTCGTTGAGAGGCATAGTAGGCTTATGGAAAATGAGAGAGGGAAAGGAAATGTTCGGTGAGTGAATCAAGCCCTATTTCTTTCAACTCCCTCAATGCTCCTTGTTTCCTCCTCACAACTCACATTTTTCAACGTCTCAACAGCAAATGATGCATGTTCACCTCCAACCACAATGTCAACCCAAACATCATGTTTTATGAGTAGCTGCTCATTCTCATCAGTATGTGATGCATATGATGGAGGGATTGTTCATTCCCTCAACAATCCCTATGCCTCTTTGTCTGTTTCAAACACCTCATTCGTTGGATGTTGTCGGACAAGAAACGTTGAATGCATTGGAACTGCAGATAGAAAGTTGACTCCAGAGAGGCAAAACACAACAGATAATGGAGCAAATTCATTCACTTGGTGCGAGTGGAACGGATCGAAGACAACAGGAGAAAGCGATTCTGTTTCAGATGGAAAATCGAGTGGCGGGGCTATCTGCATGTACAACAAGGGAAATGGAGAACTTTCAGTTTCGAATTGTCTGTTTAATAACTGTTTTGCATACAGCCGTGGGGGTGGGATTATGTGTCATACAATCAAGACTGTGCATATCGAAAATAATGTGTTCAATGCCTGTACAGCACAAAATCAATATGGAGGAGGAATGTATATCAGCTCTGTTTCAACATGTGCTCGGATCAGCGGTTGTGATTTCCAGAATTGTAAAGCTAGTGGCTTAGGAGGTGGACTTCTTTTTGAAAATTTTCAGGTTTCAGAAACAGGATGCATTGGAGAAGAAATAGGAGAAGGGGAGAGTGCGTGTGTGTTTGACTGCTGTTTCACTTCATGCTCTGTTGCAAATACTGCTGGTGGGGGCATGCTTTGTCAATATGTTCCTGTTTTATTGAAAATGAGGAGCATTCAGTTCATTTCATGTTCAGCATTAAGAGAAGGCGGAGGATTGTTCTTCAAGCCAGAAAAAACAGAAAAGCCCAGCAATGGAACTTATTGCTATTTTTTGTTCTTTCACGAATGCAGATGCAGAGATGCAACTAATCCATACGGGCATGATGTTGAGTATGTCGATACATACAATCTGTATTTGGGTTCAGGAAATCCGTTTCATGAATGCTACACCACAAACACAAACGATAAGAGGATCTGCTTTGCATACAATTATGCTGATGCAGGTGCCTGGACATTTGATCAAACATCAAAAAAAGGATTGGCTGAAGGACAAGACGATATTAGTTTCTGTGAATGGGAATGATCTGAATGAGCTATGCGGGTCAAATGAGTCAAATCCGTGTCTGACAGTGAAGAAAGCGTTTGAGATGTGTGAGGTGCAGATTAGCTTGACAATCACTCTGATGGAAGGGGATCATCAAAGCGAGGCAACAACAATTGAGATTGGGTCAAAGAAGATTTCGGTCATTGGGAGAGGAAGGGAAACAAGTTCGATTGGAACAGGAGCACTTTCATCACCATCAGCAGCAGGAGCGTTGTTCAGTGTGTCAACAGGAAGCCTTGGCTTATTGCACATGAAGGTTGACTGCAACTCAAATGCAAATCCTTCTTCGCCGAGTGTGGCTGTGGTGCCTGATAAAAGTGGGACATTTCCACTTTATTCAAGAAGCAAGTTAGTCATATTATAAATGGAGAAAAATATTAAATTAAAAAATTTACAATTTTATTACAAAAACGATTTGATTTGCAAATTTTTGTTATTTAAATATTTGGAGTTTTGTTTTCAAATGCATATTGTTTTCATTTCATTTTGATTTTTATGGATTTTTTGTATGATGAAAAAAAGAAATAATTTTTCAAAAATTCAAATATTTATTATTTTTAAGAATAAATGAAAAAGGAAGGAAAGAAGAAAAAACCTATTCAGTGCCATTTTTTGAGTTCAAGAAAAGAGAAAAAATTGTTGAAAAGAAATATCCCAAGTTGTTCTTTTTTTATGAATTTTTCATCATCTTGTGAATATTACACATAGGTATAAGAATTTCATACTTTGACAATTATTCTTGTTCATCTTCAACAGAATTGTCTTATTTCTTGAATTATTGTTTTCATCATTGTCTTTATAACTCATTTGTTTGCTTGTTTTATTGAATTTTCAAATGTGATCTTTCATTCCTTTTTTATCAAAGAAGAGATATTTGAAAAAATTATTTCTATTTTCGATTACAAATAATAAATGAATTGGTTTGATTCTTGTTTCTTATATTTTTTTAACAAGTGAATTCAAAGAAGGATTAAAATAAAACAGACGATTCGATGAAAGAATGTAAATTAGCAACATTTTCAGAATGTTGATTATTATTTCAGACTTAATGACATGTTATTGTTTTGTTCAAAAAAATATACGCATATTACGAGTTTTCTTTTTTCTTTTTCTTTTTTTCAAATCATCAATTGAATTGTGCCTGAAACAAAAAAAAATTTTTTTTTTTAAAACACATTCAAAAAATTTGAAAAGAAATGTCAGGTGTTCATTCGAATGAAGCTGTTTTTGTTGAATAACAATCATGGATGAGAATTGTGATATCAAAAATAATCATCCATACGACCTGGCTGAATCTCTCATTGAGTTGAAAATGATCTTTGTTATTTGTTTGTTATTTTTTGAATGGATTGAGTGTTTTTGTTTTCTCACTTCTTTTCGAACACTCAACTGAAACACAAGAGTTCAATCAATATATAAACGGTTAAATAGAGGAAAACATTCAAATGAAAATTTGAGTGATTGTTTTTGAAATCAAAACATTTTTCGGGGAATGTGTCATATTCTGATTCACAGTTATTTGCACTAGAATTTTCAAAAAAGCGTAACATGTTTTCAAATCATTATCTTCCAAACACACATTGTCATTGAAAGACAGAAAAGTTCATTTATGATTTTCATTTCAATATTAGATAGATTCATTTGTATTTGCGACAAATTGTTGATTCCAATATTTTGATAGGAAAAATATGAAATCAAAAGAATCACACATATTCAAAATAAAAAAAAAAATCAATTTGTTTGAAATGATTTTCTCTTTCAAATAACTAATGTGTGAATATGTGTTGAGTTCATCCAAAGGAAATCTTCATTTTCTGTGAAACAATCATTTTTTGTTGAAACCACCAATATTTCCAGAAATTAATTCGGGTGCAAAACAAATATCCGAGTTCAGAAAAAAGATTGATTTTCAAGCATTTTTTTTTCACAATTCATCAAAAGCTCTTTTCTCCAAATAAATTCAATATTCTGGCTGGAACTCATAAATAAATCGACTTTTCATGTTTGTTATGAAATACAAGAACTGTGATGAAATATTGTTTGGAAACAAGAAATATGTGTTTTTCAAACAATTTTTATCAGAAGTGTTTTTTTAAAAACTATAAATTTTATTCACTATTCGTATTTTTTATAAAAAGTGATTGAAGTTCCATATTTTATCTCATATTTCTTTCTGTCATTCATTCTCCTTGTCATTGACTGAACTGAAATAATGTTTCAACCTTGAAGAGATAATACTACTGAACTCGACGGAGTACAAAATTTCAATTTCTAATGGATTTTTATCAGGAAATATGTTCTCAGTTCAATAAATCATTCAAATCAAATATTTCATTTTTTCAAAATTAAAATTAGTTTATTCTTCTTGTTGAAGAATGTTTTATTTTCTGAATCACTGTTATTCTTTCAAATCAAAAAATGAAAAATATGATTTTTTTGTTCAAATCAACAAAATATTTAGACAAAGAGTTTTTGATATCACGGTTTGCGGATTCACTGTTATCTTGTCCAAATGAAAAGAAATGTTATCTATTTCTAATTTTTCAAATATATTTTTTTTTTCACAAAAAAGAAACCAATACAAAACTCGCTTTTTGCAACCAAACTACTATCAACAATAATCACAATTAATAATAATTTATTATCTTTATTTTTTGTTGAATTCAAGTGGATTGATTATTTTTTTCGAATTTATTGATCGAAATATAAGTTGGAATGTGATTTGGTGAGAACAAAACTTATTTTTTTTCTCCAGAAACACCGAATACTTCTTGAGCAACGACGTGACATCGCGAGCAGAATGGAGAGGTTTGCCAGGTGCTTCATTACCGAAAATGTCATGTCTTCTTTCAAACGAACAATAAACAGTTTTGTATCGAAATCACTGAATTTCCTCATTCTGTTTGTTTCTGCAGTTGTTCCACAATAAGACACTCACAGTTACTGGGCATCCACCAACAGAGTCTGGCGCATGAGCAGCTTCAGCGAACCTTTCCAATTTGTATTTTTGGATGAAAGGAGGGGAAACTACAAGAAACGAGATATTTTCACGAACACTCAAGATTGTGTGCGATTGTTCGAAATACTGGTTGCATATCGCCAAACATGAATTCTGCCGCATGGATTTCAAATACTTTTTTTTTTGGACAACAACCGATGCTGTATTTGAATTTATTTTTTTTTTTACAAAACATCGCAGAACAGAATCTCTCACAAACCACGTGGAATGAGAATATTTGGAGTATTGCTACATGATCAAGCGTATATCCGATATTTTCTCTTCGAAGCCTTTGCCGACTTGTGCCAATGACGATTTTTTAGTTGCTTGCCACAATTTCTCCGTTGATTTGAACAAAGCGATTTGTTTGTCCTCACATATGAGCGAAATGCAATAATTCGTATCACGGATTGAGCTGATGAAGCTTTTCGCAAGCATTTTTGGAGATTGGTTCTTGATGATTTTTCACTGATCCTTTTTGAGTAATTCTCCGTTCCCTCCAAAGAAGCCTTGTTGGAGCCTCGGAACATGATTTTCGACCAAGCATATTATTGTCCTCCTACAAAGAAATTCTACATATTTCTTCACCATATTCATTGCTCAACCACCTATTTCAGCCTCAATGGAGAAACTTTTCCAAAGAAACGATATGAAAAGACAAAGAGACTGCCATTTGCCATTCAATCAATGATAAATATCCTTCCCCTGCCATCATTGGTTCTATTTGATTGCTGCATTTTTTGGAATATGAGGCCATCTTCAACAACAACATCATCATTCTTCACTGATTCACTCAAAAAAGTTCTTATAACGAAAATGAAATTATTTCTTCGTTGTTTGTTTCAATCACATTTCAATGACAGATCAGAAGAAGGCGACTGAGGCAGAGAGATGGATGAAGAGTGTTATTCGCCAATTGTTTTCTTTATTGAGGAGGAAGCAGCCAAGCAATTTGGATGAAGAAATGAAGATGGGACGAAATATTTTGCTTTTATGAATTTTGTTTAACGAAGTATTTTCAAACATTTTTTTTCTCAATTTTAAAAATTTTCTGTGTTTTTTTGCATTATTATGGAAGACTTTTTATGTTATGATTGCAGAAAAAGTTTTGAACAAATCTCAGTTATTTTCATAAATGCAAATATTTAACCACAAATGCGAAAATTTTGTACCATTTATGTAAAAAAAAGAATACAATGATTTGTTCAAAACTTTTTTCTTCTTTCATATCTTTTTGAGTTAAACATTCTCATGTCAAAAAAAAAGTGTAGAAAAAAGTGTAGAAAAATGAAAAAAATAAAAAATAAAATAAAATAAAATAAAATAAAATAAAATAAAATAAAATAAAATAAAATAAAATAAAATAAAATAAAATAAAATAAAAAAAATCGTCCCATTTCCTTATTTATTAATTAATTTTGTTTCATTCTCCACTTTCGGAATGGAGAAGCAGATAAGAGAAGAGAAAAGCAGAGAAGAGGAAATAGAGAAGAGTATAATGTTGCTTTATATACTAGAGATTAATGAGATTAATGATATACATTTTATGGATGATAAAATGAGAAAAAAAAAAAAAAAAAAAAAAGAGAGAGAGAGAAAAGAAAAGAGAGAAAAAAGAAAGAGAAAAGAGAGAGAGAAAAGAGAGAAAGAAAAAAGAGAAAAAAGAGAAAAAAAGAGAGAAAAGAGAGAAAAAAGAAAGAGAAAAGAGAAAAAAAAAAGAGAAAGAGAAAGAGAAAGAGAAAGAGAAAGAGAAAGAGAAAGAGAAGAGAAGGAGGGGAATAAACAAATAAATGAAGGAGAAAGAGAAAGAGAAAGAGAAGAAGAAGAAGAAGAAGAAGAAGATGATGATGATGACATTATCATGGCAACCGGAGGGGAAGATACAATTCTCAATATTGTTCGGTTCAACAAGATGAAATCTTCTTCTTCTTCTTCTTCTCTTTCTCTTCATTCCTCTTCTTCTTCTTCCTCCTCCTCCTCTTCTTCTTCTGTTAATTCTTCTTCTTTCTCTTCCTTCCTCTCTCGTCTTCTTCTGTGTGTGTTTGGCAATTCGGGTGGAAACATCTTCGCCTGCTTATTCGATCCATTGGGAAGATTGAAGAAGAACGAAAAGAAGAAGAAGAAGAAAGAAGAGAAAGAGAAAGAGAAAGAGAAAGAGAAGAAGAAGAATTCGGAGAAATAGAAGAGGGAGAAGAAGAAGAAGAGGAAGAAGAAGAGGAAGAAGTAGAAGAGGAAGAGAAAAAGATGGATTTGAAGCAACAAAAAAGATGAAATGAGAAGAAGAAGATTGAATTCTTTGCAAAAACACAAATTTTACTGAAGAAAAAGAAGAATTGTTCGAAAGAATCAAATTTTAATAAAAATAAAAAATAAAAAATCCCTCTTTCTCCCTTCTTTTGCGAATTGCGGAATTATTTTTTGACGGAGAGGCAAAGAAGAAAGTTATTTCTTAATTGAAAGAAAAGAAGAAGAAGAACGATGAGGAGATGTATTAATAGAAGAAGAATATAAATTCGAATAAGAAGAAGAAGAATAAAAATTGGTAGAAGAAAAAGAAGTTAATTGAAAAGAAAAGAAAAATGAAGAAGAAGAAGAAGAAGAAGAAGAAAAAATAAAAGAAGAAGAAGAAGAAGATGATGATGATGATGAAGATGAAGAATAAAACAAAAAGGAAGAGGAAAAGGAAGAAGAAGAAGAAGATGATGATGATGATGAACACTGTGAAACAGACGAATTTGAAGATGAAGAAAAATAGAAGACATCAGCTTTTCCAAGTCATGTTGCGCGTAGAAAAAAACTGAATGTGTTCTGAATGTGAATGCTTTAAGAATATATCAGCTCCAGATAAATATTATGCTTCTTCCAAACTCTCTCAACAAATAAGTCAAACAAACTGCTTTTCACTTTCAAGCTCGAGTCAAGCATTGTCTGGTTATGCAACATGCAAGACAGATTGCAGAAGGACGAATGTTATCGTTGAATGCAATCCAAACGAGATTAATTTCCAAACTTCTGAATCTTTTGAAAAAGGATAAAATGGCTTCTCTCTCTTTGCGGTATTCCTGTTCGTAACCAATCTGTATTCATTCATAGAACATCTTAAAAGAAAAATGAACAAAACAAAAAAAGTCAAGCCATCTTTTTGGTCTTGTAATATTTTCCCATCACCAAGGGATTGGTAATTGTCTGTCAAACTGGTTTTCTTGTTTTTAGAATCCATTGTGAAGTTGGCTGTGATATCTGATGAAAACACATATCCTCCAAATTAACTCCTTTTCAAAACCCAATTCAACGACAAGTCTTTGCTGATAGATTTCTTGCAGGATTCGTGCAAAATGCAAATGAGATTGTTGTTGAGGCCTGCTGAGTGTTTCGCTCAACTCGTTTCCTCCATTGTCCAACCCCCAATTCCCTATCCTTTTCCACAAAACCAACCTTCCCCCCAAAAACCATGTTAAACAAATCCTGCTCAAATGATATGCCAAGTACACTGCACTTCCCTGAAATGACAAAGCGGTTCAATTCAATCTTTCTAGCATTTTAATCGCTTTTTTTGTATCTTGCTTTATTCATTTTTCATTCAAAATATAGCATTTGACGATATGTCACACATTTTGCAATTTTTCACCATGTTCAAATTTCATGCAACTTCCCACACTTATTCACTTTTCGCAAGCAATCGATGCAAACAGCCACTCTCTCCTCCATCTGCAAGAAAAGTACCTGTTCTTCTGCAATGCTATAACTCGCATGGTTGCATCCGTGGAAGTTAACCTAAGCAGCTCAAACATACTTTTATCTCAACATATCATCAATCAAAAATCTTCACTTATAAAATTATGGGTTGTGAACCCTTATTAATTGTTCGATTTGGAGATCTGTTTTTCTTCTTTATGATTTGCTTGTTTTGAAGCAAAAATCATGATGACAAAAGAGGTTTCGAATCCTGTATAATTTAAAAAATTTTGATTTGGTGCTTTTTATTCATTTGATTTGAACAAAACACGAATATTTCGAAAATGAATTTATTTATTTTTTTGATTCACTTTGTGATTTTTCAGCCACCTTCAACGAAACATGTATTCCTTGGTATGTCAATATTTTGAGAAAACGATTGCTCGGATGATTAATTGTTTTATTTTCCAATTTTTCAGAAAAACTGCTGCAATTGGAAAAATGCACTGACGCTGAGCAGAAACAGAAAATCGAAGAAATGAGCAATACATTTGAAGAAATGGAGGAAGAAGAGGATGAAAATGTTTTCAGCAAAGAACTGTTCGATGAAATTCACAAAATGATTGAAGAAAAGAAACTGACTTTGGAGAATGCCATTCTATTGTTGAAATACGTTGGATGTTGGAAAGAAATGAAAAGAATATGGAATCTGCACTTTGATGAATCTGCATTGAACAGAAGATTTGAGAAGATGATTATTAATGAAGAACAAAAAAAAGAGGGAAAAGTCGAAAAGCTTCTTTTCGTTCTTTGCGAATGCTACGCTTCTTTGAGCTTCTTTTTCCCATCAAAATTAATTTCAGTCTGTGTGCCTTGCCTTCTGAAAGTTGCATTGAGGAAAGAAGAGAACAGGGAAATGCAAAAAGAAGTAGAAATGGATTTGTTGGAGTTGAGCAATATGGGATATTGTATATGAGCACTTCTTTTTGATATTTTTTATGTTTTTCACATTTTTCATTAGTATTTTGTACAAGAATTATATTTGAATGAGACCAAAGAAATAATTGAATATCATCAGAAACATCATAATCTGACTCAACTTGCCTATCAGTCTGCTTGGGAGTTTATGATGAGCCAACCTAATTTTGACGATGATGAAAGCTTGGAAGAAGTGATGGTGAATGAGTTGCATTTTGCAAGAGCAGCAAGAGAATTGGAAGAGCTGACAAGATGTGTTGATTGGAAGAAGAAAGAAGAGGAAATGAACAAAGATGAAGGGAAAGAAGTGCATATTATCATGAGATTACTCTTCGTATTATTTGATTTCTTTCACTCATGCAGATCATGGAATGAAGAACTTGTCAAACTTATCCGCAGCATTGTTCAGGTTTTTCGTGCAACCAAGAAGAATTATGGAGAAATGAGCATTGAATGCATCAAATTAATAAGAAGTGCAGCAGAGAGCGTTAGTGTGAAAGTTGAAGACTTGTTGAAAGGGGGAGCTATTAATGCTGTTTTGGAGGAGATTCAAAGGCAAACATTGAATAAAGGTGTGGCATATGAATGTTTGCAATTCTTCACAAATGTTTCGGAAAGATTGAAAAGGAAGACAGATGATGAATTGGAAGAAGAGGAAGAAGAAGAGGAGTTTGATGAGGGGGATGAAGAGAGAGATGATGAGAAGGAAGAAGAGAAGGATGGAAAGAAGAAAGAAGAAAGAAGAAAAAGGGGAAGCGAAAAGAAAGGGAACAAAAAAAGAGATTTTTGAAAAGATGGAAGAAGAAGGATACGAAGATATCATTGCAAGCTTTCATAAAATGTTTTATAATCTCTACACAAAATATTGTTTTAAAACATCGTTGAAAATTTCAAATTATTTTGAAAATGTTTAGCCTAATTCTTTTCATTTGGCTTTGTTTCTATAATTTTCAATTTTTCTATTTTTTCATCATTTCGCATGCACCAAAGATTATTCAAAATAAAAATCTTTCATTCAAATTATTTATTTTTCTTACAAATTTTGTTTTCAAACAAACAAATAATGCAAAAATCTTGATAACGGTTGAAATATTCTCATTTTGAACGGAAAATTTTTTTATAGGGTCATATTTATATTAGTTCACATTTTTATATTAGTACCCAAATTTTTCGAAATGAATAATTCTTAAAAAAATTCAAAAAAATACAAAACTCGAATCAAATTTGCGAATGATTTTTCTTTTCCCCTTTCCTCTTTCAATTTCATCAGATGATTCTTTTCTCAATATCGTTTTCAATTTGAATGATTTTGAACTTTCTTATCAGCTTTTTTGTTTAATTTGTTGTTTCATCATATTCTTCATCAGATTGTTTTCTTTTTCTGTTTCCATTTCGCTTTTCTTTTTCAAATAATCATCCCACTCATTAAGCACCTTTTCTTCTATTATTTCTTCACGGAAGAAGTCAAATCGATTTTTATGTGAAGGAAGAGGATAAGTCGATGATTGAGGAAGATTTATCAGAACTGGCCCAGACGAGTCTTTCAGCACGCCGCTGCATTTGAATGCTCTTTTGATGACAGAAGGTGATAGCACCGAATGAATTGATTGTTGAAGAGCTTCACCAGAACTATTCTTTTCGCTGCTGAAGACGACGATAAAATGTTTTGAACTGTGAACTCATCTCAGACTTCATGACTGCAAATACGCCTCGGTCAAGTGGTTGGCAGATGTGTGCAGTGAGGGACGAACGTCACAACATCCACATTTTCTTTTTTGAATTCTTGCCAGATTGTTTGATCTGCACGAGAAACGTGTGAGTCGATAAGAAGCAAGCAGTGTGATTCGTCGAGTGATATGTGTTGTCTTATTTCTTTGATCAAAGGGAGAAGAATTGTGAGTGCATATTTTCTGAACGAAGAAGATTCCATCCATCGGCATTTGTCTGGCCATATCTCAAGATTTGAAGACTGAAGAGGCTTCAAGTCATCAGGAAGTTTGGGGCTCGGCCACAAAATCACTGAAGGAAGTGATTGTCCATCAACTGCGACCGCCGCAATCAGTGTAGAATTCTCCATTCGCGCCGCAGATTTAGCGAAACCAGGTTTTGCATTTGCTGGATGAACAATATTCCGATTGGAGCTGTCGGGAACCCTGAGTGACGACTAGTCCACATTGAAAATCAGTGCATTGTAGTAATTATTTGTTTGATGCAATCCATTGAGCATATCATACCAGGGCTTTTGAACTTGTTGGCATGATACGGCAAGCCTGTTCGCATCAACAATTTAAGGCTTTGAAGTTTTCAGCTTGTGGTGTCTTTTGATAAAATCGTAGGCAACTGACGCAGAAACTCTAACATCTGGAGTGTTTTCTGGTTTCAAATCATTAACAACGTTTTCAATCTAATTAATATTAATTAATACATTTCAAAGAATATTTATGCAAACCAGTTCACGCATTTTCTTGATGGTTAGGCTAGCTCCAGATAGTGATTCAATTTTTATTTCGTCCTGCACTGTTTGTTCTTTTTCGCCAATGACCACAGCGTGTCTTCCAATTTTTGAAACTAGTCTGCCTTGCTGAACAGCCTTCATCGCACGCTTGATTCGAATTTTGTTATATTTTTTGATGTTGTTTTCATCCGCCAAACGCACTACTCCATCGTTTTCAATTTTTTCCATTCACTCATACAGATTCATTAATTATCTCCATTCGAACGATAGCATTTCCTCCCACAGCTTCAGCTGACCAATAGTAGATTTCCTTGTAACTTCATTTTTCATTTTTTATTTTTTGTGTTATGATCATTATGCCAATTTATTTATTTTATTATTATAAATTTCAATTTTCATGGAAATTAAATTTTTAAAAACATTTAATGCATATTTTTTGAATTAAATTCATTGGAACCAACCTGTGACTGATAGAATTTCAACGGGAGGATTTTTGCCCCCCCCCCCCCCCCCCCCCATTTTCTCCCCCATTTGAAACAAGTTGTTCATTAAAATGTATTTATTCAGTTGCTAATATTTTTCTTATATGGGTGATTATTTCCAAAATCATATTTTTTTCTGTCTAAAATTTCGGTTTGAACATTTAAAAAGAATATTCATAAGCGGACCAAGAAAAGTGATAGATTTTTTAAATGATGCAGCTTCAATCATTTCAAGTCAAATCTTGGTTGTTGAAACTAATAATGAACATTTGATGTTAAAATGACGATTATTCAGCAAATGAAAATGAGTTTTTTAAAGAATAATAACACCGAAAAAAAGTAATGATTACAAAAATAATTACCAAAATACTAAAAAAAACTTCGAATTAACCGAAATGTATGTGGCTAAATATGAGATTTTTTTTTGTAAAAATTGGATCATATAAGAAAATTGGAACCAAAAAAATATGACCTTATTAAAATACAAAAGTTATCTTTCAAAATAATTTTTTGAGCACTTGTGAAAAAGAAAAAGAGAGAGCAAAATAATGACTTTTATTTTCCTCTTTTCCTCTTGGATATTTTTTTGTAATCATTTGTTTGCTCAAAATAATCATAAAAAATCGATAACAACTTGTTCATTCATCTGCTTCAAAGACTCTTTTAAACTTTATTTGAGAAATCTTTTGTTACTCCAGCTTTTTTTCGAGATAATTTTTCATTTCACATGTTCTCATTCCAACTAAAGAAAAGATTCGAAATTATAAAACTTTTTTTTAAATAAAAAAGAGCAATTGAGACAAAAGCAAAAAGTCTTATACTTTTTATTTATTAACTAAAAAACAACAATTTTTCCTGAATATTTTCTTTGATCAAAATTTTGGTTGTTTTTCATGCTTGTGCAACAAAAATACCATGTATTGAAAATCAGGAAGTTAGTGGAACACCCTGTTGTTGTGGACAGAAAATTTGCATTATTTTTTTCGATATTTTTATCAGCCAAATGTTTTTTGGACGTTTTTGTTTACGATTTGCTTGATATTGAAGGAGTTTAAAAATTGAATTGAACAAAAAAAGAAACAACGAATAATGCACATTTGTTTGATATTGAATTAGTGAAATTCAAAAAAATAAAGAACAAATCAATTTCATATGGCTGATCCTTCTTGAAATCACACTTTCTTGCGAGTTTTTATCTAATTTTTTATCTCAATTGGATTTTGAAAAAATGAACTTTAACGGTGTATGCAAACTGCATATGATAATGTTTTAAAGAATAATTTTTCTTTTTCAAAATTCCATTGAGATGAAAAACTTGATAAAAACTTGAACAAAAGTTTGATTTCATAAGAAGGATAATCCATAATTTTAATAAGTTTTCCAATAATTTCAAAAACTGCAAAAACAATGAAATATATCAAATTGTTCCATTGCTTCACACAGATTTTGACTCATCATAAGTTGTTCTTTGTTTGCATGATCCATTTTTTGAATGGCGTTCGAATGCTTCTTTTTCTTCAAAGTCTCACTATCCATTTCGCAACGTTTATCAAACATTCGATTTTGTTGCCCTCTTCTCAAACTTTTTCTTTTTCTTTTGGAAAAACAAGTTTTTCACTCATTTTTTCTTTTTGGTTCAAATTCATCGATAAAATTTTTTTGTTTTTTCTCTTTCAATTTGTGTTTTTCATTTGGAGAAAAATCTCCATACAGACTTTGCTTTAAGAAATTTGAAGATAAATTATCTGAAGATGATTATTTCTGATAGACCTAACAAACACTTACACAAGAAAATATTGGTCCAGCTTCCTTTGGAATTATCACTGTGTTCAGAAATGCTTGTTTTTAAACAAAAGGAGATGTCACCACGATAAAGCTTCTGAAAAGATATTTTACAAAGATCTGAAAAACGAATAAGTCTAAAAATGAGAGGGTGCAACAAAAAAGTTATGCAAAACTTGTTCAAAACTGGAGAGTACGCAGTAGTCTCAATGTCAGAAAAAATGTGAAATATTCATGGGAAAAAATATGATGATTACATTGTTTTCTTCAACATAAATTCATTTATTTATTTTTTGGTCGCAATGATATCTGTGATTGTCTGATAAAAGAAGAGCCTTTTTTAATAGGTACAATTTCAGTATTCTTAATAGAGATGGACCACATTTTTGAACCATTGAAAAAATTGTTCAATTTCAGTTGTAATCCATCCTGAAGGTGCAGGGATTTAATGAATATTGATATATATCAAATAAGATAACTCTTTAGTCGATTTTTTCTTTGGACAAAGAAAACAACGATAAAGATAATAACCATCAGAACACACGCAAACGCAATAAGTTGCGGTGGAAGTTTTTTTTAAGGTTCGACAAGAGAAGGAGGGATCTGGTCTATTAAACAGATCACCAATAATGAAGAATTCTCTCCGATTCTCACAGAAGATTCGTCAAAATTAAAAACATTGGAAACTTCGATATTGTTATTAAAAACGATTCCTTTCACTTCTCAAAACAAACTGAAAACATTTTCCGAACTTTGAAATCAAATTTTTGATATATAAAGAAGTCTCACCATGGCTCCCTTTAAGATGGAGCTTCTTTGAACCAAATAAAAAAAATTATTTTATGAAATTGTTTTTTTTCTGTTTCGTTTGAAACTTCCATGTTCAAAATATAAATTGCAAATAAAAACAAACAAAATAATTTTGATATAGAAAAATATCAATATCATTTCCTGTGTGTGCTTCATTCGATCAATAACTCCTTCTGATAAAAAAGATAAAACCTGATTATCTATTTTTCAGTTTCTCAGAATGTTTAAACAATGACTTTCCTTCTTTTCTCTCATCTCTGTTTTTTTTTTTCTGTTGGTTTGTCTCCGCACCAGTATCACCTTGTGATTGCTTTCGCTTTGACTGCAACGTTCACTGTAAATGAATATGTTTTCTTGATTTCAAAAATTTTCCTCGATCTGGAAAGGACGGTTCGATATTCTTTTGTTGCAGCTTGAATTTTATAGTTTTTCAAAAGAATACATTTCTTTTCCATTGCAAAAAAGTGAACGATCTAATGTTCAAAACTTCGAGATATGGGTCATTCTTTTTGAAAAGTCGTAAATGTTAAATTTTCAAATAAATCAAAAATTTCATATCTTGATCAAATTTCGGTTCCCGCTTATGCAACTTTACATGAATGTGTGAAATAGCATTGTCAAATTATATCTTCCACTTTCGTGAATTTGCATGAATGGAAACCGAAATTTGATCAAGATATGAAATTTTTGATTTTTTTGAAAATTAAACAAATGTGACTCTTCAAAAAAAAATTACCTATATGTTTTATTATTTTGGACTAATAAAAAAAACTTTTCGAAGATATTCACAGATATGAAGTGATGATTTCTTTTTTCTTTGAATTAGCTGTATTTCATATTGGATTTTCAACAACAAACAAGGAATATTGAATGTGCACAAAATACAACAAAAAAAATCACAATATGTTCATATTAAGTGTTTTTAGAAAAACAGAAATATTTTATCAACAAATACACAAATTGCATAATTTTCAATTCGAATTTTGACTCTTTTTTGTTCATCAAAAAATTTATAATTGATCATAAAAATCCTATTTTATCTGAATCATCAAAAATTTAAGAACAACGGAGGAAGATTCTGGAGTGAATGGAAGCTCATTATTGCAAAAATCAAAACTGTAGGAAAAACTAACTGAAAATATCGATTACGACATGGCAATGATTATATTCAATGAATTGGAATCACTTCATCCAGAAAATATACCAATCATGCCGAAATATTAACAAGAGCTTCTCATTTGTTATTTTCCGAAATTCTCAACATCGAGAGGATTGCAGTTGTTTGTGAATTTAAAAAAATCAAGAATAGATGAATTAATTAAAATGGCAAATAAAGAGCTGAATGATTGAGAAAGACTAAGTTCCGTATCAAAAGAAAATGTTGAAGAACTGGTTGAGCTTTGCGTTGATAAATATAACAAAGGATATCCATTCACTATTTCTTCATTACAAACCTTCATCAACTCAACCAATTATTTTGACTATTCCAACTCTTTTGTTCAAAAATTTCTTTTGAATCACGATTTTCAAATAAAAAAATGGATTGCTCAACCAACATAAAAAAAGGAAAGAGCTAAATAATCAATAGGAAGAGAAAATACAAAAACATTAGAAAAATGGTTGGAAAATGAAAAATGACAACTAATGTTTTGAGTTGATGATACTAAAATACAAGCATACGTAGACGCAAAAAAAATGAAAGTCATTTGCCCAAAAGAAGTGGATGATAAGAATGTTTCATATACAGTTGTTAGAGATGGAAAACTTGTTTCTTTGATTGGGTGTATTCCTCTTATTGGTCCTTCAGTTGTTCCCATGCTAATAATTAAAACTGCTACTGTTCAATCTATTATATTTGGAGATTTGCTTGATGGAGTGGATGTAGTTTTCAAAAACTCATCCAAGGGTTATTGAAGTTCGCATATATTTTTGGAATTGATAAATATTTGTTTCATTTCACATATAAATAGGCTGAAGGATGAACCAAATTAAAAAAAAAAAACGGTTCTTATTACAGATGGATTCAGAACACATTCTGGTACAGAAGCCCTTCATGAAATGGAGCAAAACAAGATATGCATTATTTTCATACCACCAAATTCGTCGCATTCGTTCTCTCCTTTGGATTTGGTGACATTCTCAAATCTGAAAAATGAATAAAAAAGTTACGATCTTTGTTCACATCAAGACAACAAGCACAAGTCCATGCAGGTATAATAAAAACCAATCAATTATGCGCAATTCCGATCATAAACAGAACACCATTCAGAAAAGCTGGAATCATCAACAAGAATGAAGATGACAAACAAATAGAAATAGTTGATTTGTTTCGGAAGGCTCAACATATAGAAATAATGTCAAAGGATGAAAATTCATCTCAGTCAATTAAAGATCAAAAAGATGAAAAAGAAGAGATCAAGAAACAGGATAAATAAAAGGAAGATGAAAAAGGAGATGAAAAAGAAGAAAAGAAAGAAGAAGAAAAAAAAACGAAAAGGAAGATGAAATGAAATATTGGAAGGGATGGATAGATGATCATTCATCGTATGTTGTCGAAATGTTGATGAAAAAGAGAGACATGATTAAAAAACGTGTGGAAGATTTTGAGTAATTTAAGAAAAGAAAATATCCATCAAAAAAAGAAAAAGATTAAGATTCTTCACTAGAAGATGATGAGGATGAATGTATTTTTAGTATATAGAGAAAAAAGAAATGTGATCCCGCTGATAGAAAACCAAAACGACTGATAACAAAACTGTGCCAGAAGTCAGAATGTGATTTTGAGAGTGCTTTAAAAATAAATCAATTTCTCTGAACAAGATCTGTCAATACATAGAAAAGAATTGACATGTTTTTTGATGAAGATTCATAAATAGAGTCATGCACCTTTCATGATAGCAGAACCACAGAGAATTGCGAATATGGGTAATTATTAAAGAAATCATAAATATTTCTGGGGTGTTTGTTTTTCAAAGGTTGTTTATTATTGTATCGACATTTTGTATTTAAGTAATATTTTTCTTTCAATTGTTTTCAAAACGAATGATTCTGCATAAATAATGATGAAGATGTCTTTTGCAAGCCTTTTCATTTTTCAATAATCTTTTTTTTTTTTTGATATTCAAGTGAAATATTCAAACCGAAATATTTGAACGCAAAATTGTGATTTAGAAAATAATCACTCATATTCTCAAATTGAGTTTAAATCTTTTTCTTTTGAAAAATAAATTCTTTATCAAGTTGTTATCTTCACAAAGATAGTCGTCTTTAATGTCAAATAAATGTGATTTATAACGCAATCAAATTTTCACTATTTTTTCATTCTCATTCCATAATTTCGAGTTTTGAAAAAAAAAAACCCTCATCAAAAGATTTTCCATTCTTTTTCTGAGAAGATAAAGTTTGAAAGGTCTTTTTTTTTCCATTTTTTTATGTGATCATTCAAACAATTATTTGTTTTTTTGAACGTTATTCCTCAACGTTTATTCATTAATACTCCTTTTCAAAACAGTCCATCTCCTTTTCTCAAAAGTTTAAATTATTTTTTCATTCCAAGCACGCTCTTTTCTGAGATCCCATCTCAAATATGTCTTAATTTTTTTGAAAAGTTCCATTTGTTTAATTTTCAAAAAAATAAAAAATATCATATTTTTATCAGATTTCTGTTTTCACTCACGAAACCATACCCAAACGGATAAAATAACGTTGTCAAGAATTTGTTTAAATGACAGCAAAATTTGGTGAGTGGAAACAAAAATTTGATAGAAATTCAAAGTTTTTTATTTTTTTGAAAATTAAACAAAAGGAACTTTACAAAAAAATTTCACCTTATGGGTTAATCTTTTTGAAAAGTCGCAAATGTTCAATGTCTGAGTTTTATTAAATTGAAATATGAAAGATAATATTTTTTTTGAATCCATCAAATTTCTCCGTTGTGCACATATTCATGCATTTAATAGGTTTGTTTATTCTAAATTTCGAAATAATCAAGTTTGAAGAATTAATTGTTTAAAGAGATCAAATAATGTTCAATTATTGTTTAACACAAATATTGAACATTTCCGACTTTTCAAAAAATACAACCCATATGAACAAAATATTTTGATATATTCATTTTGTTTATTTTTCAAATAAAAAAAATGCCATATTTTGATCAAATTTCTGTAATCAGTCAACAGATTATACTGTAAAGAAAACAAAATCTCGACAATGTTTGTATTTCCCTCTTTGTGCAGTTTCTTGGGTGGGAACAGAAATTTTATCGACATGTGAAATTTTTATTTGATTTGAAAAATTTAAAAACAAAACTTTTCAAAAAATATTCAGATAAAAAGTTTGTAATAAAAGAGGGAATAACTGGGTTAATTGTCAAATAGCTGCTGTAAATAGTTGTTGAGATAATTCCGATGCACACAGTTATTGAAAGTTTCCACCATTTTCAACACTAACTATCTATCCTTATTTTAAGTATTTTTATGAGTGTTTAATAAACTATTTGGCATTGCAAATTCTTGATGAGGAAAAAAATATAAAAATGTATTTTTTTTCAGAAAATGACAATTTAGAAATCGCGTTTTTCATGTTCATCTTTTTATTCACAAGAAATTTACAAAGGTATTTTATAAATATGATATTGCTCATAATATTCAATAATTTAAATACAAGTTAACTTGCTTCCAATAATTTCTCTTGTTGATTTTTGAGTTTTTTTGAAAAAAGGGAAAATGAGAAAACAGTTGAAATAATGAGTTTCTAAAAATTTCAAATTATCAAAAATGTTGAAAAGAAAAGTTCAAAAACAATTCGAACAATGAAAACGCTTGATTTCAAAAGCTCGTGGAAACACGAGCAAAACATTGATTAAAAAATAAAACTTAATAAAATCAGGACTTTCTTTTGAAGAATTAATTTTCAAAAATATTTGACATGCAACATAATAATAATATATTATTTGTTTTTAAAATTATTTTCAATGAACACAAGCTTCTATTTGTAGCAATATTTGTAAAAAAAATATTGAATCTTTTAAAAAACGTGGTGCTAATAAAAATTTGAACCTATCCAATTGTTATCCTTCCAAGTAAAGAGCATTTAAAGTGAAGAAATCAATCGAAGCAATTAAAAAATGTTTTGATTATCCAACTTTCGACGTTTTGAAAGAAAAAATTATATTATTAAAAAGAAAATGTTATCACGAAAGAAAGGAGTTTTTATTTTAAGGATAGAGTTCTAACTTATTTAATTCATTGATTTTCGTAATAATTCAAATTGCGACAATGAATAAGTTTGATCAATGAAATAAATAAATCAAATTATTTCTTATTTGTCACAAAATATTAGACTTCAGGAATTTTCATTGAATAACTATTCATATAAGATTAAATTTTTGAGATTAATGCAACAAAATAAAATTAGTTTCTTTTTTGAAATGCATGTGAGGTCACAAAATATTTTGTTATTTCATCAATGATGTTTGTAAACAAATGTGAAAATCAAATTTTTTTTGTAATCTGTGAAGGTTTATAATGCTATAAGTGAAACAATTTTTTATGCTTTGTGCATAAAAAGCTTGAAAATCCATAATTATACCCCAAATCAGAAAAAAGAAGTATGCTGGATATTCTTCAATATGATAAATATGCATTTGAAGAAGATGAATTAAAAGAATCAATCACAAAAATCAAGGGTAAAGCAAAACTTTTGACAGCTTCAAGAGTGAGACATTTTGTCAAGATGACAGTTCTAATATCTCCAATAATTATTCAAAAAGAAAAGGAGGCTCATGAAAACTACTTCTTGAAAAAGAAAAAGCAAACAGAAAAAGAATATGAAATGAAAAGCTATTTATCACTTGTTCAATTAGCTGTTGACTGTATTCTTATTATTGTTCAGAAGTGTTTTAAATATTCAAAGAAACATATAAAAACAGTTTTCTATATCGTTGAATTGTTTTTCTATCATTTCATCAGTTTTGAGACCGTAAGAAAACGAACATGCAAGAACTTTTAAATTTATTGTCCAACAAAGGAGAATTTCAATAAAAAAATCCATTTATAGAAAAATATCATCAATATTCAGTTTCATAAAAAGTTCCCGGTTTTGGAACCAATGGATGATATTAAATTTTTTAAGTAGTGTAATTGGGAGCAAGAAAACTTCGGTCCGAGTTTTGAAATTGTGGAATATTAAATTACTGATCCTGTGTGAAAGCGATAGATTTCTAAATTTTTTTTGTACATTGACTTCAACACATTTTTTGTTTAAGATATAAACGTTATTAAATAAACAAATAATATTTCATATATACGTTATTTCATTGATTTGAAATTTGTTGTATAAGATAAGTATGCTTTGAATAATTATGTCATATTTTTTCTTATTTGTTCATTGCCTAAAAAGCGTTATTCATTGAAAAGAGATTTTGAAACTATCTCTTAGATCAATTTCAAAGTTATATAAACATTGATCAAAATAGTGTTTTATTGAAAAGTGCTTTTGAGAATGTTTTTGGGATTAATTCTTTTTCAAATTTTGACATCGATTTACTCGCAAGAGGAACCATCTGAATCAATTACAACAGTGTTTGTAAAGCAAAGCGGGAAAGATGAAAACAGCGGATTGGCAATCGATCAGGAAAAGCCATCATTGAACGGTGCATATAAAAAGTTGGAGAATGACATTGCGTGCAACATGAAAATTGTTTATGACGATAGCCCATTGACTGAAGATGGAATCACTTTCAACAAATATCAAGAAATATCTATTAAAGGAGTGAATGGCGATGGAAATGGAAACACTGAAGTTGCAATAGATTGTGACATTCATCCAGGAAGTAATCTATTTGAATTCCGAATTGATGCGGAAATCAAAAACTTAGCGTTTCACTTCCCAACAACGTTGAGAAATGAAAGCCAAGAGTATGGATCGTATGATTTGATAAGTGGATCAGGTGCAAAGCCATCAATAAGCAACTGCAGATTTATTCGACCAGAAGTTGAAGGATGTCTCACTGATATTTATCTTGTGTACTCATCTGGAG
The DNA here is from genome assembly GCF_001643675.1 of Monocercomonoides exilis. NCBI lineage: Eukaryota > Preaxostyla > Oxymonadida > Polymastigidae > Monocercomonoides > Monocercomonoides exilis. The sequence goes on from NW_027150600.1 coordinate 333,742, forward strand.
GATCATTAACATTGGACTCAGTTGAGTGCGCGGATGAAACATATGCATTAACATCGGAGAACGAACTCTTTTATTCCATTGACACTCAAACAGTGATATTGTCAAATTTAACTTTGAAGAATGTTAAAACAAATGCATATGCTGTTTTCGATGTCTCAAGTGAAGGAAAATGTGATGTCACATTGAATGGAAGCAATTTTATTGAATGTGAAGCATTTCGTTACGGATCATTGTATGTTAGCTTCAAAAATGGCGAAAGCACATTTACCGTTGGAGATGAAGGCGTCACCACTTTTTTATCTTGCAGTTGCAAGAATAATCAAGGTTCTGGAGGAATATATCTTCAAATACAAGTTATTGAATCAGCAAGTCAACTTAACTGGCCCGAAGACGGAACGAATCTGATATTTGACAGATGCACAGCTGGAGAAGGCGAGTCAAAAAGGAATATTGGAATATGTTTGGAGATAGCTGATGATTCATTAAAATTATGAATCATTATTTGCAATGAAAATGAGTTTTACAGCTGATTACACGCAAAGCAGAAATGGTGGTATGCCGCTGGAATTGAAGACAATAACTTCAATCAAAGCACATATTTTTTGATTTAAAAGAAACCATTCTCTCACTTCCTTCTCTTCTATTCACAAAGAGATCATCACTTTTGGTTCTTTCATGATCACTGATCTTGGAAAAAAATAATTCCGAACAATTTTCTGGGAACGGGACCTGCGACAGAACTGAATCGCAGCGGAGCTGCCCGGTGGTTAGCAATAGGGTTTGTGACGTTTTCCGGAAACTTTTCATCCTCCAAACCTTCTTCTTTCTCAACCTTGCAACCTTCATCTTCTATCACTTTTGATGAAGTAAAATAAGATGATGATACACTTTTGGAAGATTCATTTTTAGAAATATATGTTAAACCATAGAAATAATCCTTTAAAGATCTGCCTTTACCGGAGCTAGTGATAAATGATTAAATTTCCTTCTTAAAAACAGAGGATTAATCACCATTCTTATCCAGCACACCTCCACATTTTGTGAGGATTGCAGATCCTTTCAAAGATTCATTCGACCAAGCAGGCGAAAGATGCGAAACGTTTTATTCCATGTTATGAAATTGCTATTATTTGCTCATTCAAAGACTCAAAAGGAAGATGCAGCTCATGAACCAATAGCTCGAACATGTTTTCTTCTCTCCCAATCACTGAAGAAAGCCAGAAACGCTAGCATCCAAGTGAGATTTGGATTTGACGAAGCCGCCAGAATGAAGGAGGATTCAGCATCCACACTTCCAACCAAAAGACAATGGGATCATCTCGAAGAATCCAGACAAACAGTGGAGACAACATCCAAAAAATGTGCACAAATATCTTTTAATTCGAAAGCCTTTGGCAAAAGTGGATATGGAAAACATGAAAGCAACCAACGTCGTCAGTTTATTCGTTCGGGTCCTTGGATGCATGAATGGAGAAGATCAGCAAGCACATTCAAAAGAATCTTTTCGCAGAAGCGATCCAGGGGAGCGAGAACAAATTAAGCCAGTTGCATTCGACAGTTGGAGGAAGAACGGCATTTTTTGGAAATGCATGGATAAGGATAGGTGGGGAAAGACTGATAAAGAGATGTGTTATTCCAATTTGGAAAAGCAAAAAAACCAGAGAGAGACTAATCAATGCAAAGAATGTAGCTCATTGTCCACAACAGTCACTGGAAGCAACGATTGCGATGGAAAAGCTTATACAGGAGCAGCTCGAGACGAACATTAATCAAAAGATACCAAAAAGAGAAGTGAAACACTTAAACCCAGTGTTTGTCATAAGGAAAAAACAAGGTGGATGGAGGCAAATAATCGATTGCAGAAAGCTAAACGATTCAACAAAGTCTTTTCATTTCAAATTGGAGGATTACAGGTCAGTGGAACGAATTATTACAAAAGGAGATTACGCGACAACCATCGATCTAAGCCAAGCCTATAACTTGGTAAAGGTGGACGACAATTTCAAGCCTTTTCTTTCTTTCGAATTCGACAAGAATTACTACTGTTTCAACGGAATGCCATTTGGATACAAAGAAACTCCAAGAATCTTTACAAAAATCATGAGAAAAGTGATAACATTCATTCGTCAGAAATGGAACGAAAGAGCAATCGCTTATCTGGACGATATTATACTTCTTCACTGAGATCAAAGAAAACTCAAATGGATAACTGTGAAAGTCGTCTTTCCCCTAAAAAGTTTTGATTTGCTTGTGAACGAAGAAAAGAGTCACCTGATACCATCGCAAAGCTTCACATGTTTAGGATTCGACTGGGACACAGGCCATTTTCATGAAGCGTTTGAAAGAAAAATAATGAATCATTTAACAAAGGAATGTCTCAAATGGAGGAAGATGTACCTCAAAACACAAGAAGTGAGAGTGAGAGACCTAGCAGCCTTTATTGGAAAACTGAACGCCACAAGGTTCGTATTTCAGGAAGCTTCTCTTTTTCTTTCAACTCTGTATCGAACTTTGAACGGCATGGTTTCGAGAACATGATGGAATGGGAGGATGAAGATCAACCATTCAATCCTCCCAAGTCTTACAAAATGGATATCGAAATTGAAGGCCAATATTCCCAGACACCTTTGTCCTCTGTTCCTTCCAGAAGCTTCACTCACAACGGATGCATCGAGGAAAGCAGTTGGAGCCAATTAATGAACAAGAAACAAGGAATTCGATTTCCATTGCCCACTCCCACGTTGGCAACAAAACAAAAGTTCCAGTTATCGAGAAATGTGGACGATTCTTCAATCGTTCATTTATTTCACTTCCACACTGTCATCCAACCACATCAGCAAACTTCTTTAAAGATCGGACAACTCAACATCGGTCTTCAACATAAACAGATGGCACGCAGGGACAAACCTTCGAAGGCTGCTTACGAAGATATGGAGGCTTTCGAAAGCGATGAAAGTGTAAGTGATGGCTCAAAACATTCCGTGCAAACAAAATTGTTGCCCAGAATCCCTTTCAAAATAAGAAAGGGGAGGAAACTATCAAATAAGACAAGAAGCCTTTCGAGAACTTTCAGAGAAGATGCAAGTGAAAATAACACTGGATGCGTTTGCCACTGCGTCTAACAAGAAAGCTTATCGATGGTGCGGTCCCAGAAGCCATATAAACGAAGATGGCCTTCAACAGCCTTGGGATGGAGAAACCGTTCTCGCTCACCCACCCATTCCACTCATTCTCCCGACAATCAGGAAAACGATTCTCGAACAAGCTCGAGTTCTTCTCCTTCTTCCCGATTGGAAGGGCCAAATATGGGAACCGCTGTTGAGAGAAACGAATCATGTCGAATGGACATCGAAGAACCTGAGCAATCTTCTAATACCAGGACCACTGATGAAGAAGATGGATGCTTGTCTCCCACCAGGGAAACTGCGTGCAATCTTGATAAATCCTTAGCATCAAACGGAGAAGTTTGGTTCAAAGCCATCCTTCAGACGAAAGGATATCCCATTGATATGGTTAATCCGTGCGAATCCAGCTTCTCGCCATCAACATGGAACGGATATTTCCTAAGTTTCGCTCGTTTTGGAGAAGAGTGGGCTGCGTGCAACTATGGTCCACCTCCAAGTGATCGGTTTGACTGGGTAATAAAATGTGCGGATATCTTTCTTAGACTTCACGACAAGGGACAAAAATGGTCTTCGCTATGCAAAACACGTTCAGCAATCTCTCTTGTGTCTCAACTGTCATTCGAAAAGCAGTTAGAAGATTATCCACTAATGAAGATTCTTTTCCGATCTTTCCAAAGACTTGAAAGAAGAAAGAAGAAAAACAAGCCTCCGATTTGGATTCCAAGAGTTCTTTTGGACTATATAGCAACCGTAGGAAAGAACAAAGACCTGGATAATGACGCACTCATGAAAAAAACAATCTGCCTATTCATCTTATTTTCAACCTGCCGTTTCACTGAACTCAAGCGAATAAGTCTCACACATTCCACAAAAAAAAAGAGGACTCAATAGCCCTTGACACACCACTGAAGACCGGAACGGAAAGAACTGATATCATCATACCATTCCTCCAAGAAACACCACTGATTTGCTATACATAAGCTGTGAAGGAAAAGTTGTGAAGAGCAAAAAAGATACAAATAAAATCTGACTTCTTGTTTCTGAACGAAATTACAAAAAAGCCATTGTCTTCCAGAACTCTGAGAAAACTTGCATCTGAAATCATTCACAAGTCAGGTGTTCCTAAATGTTTCGGACCATAATCACTTTTGCACTCTTCAATATCTGCCTTTACGATGTCTAAAATACACATTGCACAAGTTGCCAAGTTCGCAAGGCTATCTTCGCGAAGTGATACGAATTCGAACTACTATTTTCAATCAGATGTTTCTTCCTCTTGTGCAAGAACTATCGCAGTTCAATCAACAAAAAGCAATGTTCAAAGTGAATCACAAGGTAACTCAGCTTATCCACATTTAGTCAACTTGAGAAGCTCAGAAGAAAGATATGCAAGTAGAAATGACGATGATGATTCGACCACAGCTGACAACGAACAGGAGGAAGTGAACGGAAGTTGAGATTCAGGATCTTCGCACATGACAAAGCGCTCACGAATAGTGAAGAAAAAAAGGAAAAACGCCAGATATCACAGCAATCAGGGAAAAGATGTTTTGAATTTAACATATGATTGTCTTTTTTTTAAAAAGTCGAATTGAGGAATCAGAAAACGACATCGTTGAACCATAAGAGAAGAACCAGATTGAAAGAAAGATCGAACAAGAAATCATCAAAGAGATATACATTCAGTTCATTACAAGCACCAGACCACTAGCCAAGCAAGAGTTTTTAGAATAAATGTTGAAAAATGGAGATCTCAAAATCTTCTTAATTTTTTTGATGCTTCACGTCTTCCCAATTAAATATTTCTCTCAAAACTGAAGAGAAAGAAGTGAGAGAATGTTTTCTTTTCAAAAGAAATTGATTTTATATCCAAGTATTTTGATCCTTTGCTGCCTCCATCGCAAGATGCTTCAAAGATTTATGTTGAGTCCAGAGGCACTGGGAATGGTTAAAGTTTGGAAAGGCCAATCTTCAGTTTGAAGGAGGCCAATGAATTATTGGGAATGATCGCAAGAGAAGACATATTTGGAATTGCAATATTAAAGTCTGATGATCCTATCCAAGCCGAAGAAATTTCTTTTTGCAAGAGCCGTGGAATAATCATTGAAGGAGTGAACAGCAATGGAAATGGAAATGCAGAAGCGACTGTCAATTGTGATGTTAGAAGAACGTATAATTTATTCACATGTGAAAAAGAGGTGGAATTCAAGTATTTGGCATTCAATTTTCCTATTTCTGAGAAAATGTGGGATTCTTTAATTTTAGGAAATAAAAGGTCAACGTCACTTTCGATCAGCAATTGCCGATTTGTCAGGGTTTGTTCGCAATCTCCAGATGAAATGGCAACAAATGATTATGAAGATGATTTCGTTGTAGGCAATCTTGTAAACGTTTGGGGGGGAAAAGTTGCAATGAACACTGTCACATGCACAGATAACAGTAATACAGTTTCGTTTTTGTCATCGATGTTTTATTTCAACGGAACAAGGGAAGTGTCTTTGAATGGGGTGGAGATCAGTAATGTTAAATTTTCATACGATTCTGCAATTTACATTTCGGGTCCAGAAGACGAAGCTGTGAAAATTTCTATTGAGGGATTGAATATCAAAGATTCAAATACAGAGTTTGGAGATACAGCTGGCTTGGAAATTATTTTAAATTCGAAAGAGTCAACAGTGGCTATCGGAAGAAACGATAAATGTTCATTCAAGTCATGCACAGCGTCAAAGGGGAAAGCAGGGGCAATGTCCATAAAAATGCCAAAGGCAGCATCATATCTTCAACTTCCTTCTGCAAACAATCTTGAGATTGATAGCACAAACACAGCGAATTCAACAGCGAGATCAATATTCATTGTTGCCACAGATTTTGATGAGTTCTGCAAACAAGAAGGCTCATTTGAGTTTGAGAATGATTATGACAATTCAACAGCTGGGTGGATTGTGGGAGCAAAAGATGAAGAAGCAAAGCCGGAGGATGTGTATGAGAAGAACGTGAAAGTGAGACAAGATCGAATCGCTGAGCAAAACAGAAAGCAAAAAGAAAAGAAAAGAAGGATGGTGATTGCTATTGTTGTCCCTATAGTTGTTGTAATTGTTGTTGCAGTTGTTGTGATTGTGGTTGCTTTTGTGATTGTCAAGAAAAGGAAGGTCAAGCACAATGCAGATGAAAGCAAAGAACAAGAAATGAGCACCCAGGAGTAGAATTGAGATTTCCTATTCTTTCAGAGCAATTTAACATTATTTTTTGTTTCATAAAGCATATATTTGTGAATATCATAGTATTTTTCTTATCTTTTCTTCCTCATTAATCGCATTGAAAGTGTGATTATTTGTTGAAATGTAATTCAAAGATTTGTTTCATTTCACACACCAATTATAATTCACCATCAACCTTTTTTCGTTCAATTCAGTTGATTTTTTATTATCAACATGCCATTTTAACTTTTTTTGGTATGCTTTAATAACTTATCAAAAGGAACATCTTATAATGTAAAAAATATTTTTTTTTATTGAATTCTTTTATTTCGATCAATTTTTCAACAAATAATTAAACATTCAATTCAATGAACATTCCACTTTCATGGAATTCACAACAAAATAACAAATACTTTGAAAAAATGACTTCAAGTTTTTGTTATAGATTCAATGATCATCAGAAATGAAAAAACGGAATATTTCATTCACAGAATGAGAAATCCGTGAGGGAGCATGACCTGTAGAGCTAGAAATATTATTTCCTGTGTGACAACAGACAATGGTGGAGATTCAAAAATTCTGAAATTCTGCCTGATGATTGTTGGAGATTGGATGGCCAAGGGGAACACAACAGTTTCATCAATAACACAAAAAGACAGAATGTATGTAATTTATATTGTTCAATTGATTGTGAAGATATTTCCGTCTGTATCCTCTCCAAAGTGCAGGAATGTGAGTTATTGTTGAAATGGCCAATCTCCGCTTTGTGGAGCAATGCGATGTAAATGGAGCTGATTACTATATAGAAATTGGGAAATAAAGGAAGTTACGGAAGATACATGATTTTTATTTGAACAAGAGATGAAAACAAATTCGACTGATGTTTTATTGAATGAAGATGAAAAGAAGGAATTGTGTGAAGAACAAAACCTGCACAAAACTATGTAGAATTGTGGAATTAAATGCAGGGAGAGCAGTTTTTTGTCAAGGAAAGTGGCTGGCAATATCGAGGGAAAGACATTTATTACTTAAAACAGGCAAGAATTCAATGGAAAAAAGGAGAGCCCCAAAATATCAGTTTTATTTAGAAGGTTTTCCTGTTTCTCTGAATGCACAAGGCAGATATGCAAATGGATCTATTCCATTTGGCTTCAATGAATTAGAAATTCGACAAGTTCACCGATTTTGACAAGTGGTTTATTTTGCTTCGATTTGGAGTTGGCAGAGATTGACTGGAAGATAGAGTTTGGATGTTCTTTCGTTTGAGGGTCTTTCGTTTTTGCTCTGTTTCTTGGAAGCTTTTTGAAGCATCGGGTGTTTTGAAGGGCCAGCGATGGGAACCAGGCAACAGACAGGCAAGCCGAGTGTCAGAACTGCATTGGAGGTGGCTGCCCTTCCGTTTGTGCTTCTCTGCAACCACTTTTCAACTGCAAGCATCAGCCTTGCTCTTCATTTGTCCTCATCTTCGTCTTTGCCTTCGATATCCATTATTCAGGACGACCTGCAAATATCATCTGGGGAGCAGTATTCTTTTGGGCAAGCGGAGCAGCTGGAGGTGCCCTTCCATCAGCTTCATTTTGTCGTGCATCAAATGTGGCTTAATCTCAGAATGTTGTGTGTGCAGAGGATACGAACGCAGGCGAATCACAAGAAAATGCGTGTGGTGGCGGAGTGTGGGTGCACAGACGAAGCATGCACACTCGGCAAAAGAGGCACTTGATCGGGGGTAGCGCTTCATGCCCAGGAACGCACAACGAGGCGAATGTTTAGATGAAGATATATGTGTGTGCACATAACGGAAGAAGCTGGGCAGAGTGGCGGGCTGGTTGAATGGGAACAGGGAAAGGAGAGGCAGGACAGGAAGATGTGGCAGGGCGTTGTGAAAAGAGAGGTTGGGAATGGAGGGGGAGGTGAGAGAGAAGAGAGAAAGGATTTGAGGAATAAAAGAAAAGGAGGAAGGGGAAAAGTGCAGAATGAGGCATGGCTATTTAGCGTTTGGGGTGCCTTCTTTCCATCTTATTGAGGGTGCGGCATGGCAAGGTGGGGGAATCTCCTCTTCTGGTGGGGTCGAGGAGAAGGTGGAATTCTTCTGTTAAGAGCGGGAATGCTATCTTTATTGCAGTCTTCTGTGCGCGTATCAGTTGAAGTGGACAGGGCTTGGAGCTAATTGAGATGACAGTGATGACGCCGATGAAAAGAAAAAAGAAAAGAAAAGATGAAGGATGAAGGAAGAAGGAAGAAGGAAGAAGGAAGAAGGAAGAAGGAAGAAGGAAGAAGGAAGAAGGAAGAAGGAAGAAGGAAGAAGGAAGAAGGAAGAAGGAACTGGGATGACTATGATGAGATGGATGAAGAAACATTTGCAAATTGTCCGACACGAGGATACATGTCTCAGGAGAGATGTTTGCAGTTTGCACAAGTTGTGAACGCTTTCTATTCTGAAAGAGACTGTGGGAATTCTTCTGGACAACGCATGTTCTGGAGACAGCTGTGTATTGTGCTCTTCATGTGGCAAAAATGGATGCTGCCGCCAAAATTGCTTAATCATCCATCCCTCATGCTTGCCATCTCTGTATTCCTTGTTTCACACGACCGCTCACATAGCTTTTCGCAGGTCTTGTCATGCGTGATTGTCAGATAATCCGAGAGCCGACCTTCAAACAACTTCCAGCATATTCTGCTTCTCCATTTTCGAAGCGTGCTTTTGCGTTGAGAGTTCTGTGGGCAGATGCTGTTTGCAGCTGCACTTCAAGAGAGAAGCACGGGCACTCTTGAAGCACTTGGCTCCTTTGCCTGATTCTTGATCTACCCGAGACAGATTTTCGAAGATGTCTCTCTTCGAAAATCGCGTTCTTCCTCTTTCAAATGGCACATATGCCTTTGTTATTTTGGCATATATTATTATTCGCCTTCTTCGCATATATCAACTTTTTCGCCTTTTCTGTTGTGATCATCTTTTTTACGCTCATGTTTCCTTGTTCTTCATCCATTGCTTTCCAGATGAAGCCAACAAATATGGCGAGTGCCTTCGGGAAGAAAACCTCTTCAGGCGAATAACAACTGAATCCCAATGCTCCTTGATTGAAAGAGCATCTCCTCCCTATCCATTTCTCTTCCTGGTCTTTATTCTTGTTTTTGTTTCTGATTGTGGGTATTTCTTGTTCGGCAGCCAAGATTGGCAAAGAAGAAAAAGAGGAAGAAAGAGTCCATTTGATATTTTGGCAGGTGATGTTATTTTGTGAGAATCTTTTCATTGTTTCGATGGAGGATGTGCTGCATGGTGGAATCGATTTGGGAGGGAATTGAAGAGAAGAAAAAGAAAAGAAGAGGGGGGATGACAAAGATAATGATTTTTCCTGGTGATCTACCAAGCAAAGCACAGTTTGATTCTTCTTTGTTTCACCAAGCAAGCATTTGAATGAAAACTTCTTTCCTTCCAATGTTATCCACATTCTTGTTCGAATTATTCTTTCTGAAGAATTCAAACTGAAGAATCCATTCCTGGTTGCAACAAGCAAATTATTTATATGTCTATGCTCGTTTTGGCAATGATCGATATTTCTGAGGGAGGAGCGATCTGGATGGAGTGCCATGACGAGTGTGGTTTCTGAAGCATCAGGAGAGTGGAGCAGTCTTTTGCTGTGGGAAGGTCGAATGATCAGATTCAGATGACACTTGCTGTTTAGTGTTGCAAGCAGAGGAAGAAAATGAAAGAAGAAGAGAAGAAGAGAGGAGGAGGAGGAGGAAGAACATTTTGAGGGAAAGAGGAAGAAATGGGAAAGAAGATTTTGAGAAAATTGTTAATGTTGAGTGGAGATGTGGGGAAAGAAGAGGAAGCCAAAGACAGAAAATGAAATTTCGTGTGAGGAGCGAGGAAAGTGCGAGAAGGAAGAGAAAGACGCATGAGCGTTGCATCCGATGAATTTATGAACAGAGGATTTGAGTTTTCTCGTTTGATCCATTGCAATCATTTTATTTTATTTTATTTTATTTTATTTTATTTTATTTTATTTTATTTTATTTTTTTATTTTATTTTATTTTTTTGGTGTGTATGTGAGAAATATTTATTGATTTATATGATTTGGTTTTGGGAGATTTGAATTTTTGAGGGAACATTCAGCACCCATGCCAGCACATGGAGTTGGGAAAAGACAGATCAGGAGATGAGTGTGAAACGATGACAGAAGTGAGAAGTGAAATGAATATGATTGGGGATATTTGAAGGATTAATGAGGCGGATTGAAAAGAAGGGGATGATGAGACAGAAGAGAGAGAGGAAAATTGAAGAAATGGCTGAAGAAGGAGTCTGACAAGAATTTGAAAAAACGAAGGTATGAATTAGAAAATTGATTGAAAAGGAATGAATAGAGAGGAAAACGAGGAAAAAGGAATTTGAAGAGAGAATGTTTTGAGGAACATTTGAAGAAGAGTGGGAAAAAGGGAAGATGATGAATAATTTTTGAGGGGAAGTGGAAGTCATAAGTTGAGTTAAACCAAATATCATTGGAGAATGATGATAATTGTTGTTTAGTGTGTGGAAGGAAGGGGAGCGTGGTTGTGGTGAGAGGGTGCGTTGTGGAGATGGGGAAGGACAATGAGGGAGGGGCATTTGATCTGAGTGGGAGCATTGGGGTGTTGACAAACATCACATTGAAGGGGTGGAGAAGAGGGGGAGAAATATACTCTGGAAGGCTGTTTGGAGGGAAGGGATATGGAGGGGAGAAGGGTGGAAGTGAAGGCAAAGAAAAAGGAGGAGAAGGAGGAAGAGGAAAAGGAAGAGAAGGAGATGGAGATGGAGAAGGCATTGAAGGGAGTATTTCGGTGAGTGAATCACGATTCTCTTCTTTTTGTGTCTCATCAGCCCCATTCCTCTCATCGCCTTCCATTCCCCTAATATCCCTCTCTCATTTGACATTTTTCAACATCTCAACAGCAAATGATGCATGCTCACCTTCGACCGCAATGTCAACCAAAACCACTTGTATGATGATCAGTTGCTCATTTTCATCGGTTTGCGATGCATATGATGGAGGAATTGTCCCTTCTCTGAACAATCCCTATGCCTCTCTGACAGCCTCAAACACATCATTCATTGGATGCTGCCGGACAAGAAACGTTGTTTGCGAAGGAAATGCAGATAGAAAATTGAAGCCAGACAGACAGAATGAAACATTCAATGGAGCAAACACATTCACTTGGTGCGAATGGAGTGGCTCGAGGACAACAGGAGAAAGCGATTCCGTTACGGACGGGGTATCGAGTGGAGGGGCCATCTGCATGTACAATCTCAATTCTGGAGAACTAACAGTTTCGCATTGTCTGTTTAATAACTGTTTTGCATACAGCCGTGGGGGTGGGATTATGTGTCATACAATCAAATCTGTGCGTATCGAAAATAATGTGTTCAATGCCTGTACAGCACAAAACCATTACGGAGGAGGATTGTATGTGTATGGAATTTCAACATGTGTTCGGATCAGCGGATGTGAATTCCAGAATTGTAAAGCAAGTTATTATGGAGGAGGGCTTTATCTTGATAATTTTCAGGTTTCAGGATCTGGATGCATTGGAACAGAAAGTGGAGGAGGGGAGAGTGCGTGTGTGTTTGACTGCAGCTTCACTTCATGCTCAATAACAAATACTGGTGGTGGAGGTATGTTTTGTAAAACTGTTCCTGCCACGCAATTCAAAATGAGGAGCGTTCAGTTTATCTCATGTTCAGCATTTAGAGAGGGAGGGGGATTATGTTTGCATCCAAATCGAGCAACAGCACCTGATAATAAATTATATTGCTTCTTCTTATTTTTTCATGAATGCAGTTGCAGGGATGCAACTTATCCACGTGGACACGATGCAATATATTACGATAATAACAATTTGTACTTAGATTCTGGAAATCCATTCTATGAATGTTACACAACGAATGCAGATGACAGAAGGATGTGCTATGCCTACAACTACTCGAATGCAGGTGCCTGGACATTTCAGCACACGGAAAAGAAGGATTGGCTGAAGGATAAGACGATATATGTTTCGGTGAATGGAAATGATTCATATGAGTTGTGTGGGGCAAATACAACATTTCCGTGTCTGACAGTGAAGAAGGCGTTTGAGATGTGCGAAATACAGATAAGCTTGACAATAACGCTGATGGACGGGGATCATCAAAGCGAGGCAACAACAAATGAGATTGGAGAAAAGAAGATTTCGGTCATTGGGAAGGGAAGTGAAACAAGTTCGATTGGAACAGGAGCACTTTCATCACCATCAGCTGCAGGAGCGTTGTTCAGCGTGACGACAGGTCATTTGAGAATGAATCAGTTGAAAATTGATTGCAACTCAACAGAAGGAACTTCACCGAGTGTGGTTGTAGTGTCGTATAGAAGTGGAACACTTTCACTTGTGTCAAGAAGCGAGTTGGGCAAATTATAAATGGAGAAATATTTATTTATTTTATTAAAATTTCTTTTTGCTCGTTAAACAAAAAGAAGTGACTTATTTATTTTGTAATAATCAATTTTGTATGAATTTTATTTTTTTCTCCTGCATATTTAACAGGAAAATAGTTTTTGTTTTCTGTTTTAGTGATTGTGATTGTGATTGTGATTCTATTTTTGTTTTTGGAATTCTTTCTTTTCTTGATTATGCTCCATTTCCACTTTTTTGTTTCGTGTTGAAATGCTTTGTGCAGCGGGGGGGGGGGGAAAAAAAGCAAAAATAAAAAGTAAAACAGAAAGAAAATGTGTTGAAGAGCTCTTATGGCATTCACCAGAATCAAACATTGAAGATCTAGATTGACTTGCTCCAGTGATTTCTTTTCAGTGTCCATTTGTTGAACACAGAAAATGGTGATGGCTCTTTGTGTGTGAAAACCTGTGGAGCATGAGATGGCAAAGCTCCCAGCTGTGAAAAGACAAAGCTCATTCAAATTCGAATGGAGAATGAAAAACGCATCAGCGTTGGCAAAATGGTTTCCAATGTGAAAATGAAGTTTTTGTCTTTGACAACAAAATGGAAAACAATGAACAAACACATGCAACTTCTAATTAGAGTATATTTTCATTGAGTCCTCAAATATCACTTTGACATTTTTTTTTTTTGTTTGATTTTTTTTGAAACTTTGAAAATCTTTTTCTGTGGTCTTCAATTATTTGTGGTTTGAATCAAAAAAATAAATATTAACTTCTTCATGACAATTATTCACCACACTCTCACCTGTGATTTTTCGAAAAATTTATAAGTGTGAAAAGAAAATAGTAATAAGTTTTATAATAATTTTGGCTCAAGATCAAAGATTTACTTGTTTTCCCACTTATTTTTTATATCGGAGGTTTTGAGATTCAACATAACAACGCATCGTTTCATTTTCATAAACTGGATTTGTTTCTTGACTTTTTTATTGTCATTTCATGATTTACGCAAAATATCTGGGAGATTCTTTTTGAAATCATAAACATGTATTAATTTTTGAAGAGTTTGGATCAAATCCTAATTTCGATGTCGCTGACGTTCTTTGTTTTATTTTATTTTATTTTATTTTATTTTATTTTATTTTATTTTATTTTATTTTATTTTATTTTATTTTATTTTATTTTATTTTATTTTATTTTATTTTATTTTATTTTTTTCAAATGAATGTCCATTGTGCTTTTATTTGTGAACAACAACCAAAAATTACATGCAATCATCACTTTGATATTCTTTTTTGAAATAACTCGCCCTTTCAAGTTTTTATCTTCATTTTATTTTTCTTCATGAGAATATTGAAAATACTGCAAAAGAACATGACTTTTGTTTTGTGAAGAAAACACCAAAAATAGTTCACGATGACAATTAATTTATGCAGGTGAAATGATGATTTCTCATATTTTCTATGACAAAGAAAAGCAACATGTGAAGAAACACTTATTGTTATAAAAAGCTGACTGATCGAGAAATATCATTCTCTCACATTTAATATGTTTGAAAATACTGGTTTTGATATTGATGTGCAAGGGCTATTCTTTTTGAAAAGTCGCAAATGCCCAATATTTGGGTTTGATTAAACTAAATAGGAAGTTTTATTCCCATGTTGCAATTTATCTTGTTTCATCCATGAATCAAACTTGAACAAAATACCCATTTGTTGAAATAATATTGTAAATATAATAGTGAGAAAACAACAATGTTCAAATGTGAATAGGAAAATTGTTCTGTTTTTCAAGCCCAAATATTGGGCATTTGCGACTTTTCAAAAAGAATAGCCCTTGCACATCAATATCAAAACCAGTATTTTCAAACATATTAAATGTGAGAGAATGATATTTCTCGATCAGTCAGCTTTTTATAACAATAAGTGTTTCTTCACATGTTGCTTTTCTTTGTCATAGAAAATATGAGAAATCATCATTTCACCTGCATAAATTAATTGTCATCGTGAACTATTTTTGGTGTTTTCTTCACAAAACAAAAGTCATGTTCTTTTGCAGTATTTTCAATATTCTCATGAAGAAAAATAAAATGAAGATAAAAACTTGAAAGGGCGAGTTATTTCAAAAAAGAATATCAAAGTGATGATTGCATGTAATTTTTGGTTGTTGTTCACAAATAAAAGCACAATGGACATTCATTTGAAAAAAATAAAATAAAATAAAATAAAATAAAATAAAATAAAATAAAATAAAATAAAATAAAATAAAATAAAATAAAATAAAATAAAATAAAATAAAATAAAACAAAGAACGTCAGCGACATCGAAATTAGGATTTGATCCAAACTCTTCAAAAATTAATACATGTTTATGATTTCAAAAAGAATCTCCCAGATATTTTGCGTAAATCATGAAATGACAATAAAAAAGTCAAGAAACAAATCCAGTTTATGAAAATGAAACGATGCGTTGTTATGTTGAATCTCAAAACCTCCGATATAAAAAATAAGTGGGAAAACAAGTAAATCTTTGATCTTGAGCCAAAATTATTATAAAACTTATTACTATTTTCTTTTCACACTTATAAATTTTTCGAAAAATCACAGGTGAGAGTGTGGTGAATAATTGTCATGAAGAAGTTAATATTTATTTTTTTGATTCAAACCACAAATAATTGAAGACCACAGAAAAAGATTTTCAAAGTTTCAAAAAAAATCAAACAAAAAAAAAAATGTCAAAGTGATATTTGAGGACTCAATGAAAATATACTCTAATTAGAAGTTGCATGTGTTTGTTCATTGTTTTCCATTTTGTTGTCAAAGACAAAAACTTCATTTTCACATTGGAAACCATTTTGCCAACGCTGATGCGTTTTTCATTCTCCATTCGAATTTGAATGAGCTTTGTCTTTTCACAGCTGGGAGCTTTGCCATCTCATGCTCCACAGGTTTTCACACACAAAGAGCCATCACCATTTTCTGTGTTCAACAAATGGACACTGAAAAGAAATCACTGGAGCAAGTCAATCTAGATCTTCAATGTTTGATTCTGGTGAATGCCATAAGAGCTCTTCAACACATTTTCTTTCTGTTTTACTTTTTATTTTTGCTTTTTTTCCCCCCCCCCCGCTGCACAAAGCATTTCAACACGAAACAAAAAAGTGGAAATGGAGCATAATCAAGAAAAGAAAGAATTCCAAAAACAAAAATAGAATCACAATCACAATCACAATCACTAAAACAGAAAACAAAAACTATTTTCCTGTTAAATATGCAGGAGAAAAAAATAAAATTCATACAAAATTGATTATTACAAAATAAATAAGTCACTTCTTTTTGTTTAACGAGCAAAAAGAAATTTTAATAAAATAAATAAATATTTCTCCATTTATAATTTGCCCAACTCGCTTCTTGACACAAGTGAAAGTGTTCCACTTCTATACGACACTACAACCACACTCGGTGAAGTTCCTTCTGTTGAGTTGCAATCAATTTTCAACTGATTCATTCTCAAATGACCTGTCGTCACGCTGAACAA
This sequence comes from Monocercomonoides exilis, assembly GCF_001643675.1. Taxonomy (NCBI): domain Eukaryota; phylum Preaxostyla; order Oxymonadida; family Polymastigidae; genus Monocercomonoides; species Monocercomonoides exilis. The sequence goes on from NW_027150600.1 coordinate 350,008, forward strand.
CGCTCCTGCAGCTGATGGTGATGAAAGTGCTCCTGTTCCAATCGAACTTGTTTCACTTCCCTTCCCAATGACCGAAATCTTCTTTTCTCCAATCTCATTTGTTGTTGCCTCGCTTTGATGATCCCCGTCCATCAGCGTTATTGTCAAGCTTATCTGTATTTCGCACATCTCAAACGCCTTCTTCACTGTCAGACACGGAAATGTTGTATTTGCCCCACACAACTCATATGAATCATTTCCATTCACCGAAACATATATCGTCTTATCCTTCAGCCAATCCTTCTTTTCCGTGTGCTGAAATGTCCAGGCACCTGCATTCGAGTAGTTGTAGGCATAGCACATCCTTCTGTCATCTGCATTCGTTGTGTAACATTCATAGAATGGATTTCCAGAATCTAAGTACAAATTGTTATTATCGTAATATATTGCATCGTGTCCACGTGGATAAGTTGCATCCCTGCAACTGCATTCATGAAAAAATAAGAAGAAGCAATATAATTTATTATCAGGTGCTGTTGCTCGATTTGGATGCAAACATAATCCCCCTCCCTCTCTAAATGCTGAACATGAGATAAACTGAACGCTCCTCATTTTGAATTGCGTGGCAGGAACAGTTTTACAAAACATACCTCCACCACCAGTATTTGTTATTGAGCATGAAGTGAAGCTGCAGTCAAACACACACGCACTCTCCCCTCCTCCACTTTCTGTTCCAATGCATCCAGATCCTGAAACCTGAAAATTATCAAGATAAAGCCCTCCTCCATAATAACTTGCTTTACAATTCTGGAATTCACATCCGCTGATCCGAACACATGTTGAAATTCCATACACATACAATCCTCCTCCGTAATGGTTTTGTGCTGTACAGGCATTGAACACATTATTTTCGATACGCACAGATTTGATTGTATGACACATAATCCCACCCCCACGGCTGTATGCAAAACAGTTATTAAACAGACAATGCGAAACTGTTAGTTCTCCAGAATTGAGATTGTACATGCAGATGGCCCCTCCACTCGATACCCCGTCCGTAACGGAATCGCTTTCTCCTGTTGTCCTCGAGCCACTCCATTCGCACCAAGTGAATGTGTTTGCTCCATTGAATGTTTCATTCTGTCTGTCTGGCTTCAATTTTCTATCTGCATTTCCTTCGCAAACAACGTTTCTTGTCCGGCAGCATCCAATGAATGATGTGTTTGAGGCTGTCAGAGAGGCATAGGGATTGTTCAGAGAAGGGACAATTCCTCCATCATATGCATCGCAAACCGATGAAAATGAGCAACTGATCATCATACAAGTGGTTTTGGTTGACATTGCGGTCGAAGGTGAGCATGCATCATTTGCTGTTGAGATGTTGAAAAATGTCAAATGAGAGAGGGATATTAGGGGAATGGAAGGCGATGAGAGGAATGGGGCTGATGAGACACAAAAAGAAGAGAATCGTGATTCACTCACCGAAATACTCCCTTCAATGCCTTCTCCATCTCCATCTCCTTCTCTTCCTTTTCCTCTTCCTCCTTCTCCTCCTTTTTCTTTGCCTTCACTTCCACCCTTCTCCCCTCCATATCCCTTCCCTCCAAACAGCCTTCCAGAGTATATTTCTCCCCCTCTTCTCCACCCCTTCAATGTGATGTTTGTCAACACCCCAATGCTCCCACTCAGATCAAATGCCCCTCCCTCATTGTCCTTCCCCATCTCCACAACGCACCCTCTCACCACAACCACGCTCCCCTTCCTTCCACACACTAAACAACAATTATCATCATTCTCCAATGATATTTGGTTTAACTCAACTTATGACTTCCACTTCCCCTCAAAAATTATTCATCATCTTCCCTTTTTCCCACTCTTCTTCAAATGTTCCTCAAAACATTCTCTCTTCAAATTCCTTTTTCCTCGTTTTCCTCTCTATTCATTCCTTTTCAATCAATTTTCTAATTCATACCTTCGTTTTTTCAAATTCTTGTCAGACTCCTTCTTCAGCCATTTCTTCAATTTTCCTCTCTCTCTTCTGTCTCATCATCCCCTTCTTTTCAATCCGCCTCATTAATCCTTCAAATATCCCCAATCATATTCATTTCACTTCTCACTTCTGTCATCGTTTCACACTCATCTCCTGATCTGTCTTTTCCCAACTCCATGTGCTGGCATGGGTGCTGAATGTTCCCTCAAAAATTCAAATCTCCCAAAACCAAATCATATAAATCAATAAATATTTCTCACATACACACCAAAAAAATAAAATAAAATAAAAAAATAAAATAAAATAAAATAAAATAAAATAAAATAAAATAAAATAAAATAAAATGATTGCAATGGATCAAACGAGAAAACTCAAATCCTCTGTTCATAAATTCATCGGATGCAACGCTCATGCGTCTTTCTCTTCCTTCTCGCACTTTCCTCGCTCCTCACACGAAATTTCATTTTCTGTCTTTGGCTTCCTCTTCTTTCCCCACATCTCCACTCAACATTAACAATTTTCTCAAAATCTTCTTTCCCATTTCTTCCTCTTTCCCTCAAAATGTTCTTCCTCCTCCTCCTCCTCTCTTCTTCTCTTCTTCTTTCATTTTCTTCCTCTGCTTGCAACACTAAACAGCAAGTGTCATCTGAATCTGATCATTCGACCTTCCCACAGCAAAAGACTGCTCCACTCTCCTGATGCTTCAGAAACCACACTCGTCATGGCACTCCATCCAGATCGCTCCTCCCTCAGAAATATCGATCATTGCCAAAACGAGCATAGACATATAAATAATTTGCTTGTTGCAACCAGGAATGGATTCTTCAGTTTGAATTCTTCAGAAAGAATAATTCGAACAAGAATGTGGATAACATTGGAAGGAAAGAAGTTTTCATTCAAATGCTTGCTTGGTGAAACAAAGAAGAATCAAACTGTGCTTTGCTTGGTAGATCACCAGGAAAAATCATTATCTTTGTCATCCCCCCCTCTTCTTTTCTTTTCTTCTCTTCAATTCCCTCCCAAATCGATTCCACCATGCAGCACATCCTCCATCGAAACAATGAAAAAGATTCTCACAAAATAACATCACCTGCCAAAATATCAAATGGACTCTTTCTTCCTCTTTTTCTTCTTTGCCAATCTTGGCTGCCGAACAAGAAATACCCACAATCAGAAACAAAAACAAGAATAAAGACCAGGAAGAGAAATGGATAGGGAGGAGATGCTCTTTCAATCAAGGAGCATTGGGATTCAGTTGTTATTCGCCTGAAGAGGTTTTCTTCCCGAAGGCACTCGCCATATTTGTTGGCTTCATCTGGAAAGCAATGGATGAAGAACAAGGAAACATGAGCGTAAAAAAGATGATCACAACAGAAAAGGCGAAAAAGTTGATATATGCGAAGAAGGCGAATAATAATATATGCCAAAATAACAAAGGCATATGTGCCATTTGAAAGAGGAAGAACGCGATTTTCGAAGAGAGACATCTTCGAAAATCTGTCTCGGGTAGATCAAGAATCAGGCAAAGGAGCCAAGTGCTTCAAGAGTGCCCGTGCTTCTCTCTTGAAGTGCAGCTGCAAACAGCATCTGCCCACAGAACTCTCAACGCAAAAGCACGCTTCGAAAATGGAGAAGCAGAATATGCTGGAAGTTGTTTGAAGGTCGGCTCTCGGATTATCTGACAATCACGCATGACAAGACCTGCGAAAAGCTATGTGAGCGGTCGTGTGAAACAAGGAATACAGAGATGGCAAGCATGAGGGATGGATGATTAAGCAATTTTGGCGGCAGCATCCATTTTTGCCACATGAAGAGCACAATACACAGCTGTCTCCAGAACATGCGTTGTCCAGAAGAATTCCCACAGTCTCTTTCAGAATAGAAAGCGTTCACAACTTGTGCAAACTGCAAACATCTCTCCTGAGACATGTATCCTCGTGTCGGACAATTTGCAAATGTTTCTTCATCCATCTCATCATAGTCATCCCAGTTCCTTCTTCCTTCTTCCTTCTTCCTTCTTCCTTCTTCCTTCTTCCTTCTTCCTTCTTCCTTCTTCCTTCTTCCTTCTTCCTTCTTCCTTCTTCCTTCATCCTTCATCTTTTTCTTTTCTTTTTTTCTTTTCATCGGCGTCATCACTGTCATCTCAATTAGCTCCAAGCCCTGTCCACTTCAACTGATACGCGCACAGAAGACTGCAATAAAGATAGCATTCCCGCTCTTAACAGAAGAATTCCACCTTCTCCTCGACCCCACCAGAAGAGGAGATTCCCCCACCTTGCCATGCCGCACCCTCAATAAGATGGAAAGAAGGCACCCCAAACGCTAAATAGCCATGCCTCATTCTGCACTTTTCCCCTTCCTCCTTTTCTTTTATTCCTCAAATCCTTTATCTCTTCTCTCTCACCTCCCCCTCCATTCCCAACCTCTCTTTTCACAACGCCCTGCCACATCTTCCTGTCCTGCCTCTCCTTTCCCTGTTCCCATTCAACCAGCCCGCCACTCTGCCCAGCTTCTTCCGTTATGTGCACACACATATATCTTCATCTAAACATTCGCCTCGTTGTGCGTTCCTGGGCATGAAGCGCTACCCCCGATCAAGTGCCTCTTTTGCCGAGTGTGCATGCTTCGTCTGTGCACCCACACTCCGCCACCACACGCATTTTCTTGTGATTCGCCTGCGTTCGTATCCTCTGCACACACAACATTCTGAGATTAAGCCACATTTGATGCACGACAAAATGAAGCTGATGGAAGGGCACCTCCAGCTGCTCCGCTTGCCCAAAAGAATACTGCTCCCCAGATGATATTTGCAGGTCGTCCTGAATAATGGATATCGAAGGCAAAGACGAAGATGAGGACAAATGAAGAGCAAGGCTGATGCTTGCAGTTGAAAAGTGGTTGCAGAGAAGCACAAACGGAAGGGCAGCCACCTCCAATGCAGTTCTGACACTCGGCTTGCCTGTCTGTTGCCTGGTTCCCATCGCTGGCCCTTCAAAACACCCGATGCTTCAAAAAGCTTCCAAGAAACAGAGCAAAAACGAAAGACCCTCAAACGAAAGAACATCCAAACTCTATCTTCCAGTCAATCTCTGCCAACTCCAAATCGAAGCAAAATAAACCACTTGTCAAAATCGGTGAACTTGTCGAATTTCTAATTCATTGAAGCCAAATGGAATAGATCCATTTGCATATCTGCCTTGTGCATTCAGAGAAACAGGAAAACCTTCTAAATAAAACTGATATTTTGGGGCTCTCCTTTTTTCCATTGAATTCTTGCCTGTTTTAAGTAATAAATGTCTTTCCCTCGATATTGCCAGCCACTTTCCTTGACAAAAAACTGCTCTCCCTGCATTTAATTCCACAATTCTACATAGTTTTGTGCAGGTTTTGTTCTTCACACAATTCCTTCTTTTCATCTTCATTCAATAAAACATCAGTCGAATTTGTTTTCATCTCTTGTTCAAATAAAAATCATGTATCTTCCGTAACTTCCTTTATTTCCCAATTTCTATATAGTAATCAGCTCCATTTACATCGCATTGCTCCACAAAGCGGAGATTGGCCATTTCAACAATAACTCACATTCCTGCACTTTGGAGAGGATACAGACGGAAATATCTTCACAATCAATTGAACAATATAAATTACATACATTCTGTCTTTTTGTGTTATTGATGAAACTGTTGTGTTCCCCTTGGCCATCCAATCTCCAACAATCATCAGGCAGAATTTCAGAATTTTTGAATCTCCACCATTGTCTGTTGTCACACAGGAAATAATATTTCTAGCTCTACAGGTAATGCTCACTCACGGATTTCTCATTCTGTGAATGGAATATTCCAGTTCTTTCGAATCTGATGATCATTGAATCCATTATAAATAAAGACAAGAGAAAAAGTGTTGATTTGCTTGAAAATTTCTTTTCAAAAACATTAACATAAAAAGGATGGAGTGTGGGGTCCAATTTTTGTATTGACAAAGAGATTTTATTGCTGCTCATTATTGTTTCTATCTGGTTGTGTTTTGTTTTTCATGCAAATGTTCAAAATGAGAATTTTAGCTGGTTGCGCGATGGTTGTGGAAATGCAGGAGATGGCTGTCACCGAAAAGGACACTGGTTTGTTCACGTTGGATTTGTATTTGAGCATGTGATGAGTGGATTTATTTCTTTGTTTTTTTTAATAAAGAAGAATTATTTTCTGAGCTGGAGCATTGCACCGAAATTGTGCAGAAACAGAAAATTGTTACAATGGATGAAATGATCAGCGAAATGAATGGGGATATGTTTGAGTCCATTTTCACGACAGAACTGTTGGACAGATTGGACAGAATGATGAAAAAAGGGAGAATCGGAATGGAAAATGCGTGTGTTTGTTCCTGAAGCGAATGTCTTTCCTGGAAAAGTTCAAAGAGATAATGCTGTATCATCAGGAACATTGCAATCTGACACGACTTGCCTGCCAATCTGCCTGAGGTTTTTTGATGAAAAGATTGAAATAAGAGGAAGGCTTGGAAGAAGTGATTGTGGATGAGATGCATTTTGCAAGAGCAGCAAGAGAATTGGAAGAGCTGACAAGATGTGTTGATTGGAAGAAGAAAGAAGAGGAAATGAACAAAGATGAAGGGAAAGAAGTGCATATTATCATGAGATTACTCTTCGTATTATTTGATTTCTTTCACTCATGCAGATCATGGAATGAAGAACTTGTCAAACTTATCCGCAGCATTGTTCAGGTTTTTCGTGCAACCAAGAAGAATTATGGAGAAATGAGCATTGAATGCATCAAATTAATAAGAAGTGCAGCAGAGAGCGTTAGTGTGAAAGTTGAAGACTTGTTGAAAGGGGGAGCTATTAATGCTGTTTTGGAGGAGATTGGGCGACCGACATTGAATTACAAGATGGCATATGAATGCCTGAAACTTTTCTGAAAGTTTTGAGGAGATTGAAAGGAAAGGGGGTGACGAAGAGGAAGAAGCGAAAAGAAAGAGGAAAAGGAAGATGTTTGAGAAGTTGGAAGAAGAAGGATACGAAGATGCCATCACTTGTTTTCACTAAAGACTTAACTTTTTTTGTCGACATTTCCTTTTTGAAGCATCGCCAATAATTTCTGATTATTTTGTGCAACTGTGAGACAAGATTTCGAAAGTGTTTGATGCATTGCTTCTTCGTTTCAGAAAAGAGGAAAGAGTTGGAGAATGGATTTGAAGCAAAGATTTGAAGAATAAAGAAGGGAATAGAGCATGCTCTGAGCACAACAAAGACAAACAGCACATTCTTCATTCACATTTGTTGATTCTCTCTTCATCGATTATTTTCTACAGCATCTTCATTTTCTTCTTCCTCATCCACCAATTCAACAATAATTGCCATTTCCATAAGATTCCTCTTTCTCTTCTTCTTCTTCAATTGGTATATTTTTTGCCTTCTCGCAGCAGCACAGCCAGAGTTGGGATCAGCTGTTTCCCAAATGTTGAAGTCTGAGGCAAGGCCGGAAATCCAATGTTTGTCCTTCTTGATATTTTTTCAACAATTAAATAATTTCTTTTTGTTGGAATCTTTTATCTTCTGCTCTTTTTGCGATGCTTGGAAAGAAGGGATGTTATTTTTTTTATTGTTTATCTTGTCTTTTCACTTGAGGTACGCGACTTGCTGCTCGGTGTTTGAGAGGCAGAGAATTGAGCAGAAACAGCAGAATGGAAGAACAGAGGAGATTCTCTCTGAATCTGAATCTGAATGCGAGAATGGGGATGGGGATGGGGATGAGAAAGGCAGCAAACTTCATTTGCGTCATGAAATGCATGGGTTTTTATTCGCCTTTTGGGGAACAGTTAAATGGAAATGCTGTGCTTGTTTTTTTGTTTCGGCTGTTCTGGCAAGGGAAGAGGCAAAGAAGGAAGGATTGGACAGAAAGAAAGGACTGGCAGATGGGCTAATGGTCAATAAGTGTTTTTTTGAAGGTCTGATTCCAAATGCACGGAACGGAGAAATACAGTCATGGAGCATGTTTTCAATTCTGGGATGTGCTTCGATTTTTGGCAAGGCTAAGGCAAGAGAAAAAGAACCTTTGAACTTGTTTGATTTATCAATCAACGCTCATGAGTTTTGAAGGCAGAAGTGTTTTTCAAAAAATTTCAATCAGATGAATGTTTGGCAAAAGAAGAATAAGGAGGAGAAGATTGAATTGGAACATCGAAAATGACATTGCCATATTTAAGGTTTATTATCAATGTGCGTAATTACTTTCTTTTTTCAATTCCGATTTTTCAAAAACAAAAAGTGTTTAATTTTCTTTCAGATATTTTAATTTTTGCGGGGATGCTTAACGCCAGCACACAAACACGGAATGCTGAAAGATTGCCGAAGGCAAACGAAGAGACGTATTGATAAATGAGCTGGATGAAATCAATGAAATGAATGTGAGAGGAGGGATTTGAAGACTTGTGCAGCGATTTGAAAAAGAAGAAGGCGAATCAACAGAAAAGAATAATCGGAAAATTGAGGAAATGGCTGAAGAAGAAATATGACAAAAATTCGAGAAGAATACGAAAAACTGGAATAAGGGATTGGCGAATCAGAAGATTTCGAAAAGAAAATGGTACTGATTTGTTACATTTCATATTGGATGTTTTTATATTTTTTTAATATTTTTTCTTTATGTTTTTATGATAATAGGGGTTTTTGCATGTGCATTCAAAAGCGATGAAAGAAAATGGATTTTAGGAAAAAAAGCAGAAGATTGCAACAGAAGAAAAAGGGATTTGGGGAAAGCAGACGATAAAGAAAGAGCAAAATGCAGGAAAAGGGATTCAATCATATTGAGATATTTTTTGGCATGGTGCTAAGAGGCAAGGGAAAGAGAAGGATGCACAGAAGGAAGTGTTTCAGTGAGCGAATCACACTTTTCCTATTTTTTCCAATTTTTCTCATCGCCTTCCATTCCCTTAATATCCCTCTCACATCTGACATTTTTCAACACCTCAACAGCAAATGATGCATGCTCACCTTCAACAACTATGTCAACCCAAACCACATGTTTTATTAACAGTTGCTCATTTTCATCAGTCTGTGACGCATATGATGGCGGAATTGTTCCCTCTCTCAACAATCCCTTGGCCTCTTTGTCTGCCTCAAACACCTCATTTATTAAATGTTGTCGAACAAGAAATGTTGTATGTGAAGGAACTGCAGATAATAAAAAACAGCTAGGGAGGCAGAATACAACAAATAATGGAGCGAATGCATTTGTTTGGTGCGAATGGAATGGATCAAATACAACAGGAACAGAAAATTCATACACTGATGGGATATCAAGTGGAGGGGCCATCTGCATGTATGGCCAATCAAGCGCATCGGCTTCAATTAAGCACTGCTCATTCAATGATTGCAATGCTTATTGGGATGGAGGGGGAATCATGTGTGCAAATATTAAATCGGTTGAAATTGAAAACAATACGTTCAACTCTTGTTCCACAAAAACTAATGAAGGAGGAGGAATGTGTATCGTGTCAGTTTCATCGTGTGTTCTGATCAGTGGGTCCGAATTCCAGAATTGCAAAGCAAATTATAATGGAGGAGGACTTTATCTTGAAAGTTTTCAGGTTTCAGGAACAGGATGTGTTGAAGCAGAAAATGAAGGAGAGGAGAGTGCGTGTGTGTTTGACTGCAGCTTCGCTTTATGCTCAGTTGTAAATACCGTTGGTGGAGGTGTGCGTTGTTACAATATTCCTAATCAATTCAAAATGAGAAATATGAGGTTCATTTCATGTTCTGCCAGGCAAGAGGGTGGAGGGTTGTCCTTCAGACCAGAAAAAACAAAAAAGCCAGACAATGGGATTTATTGCTATTTTCTGTTCTTCCACGAATGCAAATGTTCGGCCAATCCACCATATGGGCATGATGTGATTTATATTGATTATTTTGATGTTTATTTGGATTCGGGAAATCCATTCTATGAATGCTACACCACAAACACGGATGACAAAAGAATATGCTACTTGTACAACTACTCGAACGCAAGTGCCTGGACATATGATCAAACATCAAAAAAAAATTGGCTGAAGGACAAGACGTTATATGTTTCTGTGAATGGGAATGATTCATATGAGCTGTGTGGGGCAAATACAACATTTGCATGCAAAACAGTCAAGAAGGCGTTTGAGATGTGTGAGGCGCAGATTAGCTTAACAATCACGCTGCTGGAAGGGAATCACACAAGCGAGGCAACAACGATTGAGATTGGGACAAAGAAGATTTCGGTCATTGGGAAAGGCAAAGATAAGAGTTCGATCGAAATAGGAGCCCTTTCATCGGGAGGAACGCTGTTCAGTGTGACGACAGGAAACCTTGGTTTATTGCACATGAAGGATGATTGCAACTCATCAGTAAGTCCTCATTCATGAATGTTTAAGTGTTGTCAATGAGGTGTGCCTTTGAGATGCTTGAGAAAAGAAGAAGAAATTAATTTTTTCTTATTCGACACGATGTTCCCTTATGCAACAAGTTATGTTAACAGTCACAAGTATTGAGACATTTTCGGATATTTTTTTGTTTGTTAGTTTGTTTTGAGGAATTATAAACTTCAGTTTATCTATTTTTGTTTGAGAAATCAATGAAAATATGAACACAAAGTTAATTTGATAACAATGTGAAGGCATTATTTTTTGTTTCTTATTGAATCCATTCAGAAAAGAGGGGAAATATCTATTTGATGCAAAAAAATAAAAAATATAAAATATAAAATAAAAAATAAAAAATAAAAAATATAAAAAAAAAAATATAAAATATAAAATATAAAATATAAAATATAAAATATAAAATATAAAATATAAAATATAAAATATTATAAAATGAATTGAAAATAAATTATTAAAAAGATGAGTTGGGTGATTATATTTGAGACATATTTTTAAATGCATTGTTTTTGGTTCGAAAAATTTCCTTGAATGCAAGAAAATGAACACTGAAAAGTGCACAGACATTTTCAAGGCATATTCATCTTTATTTCAGATAATACATTTGTTTTTGAAACAGTTGTGATAATTTTATCATCTGAATACAAAAACACATCCCATTGACAAACAATCTTCTAAAAATCAATACTCCGAAAAAAGTTATGACTTCAAAAATAATCACCCAATTGAACAATTTTATTTTTTGTTTTTTGCTGTTTTTGTCAAAGAACTTGGAAAAGAATATATTTATTTGAATTGATAAGAAGTTTGAAAAATGTTCAGCTTGTTCGATAATTTTGTAATCATTTTTTTCATAAATAATCATCCTTTTTTATTCATATCATATCAGTTGTGAGATACCGTCATTTCTGAAATTCTTCCTTCATAATTTAAATACAATCATATAATTCGAATCGAGTTTGTGAATCTTCAAGAAAAACAAAAAACACTCAACATTATTAATAATAACAATTTAGTTACTGATTTATGAGCTAATGATTTTTGACAACATTTGTTGAGTCAAATATTCATCAACTCCCCCATCCTCATATGGGGGAAAATACGGACTTTCAAGCTTTTTTTGCACAAAGCACGAAAAAATTGTTTCACTCATAACTTTATTTTTTATTTAGAGATTTCAAAATAAATTTGATTTTCATATCGGGAAACAGGCATCGTTGAAATCAAAACAAAAAGCATGGTGACATTTCACAAATGTCAAAAAATCGACCCATTTTTAAAATATTTTTTAATCTCAAACACTCAATGAAAAGTGCATAATTTTTCAATGAAAATGCCTGAAGCGAAATATTTTGCCCCATATTTTTTATTATCGAAATCCTTTGTTATTTTTGTCAGTCTCATATAATTATCAAGACATATTCTTTGAAACATGAAATGAATGTCCGATTAGTTTGGAAATGTTATTGTTATTGGGAAATGATTTCTGTGAAGTTCTGTTTTTCATTTGTTGATGTCTCAAACAGATCTTGAGTTGTGTTGTTATGTTCTTGTGATCAAAGACTTGCTCGTATTTCCATTGACATTTTTGAGACCAGTTATTTTTCCTGTGATGAATTAATCCACCATTCACACATTTTTATTTCATTTCTCCAAACAGTTCATATCTTTCAAAAACACTTTTCCAATATTCTTTGATCAATTTGCCAATTATTCGTCTTATCGGATTCTCTCTTTTTTTGAAAAGTCACAAATGTTTTGTTTTCATATTTTATCAATCATTCCAATGAAGGAATAACTTCTCCATTCAATCAAAATATTTTTTGTTGTTGTCATAAATGTTCACAAATGTGTTTTTCATTATGAAAAGTCGCAAACGAATAATTTTCTGTTCAATCGAAAACTGCATTGTTTTATCAGATTTCGTGACAAATGCTTCAAATTTGGTTATTGATACATCAAATTCAAAACAAAGAAATTTGATTTGCTTGGCTCGTATTATTGAGATAAATAAGGTGATGTGAAAGCTGATGAAATAACTCAGTTTTCGATTGACCAGAAGATTATACGTTTGCGACTTTTCAAAAAAAAAAAAAAAAAAAAAAAAAAAAAAAAAAAAAAAAAAAGAGAAAATACGATCAGAAGAACAATTGGTGAATTGATCGATGAATATTGGAAAAGTGTTTTTGAAAGATATGAACTGTTTGGAGAAATGAAATAAAAATGTGTGAATGGTGGATTAATTCATCACAGGAAAAATAACTGGTCTCAAAAATGTCAATGGAAATACGAGCAAGTCTTTGATCACAAGAACATTACAACACAACTCAAGATCTGTTTGAGACATCAACAAATGAAAAACAGAACTTCACAGAAATCATTCCCCAATAACAATAACATTTCCAAACTTGTCGATCATTTATTTCATGTTTCAAAGAATGTATCTTGATGATAATATGAGACTGACAAAAATAACAAAAGATTTCAAATACAAAAAATGAGGATAGGGGTGTTGATGAATATCTGACTCAACAAATGTTGTCAAAAATCATTAGCTCATAAATCAGTAACTAAATTGTTATTATTAATAATGTTGAGTGTTTTTTGTTTTTCTTGAAGATTCACAAACTCGATTCGAATTATATGATTGTATTTAAATTATGAAGGAAGAATTTCAGAAATGACGGTATCTCACAACTGATATGATATGAATAAAAAAGGATGATTATTTATGAAAAAAATGATTACAAAATTATCGAACAAGCTGAACATTTTTCAAACTTCTTATCAATTCAAATAAATATATTCTTTTCCAAGTTCTTTGACAAAAACAGCAAAAAACAAAAAATAAAATTGTTCAATTGGGTGATTATTTTTGAAGTCATAACTTTTTTCGGAGTATTGATTTTTAGAAGATTGTTTGTCAATGGGATGTGTTTTTGTATTCAGATGATAAAATTATCACAACTGTTTCAAAAACAAATGTATTATCTGAAATAAAGATGAATATGCCTTGAAAATGTCTGTGCACTTTTCAGTGTTCATTTTCTTGCATTCAAGGAAATTTTTCGAACCAAAAACAATGCATTTAAAAAATATGTCTCAAATATAATCACCCAACTCATCTTTTTAATAATTTATTTTCAATTCATTTTATAATATTTTATATTTTATATTTTATATTTTATATTTTATATTTTATATTTTATATTTTATATTTTATATTTTTTTTTTTTATATTTTTTATTTTTTATTTTTTATTTTATATTTTATATTTTTTATTTTTTTGCATCAAATAGATATTTCCCCTCTTTTCTGAATGGATTCAATAAGAAACAAAAAATAATGCCTTCACATTGTTATCAAATTAACTTTGTGTTCATATTTTCATTGATTTCTCAAACAAAAATAGATAAACTGAAGTTTATAATTCCTCAAAACAAACTAACAAACAAAAAAATATCCGAAAATGTCTCAATACTTGTGACTGTTAACATAACTTGTTGCATAAGGGAACATCGTGTCGAATAAGAAAAAATTAATTTCTTCTTCTTTTTCTCAAGCATCTCAAAGGCACACCTCATTGACAACACTTAAACATTCATGAATGAGGACTTACTGATGAGTTGCAATCATCCTTCATGTGCAATAAACCAAGGTTTCCTGTCGTCACACTGAACAGCGTTCCTCCCGATGAAAGGGCTCCTATTTCGATCGAACTCTTATCTTTGCCTTTCCCAATGACCGAAATCTTCTTTGTCCCAATCTCAATCGTTGTTGCCTCGCTTGTGTGATTCCCTTCCAGCAGCGTGATTGTTAAGCTAATCTGCGCCTCACACATCTCAAACGCCTTCTTGACTGTTTTGCATGCAAATGTTGTATTTGCCCCACACAGCTCATATGAATCATTCCCATTCACAGAAACATATAACGTCTTGTCCTTCAGCCAATTTTTTTTTGATGTTTGATCATATGTCCAGGCACTTGCGTTCGAGTAGTTGTACAAGTAGCATATTCTTTTGTCATCCGTGTTTGTGGTGTAGCATTCATAGAATGGATTTCCCGAATCCAAATAAACATCAAAATAATCAATATAAATCACATCATGCCCATATGGTGGATTGGCCGAACATTTGCATTCGTGGAAGAACAGAAAATAGCAATAAATCCCATTGTCTGGCTTTTTTGTTTTTTCTGGTCTGAAGGACAACCCTCCACCCTCTTGCCTGGCAGAACATGAAATGAACCTCATATTTCTCATTTTGAATTGATTAGGAATATTGTAACAACGCACACCTCCACCAACGGTATTTACAACTGAGCATAAAGCGAAGCTGCAGTCAAACACACACGCACTCTCCTCTCCTTCATTTTCTGCTTCAACACATCCTGTTCCTGAAACCTGAAAACTTTCAAGATAAAGTCCTCCTCCATTATAATTTGCTTTGCAATTCTGGAATTCGGACCCACTGATCAGAACACACGATGAAACTGACACGATACACATTCCTCCTCCTTCATTAGTTTTTGTGGAACAAGAGTTGAACGTATTGTTTTCAATTTCAACCGATTTAATATTTGCACACATGATTCCCCCTCCATCCCAATAAGCATTGCAATCATTGAATGAGCAGTGCTTAATTGAAGCCGATGCGCTTGATTGGCCATACATGCAGATGGCCCCTCCACTTGATATCCCATCAGTGTATGAATTTTCTGTTCCTGTTGTATTTGATCCATTCCATTCGCACCAAACAAATGCATTCGCTCCATTATTTGTTGTATTCTGCCTCCCTAGCTGTTTTTTATTATCTGCAGTTCCTTCACATACAACATTTCTTGTTCGACAACATTTAATAAATGAGGTGTTTGAGGCAGACAAAGAGGCCAAGGGATTGTTGAGAGAGGGAACAATTCCGCCATCATATGCGTCACAGACTGATGAAAATGAGCAACTGTTAATAAAACATGTGGTTTGGGTTGACATAGTTGTTGAAGGTGAGCATGCATCATTTGCTGTTGAGGTGTTGAAAAATGTCAGATGTGAGAGGGATATTAAGGGAATGGAAGGCGATGAGAAAAATTGGAAAAAATAGGAAAAGTGTGATTCGCTCACTGAAACACTTCCTTCTGTGCATCCTTCTCTTTCCCTTGCCTCTTAGCACCATGCCAAAAATATCTCAATATGATTGAATCCCTTTTCCTGCATTTTGCTCTTTCTTTATCGTCTGCTTTCCCCAAATCCCTTTTTCTTCTGTTGCAATCTTCTGCTTTTTTCCTAAAATCCATTTTCTTTCATCGCTTTTGAATGCACATGCAAAAACCCCTATTATCATAAAAACATAAAGAAAAAATATTAAAAAAATATAAAAACATCCAATATGAAATGTAACAAATCAGTACCATTTTCTTTTCGAAATCTTCTGATTCGCCAATCCCTTATTCCAGTTTTTCGTATTCTTCTCGAATTTTTGTCATATTTCTTCTTCAGCCATTTCCTCAATTTTCCGATTATTCTTTTCTGTTGATTCGCCTTCTTCTTTTTCAAATCGCTGCACAAGTCTTCAAATCCCTCCTCTCACATTCATTTCATTGATTTCATCCAGCTCATTTATCAATACGTCTCTTCGTTTGCCTTCGGCAATCTTTCAGCATTCCGTGTTTGTGTGCTGGCGTTAAGCATCCCCGCAAAAATTAAAATATCTGAAAGAAAATTAAACACTTTTTGTTTTTGAAAAATCGGAATTGAAAAAAGAAAGTAATTACGCACATTGATAATAAACCTTAAATATGGCAATGTCATTTTCGATGTTCCAATTCAATCTTCTCCTCCTTATTCTTCTTTTGCCAAACATTCATCTGATTGAAATTTTTTGAAAAAACACTTCTGCCTTCAAAACTCATGAGCGTTGATTGATAAATCAAACAAGTTCAAAGGTTCTTTTTCTCTTGCCTTAGCCTTGCCAAAAATCGAAGCACATCCCAGAATTGAAAACATGCTCCATGACTGTATTTCTCCGTTCCGTGCATTTGGAATCAGACCTTCAAAAAAACACTTATTGACCATTAGCCCATCTGCCAGTCCTTTCTTTCTGTCCAATCCTTCCTTCTTTGCCTCTTCCCTTGCCAGAACAGCCGAAACAAAAAAACAAGCACAGCATTTCCATTTAACTGTTCCCCAAAAGGCGAATAAAAACCCATGCATTTCATGACGCAAATGAAGTTTGCTGCCTTTCTCATCCCCATCCCCATCCCCATTCTCGCATTCAGATTCAGATTCAGAGAGAATCTCCTCTGTTCTTCCATTCTGCTGTTTCTGCTCAATTCTCTGCCTCTCAAACACCGAGCAGCAAGTCGCGTACCTCAAGTGAAAAGACAAGATAAACAATAAAAAAAATAACATCCCTTCTTTCCAAGCATCGCAAAAAGAGCAGAAGATAAAAGATTCCAACAAAAAGAAATTATTTAATTGTTGAAAAAATATCAAGAAGGACAAACATTGGATTTCCGGCCTTGCCTCAGACTTCAACATTTGGGAAACAGCTGATCCCAACTCTGGCTGTGCTGCTGCGAGAAGGCAAAAAATATACCAATAGAAGAAGAAGATGATGAATGCGATTGCAAAGCATTCTGCAGGTCCTGATGAAGTTGAAGCAGATCAAAACAAAATGACAACGCCCCTGCTCCTTCCTGTTCAATATGCCCCTAATACAAATGATGAGAAAACAGCATTGCCTTTTGTTCCGCCATGCAATTTTATTTAAAAATTCAGTCAGACAAATGACTGAGCCAGAACCCAAAGAAATCCTTCATATTCTGTGTTGAGGAAAAATGAGTTGTCTTCTTCGATGGTCGACAAAAACTTCACAAAGCTTCGTTCATTTCTTCTAATTGTAGAAAATAAGTTGATGAAATTATACGTTGAAATATCGAGCTCAACTCTCATTGCTTTGTTATATTTTCCTTCCTTTTATGTGATAAATATCCTTCCCTCGATATTGCCAGCCACTTTCCTTGCCAAAAAAGCTTCTCCCTTGCCTTATGCTCCAAAATTCTACATAGTTTTGTGCAGATTTTGTCCTTCACAGAATTCCTTCTTGTTATCTTCATTCAATAAAATGACAGTTGAAATTGTTTTCAACTCTTGTTCCAAATAAAAATCATGTAACTTGCGTAACTTCCTTTATTTCCCAATGCCTATATAATAATCAGCTCCATTCTCATCGCATTGCTCCACAAAGCGGAGATTGGCCATTTCAACAATAACTCATATTCCTGCACTTTGGAGAGGATACGGATGGAAATATCTTCACAATCAATAGAACTATATAAATTACAAACATTATGTCTTTTTGTGTAATTGATGAAATTGTTGTGTTCCCCTTGGCCACCCAATTACCAACAATCATCAGATAGAATTCCAATAATATTGCATCTCACCATTGTCTGTTGTCACACAGGAAATAATATTCCTAGCTCTACAGGTAATGTTCACTCACGGATTTCTCATTCTGTGAATGGAATATTCCGTTTTTTCAAATCTGATGATCATTGAATCCATTACAAAAAAGACTCAGACCAACAAATCATTTTCATATTTTCTTTTTCTCGGCAATGGCTGAGTGAAAAGGGACGTGGTTGAGAAGGGTGTGTGGAAACAAAAATTAAACTTGTTTTGGGTATATATTTTATTCATTTTCTGAATTTCATGTGTTTGGCAGTGTTTGATTTCTAAGCGAGTTTGTTTGTGGGGAGCAGGGTTCAGCTTGTGGCTGATCAGAGGAGCGGATGCGCACAAGAGAAAATGGTGCTTGCAGCAGCTATGCTTGATGGGATGATTTTTCAGCAGTTCGTTTTTTGGAAAAGAAAGGCAAACGAGGGAAACAATGTTTGTGAGAAGGAGCAGGAAAGGGGAGGGGAATGGAGAGCGTGTGGTGGAGTGCATGTTTAGTGGAGGAACACATTGCAGCTGGGATTTTCACACATATTTTTTATTTTAAAGGGGGTGACAAAAGCGATTTGGATGTTGTATTTTGGCAGCTGATGGGTGGGGATGTTTGGGGATGCAGTCATGCTCATCTGGGCAGTCGAGGCAGCACAGGAAAGGGAATGTGCGATTGTTTTGTGAGCCTTTCATGGTGAAAGAGGAGACAGGTTTGATGATTTGTTTCATAAGAATTTATATATATTTTTTATATTTTATTTTATGATTATTTTTTTTTTTTTATTGAAGATATTGAGTGAATTGCCGAAAGATGCATGGAAAGCCATCACATGTTGCCTGAGGGATGGCGATGGAGCGCAGAGTGTTTTTTAAGTCTTGCTTGAAGAATGAGAAGAAGAGGGGAAGAAGAAATATTTCATATTTTTTTTTTTTTGGTCGAGGGCCGGATGGAGAAAGATGGGAAGAGAAGAATGGTGAGAGTGAGGTTGAATGGGCAATGGAAGAGCGGATGAAAACAATATTTTATTTTTTCTTTATTTGAAATTGGATATGAAAGGCGAAGGCGTGGTGTGTGTGGTGCTTGGAGTGGATGATGTTGGGGTGAGAGGTATTTGGAGGGAGGCAAACAGGGGATGAGTGGAGTGAAGGGAAATGAAGATTTGTGGAGGTATTTTATTCTTGTTTGTTCATTTTCTTCATGTTCCATTTTTTATTTTTGTTTGTATTTGCATTTTTTATTTTTTGATTTGATTGATGTGTAATGCGATCAGGTGTTATGAGAAGCGCTGGGGGAGCATGAAACATGGGATGTGGAAACACTGCTTTTTTTTCTGGGCATTCCTGGAAGAAATTGGGAGAAATTAGCAACTGAAGAGCGTTTGGCAGAATGAGCCAGGCGGAAAAAACTGAAGAGAATGAGGAAAGAAATTTTTGTGGAATTTTTCTAACAAAAATCTTTTTGGAAGCAGCAGCAGAAGAGGCGGAATAAGGGGAACTCAAGCTCAATGGGATATTTTGCGACGCTTTGCCAAGATGCGTGGGGAAGAGAAGGAAAAGGAAGAACTTCTGTGAATGAATTTTATTTCTCTTCTTTTTGCCAATTTTTTTCATCCCCTTCAATACCCCTAATATCCCTCTCCAAATTATCATTTTTCAACATCTCAACAGCAAATGATGCATGTTCGTCTTCAACCACAATGTCAACCAAAACCACATGTTTGATGAGCAGCTGCTCATTCTCGTCTGTTTGCGATGCATACGATGGAGGGATTGTTCCTTCCCTCAATAACCCTATAGCCTCTTTGGCTGTTTCTAATACCTCATTCATCGGATGTAGCAGAACAAGAAACGTTAATATTAATGGAACTGCAGAGGTACCATTGAAAACAGACAGACAAAATGAAACATTCAATGGAGCTAATTCATTCACTTGGTGTGAGTGGAGCGGTTCGAGAACAACAGGAAACGGTGAGACATATTCCGATGGCGCTTCGAACGGTGGTGCGATATTCATGTATGGTCAATCGTCGGCCACTGTTTCAGTTTCGCATTGTGCATTCAATGAATGTGTCGCGCATTGGTGTGGCGGAGGAGTTCATTGCTATAATATTAAATCGGTTGAAATTGTGAACAACACCTTCGATTCGTGTACTGCGCAAAATTATTTGGGAGGAGGAGTGTTCGTTTATACGATTTCAACGTGTGTTCGGATCAGCGGATGTGAATTCCAGAAATGCAAAGCGACTTACAATGGAGGAGGACTTTTTCTTGAAAATTTTCAGGTTTCGGAAACAAACTGTATTGGAACAGAAAATGGAGGAGGAGAGAGTGCGTGTGTGTTTGACTGCAGTTTCACTTCATGTTCACTTACAAGCACAGGCGGTGGAGGCATGTATTGTTACAATATTCCTACAGCATTCAAAATGAGGAGCATTCAGTTTATTTCATGTTCAGCATCGTCATATGGTGGAGGATTGCGATTATATCCTTATAGACAAACATCGCAAAATGATATTATTTATTGTTTCTTCTTATTTTTTCACGGATGCAAATGTTCGGCCAATCCACCATACGGGCATGACATTGCATATGCAGATCATTACAGTCTTTATTTAGAGTCAGGGAATCCGTTCAAAGAGTGCTATACAACGAACACAGATGAGAAGAGAATGTGCTATGCCTACAATTATACTGGGAGCAGCTGGACATATCAGCACACAGAAAAGAAGGAATGGCTGAAGGATAAGACGATCTATGTTTCGGTGAATGGGAGTGATACAACTCCACTTTGTGGAGCAAATGAATCAAATCCGTGTCTGACAGTGAAGAAGGCTCTTGAGATGTGTGAAATACAGATTAGCTTGGTAATCACGCTGATGGATGGGAATCATGTGAGTGAGGCAACAACTATTAAGATTGAGGCAAAGAAGATTTCAGTCATTGGGAAAGGCAAAGATAAGAGTTCGATCGAAACAGGGGCACTTTCATCAACCGGATCGCTGTTCAGCGTGTCAACAGGACATCTTGGAATGAGTTATTTGAAAGTTGATTGCAACTCAAATATAAATCCTTCTTCACAGAGTGTGGTTGTTGTATCTTGTAGAGGTGGGTCACTCTCGTTGGAGGAAGTTATAATGTATTTATTACATTTTTTTTTTATTTTTTTCATGTTTGATAATGAAAATAAAGCAAATATAAATGTGGTGGTTTTTTTTTAAATCCGGATATTTTTTAATAAGCGTAGGAAAACAAAAACAAGTTAAAAATGAACAAAACAAATTGTGACAAGTTTTAATATATTTTTTGAGTCATTCTTTAAAAAAAAATATACCCTCTGATTTTAATTTTGTTTTGTTTCGAATAAAGATCTCCAGAATTTACGTTTGGTTAATTTTCAAATCATTTATTTATTCATTTTTTTTCCATATTCCCCCATTCCGTTTGTCTTTAACAATTTGTCTCAGAAATACAAGCAATTGCCTGTTATTGTTATTTCAATATCATTTTTTTTAATTTAATAAGTTTGAACGAAAAGTGTGAAAAGTTCCAATTTCTGATTTATTATTTTCTAAAAAAGAAAAGAAAAGACTGAATGAATGTTAAATATTGACAATAAAGAAGTTCACTAATTTTATCAAAATTCAATGCAAATAGAAGATTTGTGAAAAAATCAATAAATATTTCATTTTGCAAAAGCACGAATATTTTTCGATTTTAATCATGTGGACTTTCTTGAAAGTCACATTGTTCTTATCATCTCATCTGTTCAGTTATTAACAGGTGCCCCCTTTTCTTTTATCCAAACATAAATGTTTTTCAAACCAAACATCATTCTTTTACAAAAATAAAAATTGTATTTAGAAATCCAAGTTATATTTTTTTGAATTATTGTGTCTGAGATTATTTCATTTTATTTTATTTTATAATAATTATTATTTTTGATCAAAGACTTGTTCGTGGGATAAGAGCACTTGAGTGTTGAAAGTTATGATATGGGTGATTGTTTTTGAAATCATAACTTTCATACAGGGGTGTGGTCATTGACATTTCATCCTTTGACATGAACATTGTTATTGAAACCAAGTTGATCAGAACATTGAATTTCCGACTTTGGTGAACAATCAAAAGCCAAAAAAATGACAATCAACTTCATATTTTTTTCTGCTCACCTTTGTTATCAAACAAACTCAAACAATCAAAATCATTGATTTTCACTGAGACTTCCTGAATGAAAATCAATGATTTTGAAAAGATTGAATGTTCAAAAAGGTTCAAATTATATTTCAATGATTGAAATTTTTGAAGAGAACTCACAAATTATTGATGATGATTTTTTTTTTTAATTTTGTGTTTCTAAAATAACAAAAGAATATTCAAAAGAGAATTTCATCCATCATTAAACACTCTATTTTTGAAGCATGTTGAAAGAAAATATTATCTATTCCAATTTCATTTTTGTCGAAATCATCAATTTCATTAAAAATCAAAAAAACATAATAACATCAATAATTTGTGAGTTCTCTTCAAAAATTTCAATCATTGAAATATAATTTGAACCTTTTTGAACATTCAATCTTTTCAAAATCATTGATTTTCATTCAGGAAGTCTCAGTGAAAATCAATGATTTTGATTGTTTGAGTTTGTTTGATAACAAAGGTGAGCAGAAAAAAATATGAAGTTGATTGTCATTTTTTTGGCTTTTGATTGTTCACCAAAGTCGGAAATTCAATGTTCTGATCAACTTGGTTTCAATAACAATGTTCATGTCAAAGGATGAAATGTCAATGACCACACCCCTGTATGAAAGTTATGATTTCAAAAACAATCACCCATATCATAACTTTCAACACTCAAGTGCTCTTATCCCACGAACAAGTCTTTGATCAAAAATAATAATTATTATAAAATAAAATAAAATGAAATAATCTCAGACACAATAATTCAAAAAAATATAACTTGGATTTCTAAATACAATTTTTATTTTTGTAAAAGAATGATGTTTGGTTTGAAAAACATTTATGTTTGGATAAAAGAAAAGGGGGCACCTGTTAATAACTGAACAGATGAGATGATAAGAACAATGTGACTTTCAAGAAAGTCCACATGATTAAAATCGAAAAATATTCGTGCTTTTGCAAAATGAAATATTTATTGATTTTTTCACAAATCTTCTATTTGCATTGAATTTTGATAAAATTAGTGAACTTCTTTATTGTCAATATTTAACATTCATTCAGTCTTTTCTTTTCTTTTTTAGAAAATAATAAATCAGAAATTGGAACTTTTCACACTTTTCGTTCAAACTTATTAAATTAAAAAAAATGATATTGAAATAACAATAACAGGCAATTGCTTGTATTTCTGAGACAAATTGTTAAAGACAAACGGAATGGGGGAATATGGAAAAAAAATGAATAAATAAATGATTTGAAAATTAACCAAACGTAAATTCTGGAGATCTTTATTCGAAACAAAACAAAATTAAAATCAGAGGGTATATTTTTTTAAAGAATGACTCAAAAAATATATTAAAACTTGTCACAATTTGTTTTGTTCATTTTTAACTTGTTTTTGTTTTCCTACGCTTATTAAAAAATATCCGGATTTAAAAAAAAACCACCACATTTATATTTGCTTTATTTTCATTATCAAACATGAAAAAATAAAAAAAAATGTAATAAATACATTATAACTTCCTCCAACGAGAGTGACCCACCTCTACAAGATACAACAACCACACTCTGTGAAGAAGGATTTATATTTGAGTTGCAATCAACTTTCAAATAACTCATTCCAAGATGTCCTGTTGACACGCTGAACAGCGATCCGGTTGATGAAAGTGCCCCTGTTTCGATCGAACTCTTATCTTTGCCTTTCCCAATGACTGAAATCTTCTTTGCCTCAATCTTAATAGTTGTTGCCTCACTCACATGATTCCCATCCATCAGCGTGATTACCAAGCTAATCTGTATTTCACACATCTCAAGAGCCTTCTTCACTGTCAGACACGGATTTGATTCATTTGCTCCACAAAGTGGAGTTGTATCACTCCCATTCACCGAAACATAGATCGTCTTATCCTTCAGCCATTCCTTCTTTTCTGTGTGCTGATATGTCCAGCTGCTCCCAGTATAATTGTAGGCATAGCACATTCTCTTCTCATCTGTGTTCGTTGTATAGCACTCTTTGAACGGATTCCCTGACTCTAAATAAAGACTGTAATGATCTGCATATGCAATGTCATGCCCGTATGGTGGATTGGCCGAACATTTGCATCCGTGAAAAATAAGAAGAAACAATAAATAATATCATTTTGCGATGTTTGTCTATAAGGATATAATCGCAATCCTCCACCATATGACGATGCTGAACATGAAATAAACTGAATGCTCCTCATTTTGAATGCTGTAGGAATATTGTAACAATACATGCCTCCACCGCCTGTGCTTGTAAGTGAACATGAAGTGAAACTGCAGTCAAACACACACGCACTCTCTCCTCCTCCATTTTCTGTTCCAATACAGTTTGTTTCCGAAACCTGAAAATTTTCAAGAAAAAGTCCTCCTCCATTGTAAGTCGCTTTGCATTTCTGGAATTCACATCCGCTGATCCGAACACACGTTGAAATCGTATAAACGAACACTCCTCCTCCCAAATAATTTTGCGCAGTACACGAATCGAAGGTGTTGTTCACAATTTCAACCGATTTAATATTATAGCAATGAACTCCTCCGCCACACCAATGCGCGACACATTCATTGAATGCACAATGCGAAACTGAAACAGTGGCCGACGATTGACCATACATGAATATCGCACCACCGTTCGAAGCGCCATCGGAATATGTCTCACCGTTTCCTGTTGTTCTCGAACCGCTCCACTCACACCAAGTGAATGAATTAGCTCCATTGAATGTTTCATTTTGTCTGTCTGTTTTCAATGGTACCTCTGCAGTTCCATTAATATTAACGTTTCTTGTTCTGCTACATCCGATGAATGAGGTATTAGAAACAGCCAAAGAGGCTATAGGGTTATTGAGGGAAGGAACAATCCCTCCATCGTATGCATCGCAAACAGACGAGAATGAGCAGCTGCTCATCAAACATGTGGTTTTGGTTGACATTGTGGTTGAAGACGAACATGCATCATTTGCTGTTGAGATGTTGAAAAATGATAATTTGGAGAGGGATATTAGGGGTATTGAAGGGGATGAAAAAAATTGGCAAAAAGAAGAGAAATAAAATTCATTCACAGAAGTTCTTCCTTTTCCTTCTCTTCCCCACGCATCTTGGCAAAGCGTCGCAAAATATCCCATTGAGCTTGAGTTCCCCTTATTCCGCCTCTTCTGCTGCTGCTTCCAAAAAGATTTTTGTTAGAAAAATTCCACAAAAATTTCTTTCCTCATTCTCTTCAGTTTTTTCCGCCTGGCTCATTCTGCCAAACGCTCTTCAGTTGCTAATTTCTCCCAATTTCTTCCAGGAATGCCCAGAAAAAAAAGCAGTGTTTCCACATCCCATGTTTCATGCTCCCCCAGCGCTTCTCATAACACCTGATCGCATTACACATCAATCAAATCAAAAAATAAAAAATGCAAATACAAACAAAAATAAAAAATGGAACATGAAGAAAATGAACAAACAAGAATAAAATACCTCCACAAATCTTCATTTCCCTTCACTCCACTCATCCCCTGTTTGCCTCCCTCCAAATACCTCTCACCCCAACATCATCCACTCCAAGCACCACACACACCACGCCTTCGCCTTTCATATCCAATTTCAAATAAAGAAAAAATAAAATATTGTTTTCATCCGCTCTTCCATTGCCCATTCAACCTCACTCTCACCATTCTTCTCTTCCCATCTTTCTCCATCCGGCCCTCGACCAAAAAAAAAAAAATATGAAATATTTCTTCTTCCCCTCTTCTTCTCATTCTTCAAGCAAGACTTAAAAAACACTCTGCGCTCCATCGCCATCCCTCAGGCAACATGTGATGGCTTTCCATGCATCTTTCGGCAATTCACTCAATATCTTCAATAAAAAAAAAAAAAATAATCATAAAATAAAATATAAAAAATATATATAAATTCTTATGAAACAAATCATCAAACCTGTCTCCTCTTTCACCATGAAAGGCTCACAAAACAATCGCACATTCCCTTTCCTGTGCTGCCTCGACTGCCCAGATGAGCATGACTGCATCCCCAAACATCCCCACCCATCAGCTGCCAAAATACAACATCCAAATCGCTTTTGTCACCCCCTTTAAAATAAAAAATATGTGTGAAAATCCCAGCTGCAATGTGTTCCTCCACTAAACATGCACTCCACCACACGCTCTCCATTCCCCTCCCCTTTCCTGCTCCTTCTCACAAACATTGTTTCCCTCGTTTGCCTTTCTTTTCCAAAAAACGAACTGCTGAAAAATCATCCCATCAAACACAGCTGCTGCAAGCACCATTTTCTCCTGTGCGCATCCGCTTCTCTGATCAGCCACAAGCTGAACCCTGCTCCCCGCAAACAATCTCGCTTAGAAATCAAACACTGCCAAACACATGAAATTCAGAAAATGAATAAAATATATACCCAAAACAAGTTTAATTTTTGTTTCCACACACCCCTCTCAACCACGTCCCTTTTCACTCAGCCATTGCCGAGAAAAAGAAAATATGAAAATGATTTGTCAGTTTGAGTCTTTTTTGTTATGGATTCAATGATCATTCAATTTGAAAAAACGGAATATTCCATTCACAGAATGAGAAATCCGTGAGTGAACATTACCTGTAGAGCTAGGAATATTATTTCCTGTGTGACAACAGACAATGGTGAGATGCAATAATTCTGAAATTCTGACCTGATGATTGTTGGTAATTGGGTGGCCAAGGGGAACACAACAATTTCATCAATCACACAAAAAGACATAATGTATGTATTTTATATTGTTCTATATGTTGTGAAGATATTTCCGTCTGTATCCTCTCCAAAGTGCAGGAATATGAGTTATTGTTGAAATGGCCAATCTCCGCTTTGTGGAGCAATGCGAAGGGAATGGAGCAGATTATTATATAGGCATTGGGAAATAAATGAAGTTACGCAAGATATATGGTTTTTATTTGGAACAAGAGGTGAAAACAAATTCAATTGATATTTTGTTGAATGAAGATAATCAGAAGGAATTCTGCGAAGGATAAAATCTGCACAAAATTATATAGAATTTTGGAACATAAGGTAAATGAGAAGTTTGTGGTATTTTTTTGGGGCAAGGAAAGTGGCAGGCAATATCGAGGGAAGGATATTTATCACATAAAAGGAATGGAAATATAACAAAGCAATGAGAGTGGAGGTCAGGGACATCAATGGGAGTTAAACAGCTGCTGCTGCAGTTAGAAAGATGCACGTGTGTTTTGTGGAATATGCGCAGAGAAGCAAGACTTTCCAAAAATTCGTGCTTAAATGAAAAAGAATAATTTGTGACAAAAGCATCAGTCTCTGCCTGTGTTCCTGCAAGAATGGCAAGATTAGTGAAGCACCCTGCAGCTGTTACCGTTCTTTAACTTTCACCGAGCTGCTACAAGGGCGAGTGGAAAGCTTGGCGTTTCGTTGCCATGGGCAGTTATACAGCAATTTGAGTTGGGAATCATCTTCTTCCCGTCTCCATCAACGGTATTTCGACTTCTGCTGGCATAGTTCAGTATTTTTTGAGGCTCTGTTCGGCTGCTAATATAGGGTTGGGCTGTTTTGCTACAGTTGTTGCGGGCGATGGCAACAAAGCGACTTTGTCATATCTGCCGCCAACTGCAACAGGCGGATCAGCCTTTTTCTTCTTCTTCTTCTTCTTCTTCTTCTTCGTTTTTGTCATTTTTGAAGCAGACGAGCATTGGCAGCAACGAGGGATGAATTGAGGCAAGCACATGCAATGTGTGTGAGGAGAGCCAAGGGATAAAAGGGCGGGCATGTCCCTGACGTTCCTGATATTGCCATGACAGAAAATGGGATGTGCGCTTGAAGTGCCGGGGATGAGCGAAGCAGCGCAACGGCTCTGGAGCAGCACACAGCACTCAAGACATGCTGTTTTTCCGCGTTTTGTGTTGATTGTGCTCGAGGCAGAGGGAATGGCAGGATGAGTGCTCTTTTTTGTGTGAGTTGCATGGTTGAAGAAGGTGAGGAAAGGAGGGATGGAAGTGCCTTGTTTTATTTGAGAGGAAGGCAGAAGAGAGAGACGGAAGACATGGATTGAATGAATCAAGGAAGAGAAGAAGGGTTATGAGACTGAGATGAGAGAAACGAGGGAACAAGAGAAGGAGAAGGAGGAGGAGGAGAAGAGAAGGGAAGTGAAGAAGCGGAAAATGAAGCGGAAGGTTTCGAGAAGAAAAAGGTATAAGGATTATATCTCAAAAGTCATATTTTTTGATATTTTATCTCAAATTTATTTTCAAATATTCTTTCAATTTTCTTTTCTTTTTTTCCATATGTTATTTAATATTTCTTCGGTTTATCTTTTTTCCCCTGAATTTTTATTGTTATTTTTTTAAATGACAAAAGTGCATTTGCATGAGTCGTCAAGAGCAATGGATGCGAATGGAATGTGGAAAAAAGGCAGAAGACGACAATAGAAGAAAAAAGAGATTTTAGGGAAAGCAAATGGCGAAGAAGGTTATGTTCTTGTTTCAATTTGGAGGCACTGAAGGAAAAAGATGCTTTTCTTTTGGGGATATGCATTTCAGAAGCAGGAGAAGAGGAAGGAAAAGGGAGCTCAGGCTCATTTGAATCTTGATGAATATCTTACTGAGAGGCATGATAGGCTTATGGAAAATGAGAGAGGGAAAGGAAATGTTTCGGTGAATGAATCAAGCTCTATTTCTTTCAACTTCCTCAATGCCCCTAATATCCCTATCTCATTTGACGTTTTTCAACATCTCGACAGCAAATGATGCATGTTCACCTCCAACCACTACGTCAACCCAAACCACATGTATGATGAGTAGTTGTTCCTTTTCATCAGTTTGTGATGCATATGATGGCGGAATTGTTCCCTCCCTCAACAATCCCTTGGCCTCTCTGACAGCTTCAAACACATCATTCATCGAGTGTTGCAGGACAAGAAATGTCGAATACACTGGAACTGAAACTAATAAGAAACTACCAGGAAGACAGAATATAACAGACAATGGAGCAAATACATTTGTTTGGTGTGAATGGAATGGATCGAAGACAACAGGAACAAGCGATTCTGTCTCAGATGGAAAATCGAGTGGAGGGGCAATCTGTATGTACAATCTCAATTCTGGAGAACTGACAGTTTTGCATTGTTCATTCAATGACTGCACTGCATACTACCATGGGGGAGCAATCATGTGCCATGCAATCAAGACGATCAAAATGGTGAGCAATGTGTTCAATTCGTGCACAGCAAAAAACTATGGCGGAGGAGGGGTGTATGCTTGCGAAATACTTTCATGTGCCCTTCTCAGTGGGTGCGACTTCCAGAATTGTAAGGCGCACCACGATGGTGGAGGGTTGAGATTGGTGAATTTTCAGGTTTCAGGATCTGGATGCATTGGGGAAGAAGACGGAGAAGGAGGGAGCTCGTGTGTGTTTGACTGCAGTTTCACTTCGTGCTCTCTTGCAAATAATTGGGGTGGAGGCATGTATTGTGTGACTGTTCCTGCAGCATTCAAAATGAGGAGCATTCAGTTTATTTCATGTTCGGCTGTGTCGACTGGAGGAGGATTGTATTTTTATCCGAATCAAGCAACAGCGCCAAATGATAAAATTTATTGTTATTTTTTGTTCTTCCATGAATGCAAATGCTCAGCCAATCCTCCATATGGGCATGATGTGATGTATTATGATCGCTATAATCTCTATTTATCCCAAAATAATCCATTTCATGAATGTTACACAACGAATACAGATGAACAGAGAGTATGTTATGGATATGATTATACGGGAAGTAGTTGGAGATATGACCAAACAATGAAAAAGGATTGGCTGAAGAGAGGGATTCTCAACCGATTTGTGGCAGTGAGTGGAGGTGGTGAAGAAGAGTTGTGTGGATTGGATGAGTCAAGCGCATGCCGAACCATTGGTGTTGCAGTTGAAAAGAGCGTGATCCAGGTGAGCCTGTCAGTCACGCTGATCGAAGGGAATCACACAAGCGAGACAGCAACAATTGATATTGGAGAAAAGAAGATTATTGTTGTTGGGAAAGGAAGGGAGCGCTTTGTTGAATATATCTGAAAAGAATGAGATTGAAGAATGGAAGAAGAAGAAGAAGAAGAAGAAGAAAGTCAAAAAGAAGAAATAGCAGATGCAAGGCTGAAAGAAAAGAGGAATGGAGTGTGGTGGGAGAACGAGTTCTGACAAAAATGCAAGAGATAATAAAGTGCAAGAATGATCAGAGACAAGCAGAAGAATCTTATTTGAAATGATTTTTTTCTGATGGCTTGTCGGATTGTCATTTTATTTGATGATCCGTTCTGGCAAAGTGTTGATGTGAAATATGTCGAATTCAGCACCTGCTTTTCTGAGTTTTCCATTTGGAAAAGCACGCTGAAGGATGATGTGCTTGCCTGACATGTTGTTATTCAACCAAAAAAATTGCCTTCTGTTGATGAATAAAATGAAACAGAACAATCTGAAATTGCCTTTTACACTTTCATTGATCTCATGTGTTTTTCCTCATTTTTTTGTTTTTTTTTTTTTATTTTTGTATTTTTTTTTTTTGAGTGATTCATTTTCTATTTTCATTTTTTTAATAAATATATTCACTTCATTTTGCGAGGCATGCTGGTCAAGAGAAAGAGAAAGCATCGCAAGTGCTTTTCCGCCGATGCCTTTCCTTGAGGTTTTATAATCTTGAGTTTGTTTAAAAGAGCTCTTCCGTTTGTTTTCCCAACTGAAAAGAAAGAATACCTTCACAATTCAGGCAAACGAATGTTCTGCTCAAAGGCAAATGAAGTGAAATTTTGCAAACAAAATAATAATAATAAGAATAATAAGAATAAGAATAATATTTTCCCAGCAATAAACAAAACAATGATCAGTGCTTTGAAAGAGAAAACAAGAAGAAAAGAAAAGAAAAGAAAAGAAAAGAAAAACGATCCATTCGCAAAGCAACAGCCTGACGCAACAATGCAGCCTTCGTTCTCTTCTTCTTCCATCTTTTCCAATAACTTTCTTTTCCTCTCTTTTCGTTTTGCGTTGAGGCTTTCACTCTCCGTCTTTTCTTTCAGCTTTTCACAAAGATTTCTCAGAAGCTTCAATTCATCCGCAAGTCACGCTTTTGCTCCATCTGATCAGATCGTTCTCAAAAACTGCATCGGCTGCTCTGCTTTCTGACAAGCCTTCAGCTTTCACATCTTGGTTATCCACTGCACCTTGGAGAATATTCATCCATTGCTTGCTGATTTCTCCATCATCACCCTTCGCTTCCCTCAACACTCTCGCAATAATGCCCATAGCCACTCCAAATTCTTCATTCTTCTCACAACATTAGCGGACATCAGGCTTCTAAGCAACGAGCCATCTCGATGATAATCTTGTCTTCTTTTCCCCCTTTCGCTTTTCCCTTCCTCTTCCAATCCACGCGTCCTGTCCGCTCTTCCAGTTCCTTTGTGCCCTCTCCCCCAAAATGCATCTCGTTGGAGACAAGTTCTTCCAAGCCTCCTTCACAGAGGACCCTGCCCATCAAAAACATCTTTGCACACCGATATTCAAGCTGCGCCTCATTGTGACTCCCCATGGTGATGAAAGATGATATCTTCCATCTCCTCCCAAAGCTGCTCTTTGTTCAATTTCTTATCAAAAATGAGAGTGCAATTCAAAAACAGCAAAAATGAAGTTGGCGGTTCTCAAATATCAAATTCTCATATTTTGCTCAACACCAACAAATCCATCTCTTCTTCTTTTTTCAACTTCCTCACTTTCCTCTTTCCTCTTTCTTCAACAAGACTTTTAGAAGACAAGTCACGCAGATTGGGAACAACTTTGAAAAAAAAAAATTGGTTGTTAAGCAAAAGATAGCATTCACAAAGACAAACAAGACTATTTTCTTTCTTTGTATCTTTCTTCTCATTTTCACAAACAATCATCCTTTCATTCTTTTTGTTCACCAAAGATTTTTCAATGCATTGATTCCATGCATTTTCCAGCTCTTTGCAGCATTCAATGTGCTTCGACAAGACATATGCATTCTCTATCGACTGTTTCTTTTCTTCAACCATTTTGTTCATATTATCAAACAGTTCTTTCGTGAAAATAGATTTCAATTCTTCTTTATCCATCTCGTTCATCGCTTCATTCTCCACTTAATTTTTTGCTTCTGCTCTTCCTTATTCCAGCATCCAAGCCCAGAAAACAATTCTTCAATGAAAAAAAGAAAGAAATGCAATAGACAAGAATTCTAATGCAACAATGAATGCAAGCCTGTGAACTTTTTTGTGTTGCCCATCTCCAACATTTTCGAAAGCACGTTGCATTCAAAAAAACAACAAAATTTTTATCATTTATATTAAATTTGCATATGTTTGGAAAGAAGAAACAGGTGAAAAAAAAAAATTTAAAACTATCAAAAAAAATAAATAAATAAATATCGGAGGTCACACCATTCTATCTAATATTTGCATGTTCGCCAAGGAACAATGAAGAGAAACAATGTTCAATATTTTCATGCTGGCTATTATGGATATTCAGATCGTTGAGCTTGAAAGAACAAAATTATCCATCCGCCAAATGAGGGATCGCTAAACAAAATATTGTTGCAGAATAAAAATTTTTATGTTCTGTGGCGACACGAGGCAGCAACAACAGTTCAACGAATTTGAAGTTTTGAATAACAATATTTGTAATTTGGGCATTCAAGGAAATGCAACAATTTAAATTTTGAATTCTAATAACTGGACGTATGTATATTCATCATTGAAATTTGTTTTTAAGATTTCTTCATCAATCACCTTTTCAGAATCCAGGCATCTGTTAAATTGTTCAAACAACTGATCCTTTATTTGCAGCCCAGAATACCATTGAATGGGGCTGAATATTGTTATGCATATAGTAGAGGAAATGATGTGAGCAAGGGATTGTTGGATGAAGGATGAAAAATTATTTGATGAAGAATGAATTGAAAGAATACGAAAAAAATGGTACAGTTTTATTGAGATTTATATTAATTAATTTTATTTTTTTAAATTTCGTATTTTAACAGTTATTGTAATTTTTTAATTTTTTCTGTTGCTCATATTTTTTTATTTTTTTTTTTAATTTTTTTTTAATTTTTTTTTAATTTTTTCTGTTGCTCATATTTTTTAATTATTTTTTGCAGTATGTGTGAGATTCTTTTTATGCGCAGCAGAAGAGTTAGGAAAAAAGGCACAGATATAGCGGGATCTATTCTAAATTCACAATGAGAGTCATAGTATGCTTGTTGTAAAGAATGCAGACATATAGCAAATGAGAGAAGGAAAAGGAAGAATTTCAGTGAGCGAATTGCATTTCTCATATTTTTACCAATTTTTCGCTTCACCTTCCATACCTTTTGTATCCCTCTTCAAACTAATATTTTTGAACATCTCGACAGCATCTTCAGAATGTTCATCTCAAACAACTACGTCTACCCAAACCTCATGTCTGATGAATAGTTGCTCATTTTCATCAGTTTGCGATGCGTATGATGGCGGGATTGTTCCTTCCCTCAACAATCCCTTTGCCTCTCTGACTGCCTCAAACACCTCATTCATTGGGTGTTGTCGGACAAGAAATGTTGTATGTGAAGGAACTTCAGAGGCACCATTGAAAACAGACAGACAAAATGAAACAGAAAATGGAGCGAATACATTTATTTGGTGTGAATGGAATGGATCGAAGACAACGGGAACAAGCGATTCTGTTTCAGATGGAAAATCGAGTGGAGGGGCTATCTGCATGTTCAGTCAATCATCTGCCTCTGTGTCTGTTTCTCATTGCACTTTCAGCAGCTGCTATGCTCATTATGCAGGAGGCGGAATAAATTGCTACAACATTAAATCAGTTGAGATAGTGAATGACACATTTGATTCATGCACTGCGCAAAGTTATCGAGGGGGTGGAATGTTCATTTTGACGATTTCATCGTGTGTTCGGATCAGCGGATGTGAATTCCAGAATTGTGAAGCAAATAATCGCGGAGGAGGGCTTTATCTTGATAATTTTCAGGTTTCAGGAACAGGATGCATTGGAGAAGAAAAAGGAGGAGGGGAGAGTGCGTGTGTGTTTGAGTGCAGTTTCGCTTCATGCTCGCTATCTGGGAATTGTGGTGGAGGTATGTATTGTTACAATGTTCCTGCCACGCAATTCAAAATGAGGAGCATTCAATTTATTTCATGTTCAGCATTTAGAGAGGGAGGGGGGTTATGTTTGCATCCAAATCGAGCAACAGCACCTGATAATAAACTGTACTGCTTCTTCTTATTTTTTCATGAATGCAGTTGCAGGGATGCAACTTATCCACGTGGGCATGATGCTGAATTTGCAGATACATACAATCTGTATTTAGAGTCAGGAAATCCATTCTATGAATGTTACACAACGAATGCAGATGATAAGAGGATCTGCTTTGCATACAACTACTCGAATGCAAGTGTTTGGACATATGATCAAACAATGAAAATGGATTGGCTGAAGGACAAGACGATCTATGTGTCAGTGAGTGGAAATGATTTGTATGAGCTGTGTGGGGCAAATACAACATTTGCATGCAAAACAGTGAAGAAAGCTTTTGAGATGTGTGAGGTGCAGATAAGCTTGGCAATCACATTGATGGAAGGGGATCACACAAGCGAGGCAACAACTATTGAGATTGGATCGAAGAAGATTTCAGTCATTGGGAAAGACAAAGAGAAATGTTCGATTGGAACAGGAGCACTTTCATCTCCATCAGCAGCAGGAACGCTATTCAGTGTGACAACAGGTCACCTTGGTTTATTGCACATAAAGGTTGATTGCAACTCAATTTCAATTCCTTCACCGAGTGTGGTTGTGGTGTCTGATGGGAGTGGGTCACTCTCGTTGGAGGATGTTGTGATCACCACGAGTGTTTCTTCAGGAGACTATGTGGTGTCTTCGTCAGTGTTTGTGGTGGTGCTGTCACAACTGTCGATGGTTGGTGTGGAGATCAAAGATATGAATGTTGCAAAACAATTGTTTTTTTTTTTTGGCCAGGATCAATGGACAGAATTATTGTTATTTGATCTCTTTTGAAATTTGTTTGCTTGGCATAATAATTTTTTTTTTTTTCATATGCATTTTTTAAAAAAAAAATTAATCATTATGTGATGTGATATCTTTAAATTATAATATCGTTTTGTTTTATCAAAAATTTATTGAAATGACAACATTTTAAAAAAATATCAAATTCAATGCTTTGGATGGTGAGCGGGGATTGGAGAGAATTTTTGATTCAAGTTTCTTTCTTTCTTTCTTTCCTTTTTTCCATTCAGATTTCTTTTTTAAAATAAAAAATTGTCACAAATTTTATTCGAATTTGAAACAAACAAACAAGACTTTTGCATAATAGTAATACTTATAATTTTAATTTTGTGTTTATTCATAAAATTGTATTTTGATTTATTTCTGTTCAAATTATTGACAAAGAAAAACTTGAAAAAATACTCAAAGCTTTCTTTTCAGTGTCTTTCAAAACAATTCTCTTTTTCTGTTTATTTCAAACAACTTCATGAACTAAACATAGTTATGTTATTATTATTTTGTTTCTATTGTTTCTTTAACATTTTCTTTCTTTCTTATTTTTGTTGTTGTTGTTGTTGTTGTTTCTGTTGTTGTTGTTATTGTTATTATTGGCCTTTCTCATCTCATTGTCCAGCAAAACATAAATAAAATAAAAGAAAGAAAGAAAGAAACAGATAAAGAAATTCGAAGAGTTTATTGTTTGTGTGTTGCCAAAAATGAATGGAGATCGATTGAATGACAATGAAATGCATCCACAATTTGTTTGATAGAAAATGATTCAATCATTAAATCTGAACCAAAAACTCTTGTGTGGTTTTGGATCACATAATTATTGTATCCCAATAACATATTGGAATCTCAATTATTTTTGTCCCAGCACAACTTCAAACAGTGGCTTGAAAACAACAAATATAATGTTTTCAATCAAATACTTCATATTTATGTTTCAACAATCTGAATATTTTTTATTTTTTATTTTAATTTTTTTTTTTTTCTCAGAAAGATAATTTCAATTTGGATATTAAAAATAATGACAGAACACGTTTTTTAAAGAAAAATAAAAATAAAAATAAAACTGATTCACTGAAGAGAGTTTTGCCACATTTTCTGAGAATGTTTGTTGTTGTGACGTATTCTCACAGACTTCCAAATCATATGGGGAAAAATAAAAACTATAAAAAGTATTTTATGCACAAAGCCCAATAATGTTGTTCAACTCATGACTTTTCTTAACTTTCTCAAATTTCTAAAGAAATAGGATTTTCATATCGATAAACAGGTATCATCGATATCACAACATAATGTTTTGTGATCTCACACGCATTTCTTAAAAAAATATCCAATTTTATTTGTATTTTTTCATCACAATAAGTTCTTCAGCAGTTCATAATTTTTCAATGAAAATATTTGAACTGTGACATATTGTCTCATATAATGATTTAAAACTCACAAAAAAATATACAGAAAATTTGAAACAGAAGAAATGAAACATCCAAATTCATCAACAATTAATCTTGTTGAAGTTATCAGAAAGAAAATCGAAGAATTATGTTTCATTTCAAAGTGAAGCAGAAACAGAAAATAATTAATAACGAAAAAATTGTCAATAAAAAAATGTTTCTTCAGATTTGTGACAATCAATAAAATATTCATTTGAATTCTGAAGATTTTTCAGAAATTCAAAATCTATTTAATGTTGAATTTTTGTTTCCAGCAACTTTTTTCTGTTTCTGCTTCACTTTGAAATGAAACATAATTCTTCGATTTTCTTTCTGATAACTTCAACAAGATTAATTGTTGATGAATTTGGATGTTTCATTTCTTCTGTTTCAAATTTTCTGTATATTTTTTTGTGAGTTTTAAATCATTATATGAGACAATATGTCACAGTTCAAATATTTTCATTGAAAAATTATGAACTGCTGAAGAACTTATTGTGATGAAAAAATACAAATAAAATTGGATATTTTTTTAAGAAATGCGTGTGAGATCACAAAACATTATGTTGTGATATCGATGATACCTGTTTATCGATATGAAAATCCTATTTCTTTAGAAATTTGAGAAAGTTAAGAAAAGTCATGAGTTGAACAACATTATTGGGCTTTGTGCATAAAATACTTTTTATAGTTTTTATTTTTCCCCATATGATTTGGAAGTCTGTGAGAATACGTCACAACAACAAACATTCTCAGAAAATGTGGCAAAACTCTCTTCAGTGAATCAGTTTTATTTTTATTTTTATTTTTCTTTAAAAAACGTGTTCTGTCATTATTTTTAATATCCAAATTGAAATTATCTTTCTGAGAAAAAAAAAAAAAATTAAAATAAAAAATAAAAAATATTCAGATTGTTGAAACATAAATATGAAGTATTTGATTGAAAACATTATATTTGTTGTTTTCAAGCCACTGTTTGAAGTTGTGCTGGGACAAAAATAATTGAGATTCCAATATGTTATTGGGATACAATAATTATGTGATCCAAAACCACACAAGAGTTTTTGGTTCAGATTTAATGATTGAATCATTTTCTATCAAACAAATTGTGGATGCATTTCATTGTCATTCAATCGATCTCCATTCATTTTTGGCAACACACAAACAATAAACTCTTCGAATTTCTTTATCTGTTTCTTTCTTTCTTTCTTTTATTTTATTTATGTTTTGCTGGACAATGAGATGAGAAAGGCCAATAATAACAATAACAACAACAACAGAAACAACAACAACAACAACAACAAAAATAAGAAAGAAAGAAAATGTTAAAGAAACAATAGAAACAAAATAATAATAACATAACTATGTTTAGTTCATGAAGTTGTTTGAAATAAACAGAAAAAGAGAATTGTTTTGAAAGACACTGAAAAGAAAGCTTTGAGTATTTTTTCAAGTTTTTCTTTGTCAATAATTTGAACAGAAATAAATCAAAATACAATTTTATGAATAAACACAAAATTAAAATTATAAGTATTACTATTATGCAAAAGTCTTGTTTGTTTGTTTCAAATTCGAATAAAATTTGTGACAATTTTTTATTTTAAAAAAGAAATCTGAATGGAAAAAAGGAAAGAAAGAAAGAAAGAAACTTGAATCAAAAATTCTCTCCAATCCCCGCTCACCATCCAAAGCATTGAATTTGATATTTTTTTAAAATGTTGTCATTTCAATAAATTTTTGATAAAACAAAACGATATTATAATTTAAAGATATCACATCACATAATGATTAATTTTTTTTTAAAAATGCATATGAAAAAAAAAAATTATTATGCCAAGCAAACAAATTTCAAAAGAGATCAAATAACAATAATTCTGTCCATTGATCCTGGCCAAAAAAAAAAAACAATTGTTTTGCAACATTCATATCTTTGATCTCCACACCAACCATCGACAGTTGTGACAGCACCACCACAAACACTGACGAAGACACCACATAGTCTCCTGAAGAAACACTCGTGGTGATCACAACATCCTCCAACGAGAGTGACCCACTCCCATCAGACACCACAACCACACTCGGTGAAGGAATTGAAATTGAGTTGCAATCAACCTTTATGTGCAATAAACCAAGGTGACCTGTTGTCACACTGAATAGCGTTCCTGCTGCTGATGGAGATGAAAGTGCTCCTGTTCCAATCGAACATTTCTCTTTGTCTTTCCCAATGACTGAAATCTTCTTCGATCCAATCTCAATAGTTGTTGCCTCGCTTGTGTGATCCCCTTCCATCAATGTGATTGCCAAGCTTATCTGCACCTCACACATCTCAAAAGCTTTCTTCACTGTTTTGCATGCAAATGTTGTATTTGCCCCACACAGCTCATACAAATCATTTCCACTCACTGACACATAGATCGTCTTGTCCTTCAGCCAATCCATTTTCATTGTTTGATCATATGTCCAAACACTTGCATTCGAGTAGTTGTATGCAAAGCAGATCCTCTTATCATCTGCATTCGTTGTGTAACATTCATAGAATGGATTTCCTGACTCTAAATACAGATTGTATGTATCTGCAAATTCAGCATCATGCCCACGTGGATAAGTTGCATCCCTGCAACTGCATTCATGAAAAAATAAGAAGAAGCAGTACAGTTTATTATCAGGTGCTGTTGCTCGATTTGGATGCAAACATAACCCCCCTCCCTCTCTAAATGCTGAACATGAAATAAATTGAATGCTCCTCATTTTGAATTGCGTGGCAGGAACATTGTAACAATACATACCTCCACCACAATTCCCAGATAGCGAGCATGAAGCGAAACTGCACTCAAACACACACGCACTCTCCCCTCCTCCTTTTTCTTCTCCAATGCATCCTGTTCCTGAAACCTGAAAATTATCAAGATAAAGCCCTCCTCCGCGATTATTTGCTTCACAATTCTGGAATTCACATCCGCTGATCCGAACACACGATGAAATCGTCAAAATGAACATTCCACCCCCTCGATAACTTTGCGCAGTGCATGAATCAAATGTGTCATTCACTATCTCAACTGATTTAATGTTGTAGCAATTTATTCCGCCTCCTGCATAATGAGCATAGCAGCTGCTGAAAGTGCAATGAGAAACAGACACAGAGGCAGATGATTGACTGAACATGCAGATAGCCCCTCCACTCGATTTTCCATCTGAAACAGAATCGCTTGTTCCCGTTGTCTTCGATCCATTCCATTCACACCAAATAAATGTATTCGCTCCATTTTCTGTTTCATTTTGTCTGTCTGTTTTCAATGGTGCCTCTGAAGTTCCTTCACATACAACATTTCTTGTCCGACAACACCCAATGAATGAGGTGTTTGAGGCAGTCAGAGAGGCAAAGGGATTGTTGAGGGAAGGAACAATCCCGCCATCATACGCATCGCAAACTGATGAAAATGAGCAACTATTCATCAGACATGAGGTTTGGGTAGACGTAGTTGTTTGAGATGAACATTCTGAAGATGCTGTCGAGATGTTCAAAAATATTAGTTTGAAGAGGGATACAAAAGGTATGGAAGGTGAAGCGAAAAATTGGTAAAAATATGAGAAATGCAATTCGCTCACTGAAATTCTTCCTTTTCCTTCTCTCATTTGCTATATGTCTGCATTCTTTACAACAAGCATACTATGACTCTCATTGTGAATTTAGAATAGATCCCGCTATATCTGTGCCTTTTTTCCTAACTCTTCTGCTGCGCATAAAAAGAATCTCACACATACTGCAAAAAATAATTAAAAAATATGAGCAACAGAAAAATTAAAAAAATTAAAAAAAAATTAAAAAAAAATAAAAAAATATGAGCAACAGAAAAAATTAAAAAATTACAATAACTGTTAAAATACGAAATTTAAAAAAATAAAATTAATTAATATAAATCTCAATAAAACTGTACCATTTTTTTCGTATTCTTTCAATTCATTCTTCATCAAATAATTTTTCATCCTTCATCCAACAATCCCTTGCTCACATCATTTCCTCTACTATATGCATAACAATATTCAGCCCCATTCAATGGTATTCTGGGCTGCAAATAAAGGATCAGTTGTTTGAACAATTTAACAGATGCCTGGATTCTGAAAAGGTGATTGATGAAGAAATCTTAAAAACAAATTTCAATGATGAATATACATACGTCCAGTTATTAGAATTCAAAATTTAAATTGTTGCATTTCCTTGAATGCCCAAATTACAAATATTGTTATTCAAAACTTCAAATTCGTTGAACTGTTGTTGCTGCCTCGTGTCGCCACAGAACATAAAAATTTTTATTCTGCAACAATATTTTGTTTAGCGATCCCTCATTTGGCGGATGGATAATTTTGTTCTTTCAAGCTCAACGATCTGAATATCCATAATAGCCAGCATGAAAATATTGAACATTGTTTCTCTTCATTGTTCCTTGGCGAACATGCAAATATTAGATAGAATGGTGTGACCTCCGATATTTATTTATTTATTTTTTTGATAGTTTTAAATTTTTTTTTCACCTGTTTCTTCTTTCCAAACATATGCAAATTTAATATAAATGATAAAAATTTTGTTGTTTTTTTGAATGCAACGTGCTTTCGAAAATGTTGGAGATGGGCAACACAAAAAAGTTCACAGGCTTGCATTCATTGTTGCATTAGAATTCTTGTCTATTGCATTTCTTTCTTTTTTTCATTGAAGAATTGTTTTCTGGGCTTGGATGCTGGAATAAGGAAGAGCAGAAGCAAAAAATTAAGTGGAGAATGAAGCGATGAACGAGATGGATAAAGAAGAATTGAAATCTATTTTCACGAAAGAACTGTTTGATAATATGAACAAAATGGTTGAAGAAAAGAAACAGTCGATAGAGAATGCATATGTCTTGTCGAAGCACATTGAATGCTGCAAAGAGCTGGAAAATGCATGGAATCAATGCATTGAAAAATCTTTGGTGAACAAAAAGAATGAAAGGATGATTGTTTGTGAAAATGAGAAGAAAGATACAAAGAAAGAAAATAGTCTTGTTTGTCTTTGTGAATGCTATCTTTTGCTTAACAACCAATTTTTTTTTTTTCAAAGTTGTTCCCAATCTGCGTGACTTGTCTTCTAAAAGTCTTGTTGAAGAAAGAGGAAAGAGGAAAGTGAGGAAGTTGAAAAAAGAAGAAGAGATGGATTTGTTGGTGTTGAGCAAAATATGAGAATTTGATATTTGAGAACCGCCAACTTCATTTTTGCTGTTTTTGAATAACACCCTCATTTTTGATAAGAAATTGAACAAAGAGAAGCTTTGGGAGGAGATGGAAGATATCATCTTTCATCGCCATGGGGAGCCTCAATGAGGCGCAGCTTGAATATCGGTGTGCAAAGATGTTTTTGATGGGCAGGGTCCTCTGTGAAGGAGGCTTGGAAGAACTTGTCTCCAACGAGATGCATTTTGGGGGAGAGGGCACAAAGGAACTGGAAGAGCGGACAGGACGCGTGGATTGGAAGAGGAAGGGAAAAGCGAAAGGGGGAAAAGAAGACAAGATTATCATCGAGATGGCTCGTTGCTTAGAAGCCTGATGTCCGCTAATGTTGTGAGAAGAATGAAGAATTTGGAGTGGCTATGGGCATCATTGCGAGAGTGTTGAGGGAAGCGAAGGGTGATGATGGAGAAATCAGCAAGCAATGGATGAATATTCTCCAAGGCGCAGTGGATAACCAAGATGTGAAAGCTGAAGGCTTGTCAGAAAGCAGAGCAGCCGATGCAGTTTTTGAGAACGATCTGATCAGATGGAGCAAAAGCGTGACTTGCGGATGAATTGAAGCTTCTGAGAAATCTTTGTGAAAAGCTGAAAGAAAAGACGGAGAGTGAAAGCCTCAACGCAAAACGAAAAGAGAGGAAAAGAAAGTTATTGGAAAAGATGGAAGAAGAAGAGAACGAAGGCTGCATTGTTGCGTCAGGCTGTTGCTTTGCGAATGGATCGTTTTTCTTTTCTTTTCTTTTCTTTTCTTTTCTTCTTGTTTTCTCTTTCAAAGCACTGATCATTGTTTTGTTTATTGCTGGGAAAATATTATTCTTATTCTTATTATTCTTATTATTATTATTTTGTTTGCAAAATTTCACTTCATTTGCCTT
Source organism: Monocercomonoides exilis (assembly GCF_001643675.1). Taxonomy (NCBI): domain Eukaryota; phylum Preaxostyla; order Oxymonadida; family Polymastigidae; genus Monocercomonoides; species Monocercomonoides exilis. The sequence goes on from NW_027150600.1 coordinate 392,624, forward strand.
TGAGCAGAACATTCGTTTGCCTGAATTGTGAAGGTATTCTTTCTTTTCAGTTGGGAAAACAAATGGAAGAGCTCTTTCAAACAAACTCAAGATAATGAAACCTCAAGGAAAGGCATCGGCGGAAAAGCACTTGCGATGCTTTCTCTTTCTCTTGACCAGCATGCCTCGCAAAATGAAGTGAATATATTTATTAAAAAAATGAAAATAGAAAATGAATCACTCAAAAAAAAAAAATACAAAAATAAAAAAAAAAAAACAAAAAAATGAGGAAAAACACATGAGATCAATGAAAGTGTAAAAGGCAATTTCAGATTGTTCTGTTTCATTTTATTCATCAACAGAAGGCAATTTTTTTGGTTGAATAACAACATGTCAGGCAAGCACATCATCCTTCAGCGTGCTTTTCCAAATGGAAAACTCAGAAAAGCAGGTGCTGAATTCGACATATTTCACATCAACACTTTGCCAGAACGGATCATCAAATAAAATGACAATCCGACAAGCCATCAGAAAAAAATCATTTCAAATAAGATTCTTCTGCTTGTCTCTGATCATTCTTGCACTTTATTATCTCTTGCATTTTTGTCAGAACTCGTTCTCCCACCACACTCCATTCCTCTTTTCTTTCAGCCTTGCATCTGCTATTTCTTCTTTTTGACTTTCTTCTTCTTCTTCTTCTTCTTCTTCCATTCTTCAATCTCATTCTTTTCAGATATATTCAACAAAGCGCTCCCTTCCTTTCCCAACAACAATAATCTTCTTTTCTCCAATCTCAATTGTTGTTGTCTCGCTTGTGTGATACCCTTCCATCAGTGTGACTGACAGACTCACCTGGATCACGCTCCGAATGACTGCAACGCCAATGGTTCTGCATGCACTTGACTCATCCAATCCGCACAACTCTTCTTCGCCACCACCACTCACTGCCACAAATCTGTTGAGAATCCCTCTCTTCAGCCAATCCTTTTTCATTGTTTGGTCATATGTCCAACTACTTCCCGTATAATCATATCCATAACATACTCTCTTCTCATCTGTGTTTGTGGTGTAGCATTCATAGAACGGATTGTTTGAAGATAAATAAAAATTGTAGCGATCATAATACATCACATCATGCCCATAAGGAGGATTGGCTGAGCATTTGCATTCATGGAAGAACAAAAAATAACAATAAATTTTATCATTTGGCGCTGTTGCTTGATTCGGATAAAAATACAATCCTCCTCCAGTCGACACAGCCGAACATGAAATAAACTGAATGCTCCTCATTTTGAATGCTGCAGGAACAGTCACACAATACATGCCTCCACCCCAATTATTTGCAAGAGAGCACGAAGTGAAACTGCAGTCAAACACACACGAGCTCCCTCCTTCTCCGTCTTCTTCCCCAATGCATCCAGATCCTGAAACCTGAAAATTGTCCAATCTCAACCCTCCACCATCGTGGTGTGCCTTACAATTCTGGAAGTCACATCCGCCGATCCGAACGCATGTTGAAATCGAATAAACATACACCCCTCCTCCAACCCAAGTTTGCGCAGTGCATGAATCAAATGTGTTGTTCACAATTTCAACCGATTTTATTGTATGGCACATGATCCCACCACCAATGTAATGAGCGTAGCAATCATTGAATGAACAATGAGATACAGAAAGTTCTCCAGAATTGAGATTGTACATGCAGATGGCCCCTCCACTCGATTTTCCATCTGAAACAGAATCATTTTCTCCTGTTGTTCTCGAGCCGTTCCACTCGCACCAAGTGAATGAATTTGCTCCATTTTCTGTTTCATTTTGTCTCCCTGGAGTCAACTTTCTGTCTGAAGTTCCAATATATTCAACATTTCTTGTCCGATAACATCCCACAAACGAGGTGTTTGAGGCAGTCAGAGAAACCAAGGGGTTGTTGAGGGAAGGGACAATTCCGCCATCATATGGATCATTAACAAACGAGAATGAGCAGCTGTTCATAAAACATGATGTTTGGAGAAATGTAGTTGTTACAGGCGAACATGCCTCATTTACTGTTGATATGTTGAAAAATGTGAGTTGTGAGAAGGAAACAAGGAGCATCGAGGGAGTTGAAAGGAATAGGGCTTGATTCTCTCACTGAAATACTCTTCCTTTCCCTCTCTCATTTTCCATAAGCCTACCATGCCTCTCAACGAGATATTCATCAAAATCCAAATGAGCTTGAGCTCCCTTTTCCTGCCTCTTCTCCTGCTTCTGAAATGCATATCCCCAAAAGAAAAGTATCTTTTTCCTTCAGTGCCTCCAAATTGAAACAAGAACATAACCTTCTTCGTCATTTGCTTTCCCTAAAATCTCTTTTTTCTTCTGTTGTCGTCTTCTGCCTTTTTTCAACATTCCATTTGCATCCATTGCTCTTGACGACTCATGCAAATGCACTTTTGCCATTTAAAAAATAACAGTAAAAATTCTGAAAAAAAAAATAATAAACTGAAGAAATATTAAATAAAATATGGAAAAAAAAAAAAGAAAATTGAAAGAATATTTGAAAATAAATTTGAGATAAAATATCAAAAAATATGACTTTTGAGATATAATCCTTATACCTTTTTCTTCTCGAAACCTTCCGCTTCATTTTCCGCTTCTTCACTTCCCTTCTCTTCTCCTCATTCTCTTCTCCTTCTCTTGTTCCCTCGTTTCTCTCATCTCAGTCTCATAACCCTTCTTCTCTTCCTTGATTCATTCAATCCATGTCTTCCGTCTCTCTCTTCTGCCTTCCTCTCAAATAAAACAAGGCACTTCCATCCCTCCTTTCCTCACCTTCTCCAACCATGCAACTCACACAAAAAAGAGCACTCATCCCGCCATTCCCTCTGCCTCGAGCACAATCAACACAAAACGCGGAAAAATAGCATGCCTTGAGTGCTGTGTGCTGCTCCATAGCCGTTGCGCTGCTTCGCTCATCCCCAGCACTTCAAGCGCACATCCCATTTTCTGTCATGGCAATATCAGGAACGTCAGGGACATGTCCGTCCTTTTATCCCTTGGCTCTCCTCACACACATTGCATGTGCTTGCCTCAATTCATCCCTCGTTGCTGCCAATGCTCGTCTGCTTCAAAAATGACAAAAACGAAGAAGAAGAAGAAGAAGAAGAAGAAAGACTTATCCGCCTGTTGCAGTTGGCGGCAGATATGACAAAGTCGCTTTGTTGCCATCGCCCGCAACAACTGTAGCAAAACAGCCCAACCCCAAATTAGCAGCCGAACAGAGCCTCAAAAAATACTGAACTTTGCCAGCAGAAGTCGAAATACTGTTGATGGAGACGGGAAGAAGATGATTCCCAACTCAAATTGCTGTATAACTGCCCATGGCAACGAAACGCCAAGCTTTCCACTCGCCCTTGTAGCAGCTCGGTGAAGGTTGAAGAACGGTAACAGCTGCAGGGTGCTTCACTTGTCTTGCCATTCTTGCAGGAACACAGGCCGAGACTGATGCTTTTGTCACACATTATTCTTTTTCATTTAAGCACGAATTTTTGGGAAGTCTTGCTTCTCTGCACATATTCCACAAAACATACATGCATCTTTCCAACGGCAGCAGCAGCTGTTTTACTCCCATTGATGTCCCTGACCTCCACTCTCATTGCTTTGTTATATTTCCATTCCTTTTATGTGATAAATATCCTTCCCTCGATATTGCCTGCCACTTTCCTTGCCCCAAAAAAATACCACAAACTTCTCATTTACCTTATGTTCCAAAATTCTATATAATTTTGTGCAGATTTTATCCTTCGCAGAATTCCTTCTGATTATCTTCATTCAACAAAATATCAATTGAATTTGTTTTCACCTCTTGTTCCAAATAAAAACCATATATCTTGCGTAACTTCATTTATTTCCCAATGCCTATATAATAATCTGCTCCGTTCTCATCGTATTGCTCCACAAAGCGGAGATTGGCCATTTCAACAATAACTCATATTCCTGCACTTTGGAGAGGATACGGATGGAAATATCTTCACAATCAATAGAACTATATAAATTACAAACATTATGTCTTTTTGTGTGATTGATGAAATTGTTGTGTTCCCCTTGGCCACCCAATTACCAACAATCATCAGATAGAATTCCAATAATATTGCATCTCACCATTGTCTGTTGTCACACAGGAAATAATATTCCTAGCTCTACAGGTAATGTTCACTCACGGATTTCTCATTCTGTGAATGGAATATTCCGTTTTTTCAAATCTGATGATCATTGAATCCATTACAAAAAAGACTCAAACCAACAAATCATTTTGATATTTTCTTTTCTCGGCAATGGCTGAGTGAAAATGGACGTGGTTGAGAAGGGTGTGTGGAAACAAAAATTAAACTTGTTTTGGGTATATATTTGTTCATTTTCTGAATTTCATGTGTTTGGCAGTGTTTGATTTCTAAGCGAGATTGTTTGCGGGGAGCAGGGTTCAGCTTGTGGCTGATCAGAGAAGCGGATGCGCACATAGAGAAAATGGTGCTTGCAGCAGCTATGTTTGATGGGATGATTTTTCAGCAGTTCGTTTTTTGGAAAAGAAAGGCGAGCGTGGGAAACAATGTTTGTGAGAAGGAGAAAGAAAGGGGAGAGGAATGGAGAGTGCGGGGTGGAGTGCATGTTTGGCGGAGGAACATATTGCAGCTGGGATTTATATACACATATTTTTTATTTTAAAGGGGGTGACAAAAGCGAGTTGGATGTTGTATTTTTGGGAGCTGATGGCTGGCGATGTTTGGGGATGCAGTCATGCTCATCTGGGCAGTCGAGGCAGCACAGGAAAGGGACTGTGCGATTGTTTTGTGAGCCCTTCGGGGTGTAGGAGGAGACAGGTTTGGTGATTTGTTTCATGAGAATTTATATATTTTATATTTAATTTTATTTTATTTTTCTTTATTGAGGATATTGAGTGAATTGCCGAAAGATGCATGGAAAGCCATCACATGTTGCCTGAGGGATGGCGATGGAACTCTGACTGTTTTTTTTAAGCCTTGCTTGAAGAATGAGAAGAAGAGGGGAAGAAGAGATATTTTATATTTTTTTTTTGGAATGAGGGCTGGATGGAGGAAGATGAGAAGAGAAGAATGGTGAGAGTGAGGTTGAATGGGTAATGGAAGAGCGGGAGAGAACAACATTTAATTTTTTCTTTATTTGGAATTGGGTTTGAAAGGCGAAGGCGTGGTGTGTGTGGTGCTTGGAGTGGATGATGTTGGGGTGAGAGTTAATTGGAGAGAGGCAAACAGGTGACGAGGGGAGTGAAGTGATATGAAGATTTGTGGAGGTATTTTATTCTTGTTTGTTCATTTTCTTCATGTTCTATTTTTTATTTGTATTTTTGAATTTTTGATTTCATTGATGTGTGATGCGATCAGGTGTTGCCAGAAGCGCTGGGGGAGCATGAAACATGGGACATGGAAACAGTACTTTTTTCTGGGACAGTCCTGGGAAAAATTGGGAGAAATCAGCAACTGAAGAGCGTTTGGCAGAATGATCCAGGCGGAAAAAACTGAAGAGAATGGGGAAGAAATTTTTGTGGAATTTTTTTTAACAAAAATCTTTTTGGAAGCAGCAGCAAAAGAAGAGGCAGAATAAGGGGAACTCAAGCTCAATGGGATAATTTTTTGACATGGCGCTAAGAGGCATGGGGAAGGGGGAGAAGGAAAAGGAAGAATTTCTGTGAATGAAATTCATTTCTCTTCATTTTGCCAATTTTTCGCTTCACCCTCTTTTCCTCTTGTATTCCTCTCACATCTGACATTTTTCAACATCACAACAGCATCTACAGATTGTCCATCTCCAACAACTACATTTTCTCAAATATCAAGTTTTATGAACAGTTGCTCTATCTCATCAGTCTGTGATGCATATGATGGCGGAATTGTTCCTTCACTCAACAACCTCTGTGCCTCTTTGACTGCCTCAAACACCTCATTCGTTGGGTGTTGCAGAACAAGAAATGTTGAATGCACTGGAACTGCAGAGGTTCCATTGAAGCCAGACAGACAGAACGAAACATTCAATGGAGCAAATACATTCACGTGGTGCGAGTGGAACGGATCGAAGGCTGCTGGAGAAGTTAGCTCATACGCCGATGGCTCTTCGAATGGTGGAGCAATTTGCATGTTCAGCTTATCGTCTGGAATGCTTTCAGTGAAATGCTGTTCGTTCAGTGGATGTGAAGCGTATTATTCGGGAGGAGGCATTCATTGCTACAACATCAAATCGGTTGATATAACAAATAACACATTCGACTCATGCACTGCTCGAACATGGATTGGAGGAGGGATGTGCATTTTAACAATTACAATTTGTGTTCGGATCAGCGAATGTGAATTCCAGAATTGCAAAGCGAATAGCTATGGAGGAGGACTTTATCTTGGTGATTTTCAGGTTTCAGGAATAGGATGCATTCCAACAGAAAATGAAGGAGGGGAGAGCGCGTGTGTGTTTGACTGCAGTTTCACTTCATGCTCGATAACAAACAATGGAGGTGGGGGTATGTATTGTGCTACTGTTCCTGCAACGCAATTCAAAATGAGGAGCATTCAGTTCATCTCATGTTCAGCATCTGCACATGGAGGGGGTTTGAGATTGCATCCCAACAGACCAACAGCGCCTGGAGATGGAATCTATTGTTATTTCCTGTTCTTTCACGAATGCAAATGTTCGGCCAATCCTCCTTATGGGCATGATGTTGAATATGCAGATTATTACAGTCTTTATTTGAGTTCAGGAAATCCGTTCAAAGAATGCGATACAACGAACGCAGATGAGAAGAGAATGTGCTACGCCTACAACTACTCAAATGCAAATGCTTGGGCATTTCAGCACACAGAAAAGAAGGAATGGCTGAAGGATAAGACGATTTATGTTTCGGTGAATGGGAATGATTCATATGAGCTGTGTGGGGCGAATGAATCAAATCCGTGTCTGACAGTGAAGAATGCGTTTGAGATGTGTAAGATACAAATAAGCTTGACAATCACGCTGATGGAAGGGGATCACACAAGCGAGGCAACAACTATTGAGATTGGAACAAAGAAGATTTCAGTCATTGGGAAAGACAAAGAGAAATGTTCGATTGGAACAGGAGCCCTTTCATCGGTAGGAACGCTGTTCAGTGTGTCAACAGGTAATCTTGGTTTATTGCACATGAAGGTTGATTGCAACTCATCGGTAAGTCCTCATTCATGAATATTTAAGTGTTGTTAATGAGGTGTGCTTTGGGAGTGAATGCACAATAGTAGAAAATATCTTTTTGTTTGGCACATGATGCACTTTTATGCAACAAGTTTTGTTAACAGTCACAAGTACTGAGACATTTTCGGATATTTTTTTGTTTGTTAGTTTGTTTTGAGGGATTATAAACTTCAGTTTATCTATTTTTGTTTGAGAAATCAATGAAAATATGAACACAAAGTTAATTTGATAACAATGTGAATGTAATTTTTATTTTTTTGTTTTTTATTAAATCCTTTCAGAAAAGAGGGGAAATATCTATTTGATGCCAAAAAATAGAAAACAAATTATTGAAAAGATGAGTTATTATTTCTGAATGAAAAGAATTATTATTCTTTTATATTTTTGAATTGGAATAATAGAACATTTACGAATTGTTATTGGAAATAAAAATGCACCTCAATGACAAGTTATATCATATTTAATTGAACAATTTTATTTTTTGTTTTTTGCTGTTTTTGTCAAAGAACTTGGAAAAGAATATTTTTTTGAATTGATAAGAAGTTTGAAATCTGTTCAGCTTGTTCGATAATTATGTATTCATTTTTTTCATAAATAATCATCTTTCTTTTTTCAAATCAAATTAATCATAAGAAACTGACATTTCTCAAATTCTTCCTTCATAATTTTAATACAATCAAATAATTCGAATCGAGTTTGCGAATCTTCAAGAAAAACAAAAAAAACACTCAATGTTATTTTTAATAATAATTCAGTTAATGATTTATGAGATATTGATTTTGATAACTTTTGTTGAGTCAGATATTCATCAAAACCCCCATCCCCATTTTTTGTATTTGAAATCTTTTGTTATTTTTGTCAGTCTCATATTATCATCAAGATACATTCTTTGAAACATGAAATAAATGATCGACAAGTTTGGAAATGTTATTGTTATTGTTTTCTGATGTCTCAAACAGATCTTGAGTTGTGTTGTAATGTTCTTGTGATCAAAGACTTGCTCGTATTTCCATTGACATTTTGAGACCAGTTATTTTCCTGTGATGAGTGAATCCACCATTCACACATTTTTATTTCATTTCTCCAAACAGTTCATATCTTTCAAAACACTTTTTAATATTCATTGATCAATTCACCAATTGTTCTTCTTTTAAATCACTGAAAAGTCACAAATGTTTAATTTACATGTCTTATCAATCATTCCATTGAAAGAATAACTTCTTTATTCAATCTGAAATATTTCTTGTTATTGTCATATATGTTCACAAATGAATTTTTCATTTTGAAAAATCTCAAACGTTTGATTTTCTGGTCAATCGAAAGCTGAGTTATTTCATCAGCTTTCACATCACCTTATTTATTTCTATTAGACGAGACAAATAAACAAATTTCATTGTTTTGAATTTGATGTTTCAAAAAAGGAATTTGAAAGATTTGTCAAGAAAGCTGATGAAATAATGAGATGTTTGATTGACCAGAAAATCAAACGTTTGAGATTTTTCAAAATGAAAAATTCATTTGTGAACATATATGACAATAACAAGAAATATTTCAGATTGAATAAAGAAGTTATTCTTTCAATGGAATGATTGATAAGACATGTAAATTAAACATTTGTGACTTTTCAAAAAAAAAAAAGGGATGATTTAAAAAGAAGAACAATTGGTGAATTGATCAATGAATATTAAAAAAGTGTTTTTGAAAGATATGAACTGTTTGGAGAAATGAAATAAAAATGTGTGAATGGTGGATTCACTCATCACAGGAAAATAACTGGTCTCAAAAATGTCAATGGAAATACGAGCAAGTCTTTGATCACAAGAACATTACAACACAACTCAAGATCTGTTTGAGACATCAGCAAATGAAAACCAGAACTTCACAGAAATCATTCCCCAATAACAATAACATTTCCAAACTTGTCGATCATTTATTTCATGTTTCAAAGAATGTATCTTGATGATAATATGAGACTGACAAAAATAACAAAAGATTTCAAATACAAAAAATGGGGATGGGGGTTTTGATGAATATCTGACTCAACAAAAGTTATCAAAATCAATATCTCACTAATCAATAACTGAATTATTATTAAAAATAATATTGAGTGTTTTTTGTTTTTCTTGAAGATTCACAAACTCGATTCAAATAATATGATTGTATTAAAATTATGAAGGAAGAATTTGAGAAATGTCAGTTTCTTATGATTAATTTGATTTGAAAAAAGAAAGATGATTATTTATGAAAAAAATGAATACATAATTATCGAACAAGCTGAACAGATTTCAAACTTCTTATCAATTCAAAAAAATATTCTTTTCCAAGTTCTTTGACAAAAACAGCAAAAAACAAAAAATAAAATTGTTCAATTAAATATGATATAACTTGTCATTGAGGTGCATTTTTATTTCCAATAACAATTCGTAAATGTTCTATTATTCCAATTCAAAAATATAAAAGATAAAAAAATTTTTTTCTCATTCAGAAATAATAACTCATCTTTTCAACAATTTGTTTTCTATTTTTTGGCATCAAATAGATATTTCCCCTCTTTTCTGAAAGGATTCAATAAAAAACAAAAAAATAAAAATTACATTCACATTGTTATCAAATTAACTTTGTGTTCATATTTTCATTGATTTCTCAAACAAAAATAGATAAACTGAAGTTTATAATCCCTCAAAACAAACTAACAAACAAAAAAATATCCGAAAATGTCTCAATGCTTGAGATTGTTAACAAAACTTGTTGCATAAAAGTGCATCATGTGCCAAACAAAAAGATATTTTCTACTATTGTGCATTCACTCCCAAAGCACACCTCATTAACAACACTTAAATATTCATGAATGAGGACTTACCGATGAGTTGCAATCAACCTTCAAATGACTCATTTCAAGATAACCTGTAGTCACACCGAATAGCGCTCCAGCTGCTGATGGTGGAGAAGATAATAAAAGTGCCCCTGTTCCAATCGAACTCTTATCTTTGCCTTTCCCAATGACTGAAATCTTCTTTTCCCCAATCTCAATAGTCGCTGTCTCGCTCACATGATTCCCGTCCATCAGCGTTATTGTCAAGCTTATCTGTATTTCGCACATCTCAAACGCCTTCTTCACTGTCAGACACGGAAATGTTGTATTTGCCCCACACAACTCAAAATTATCATCTCCACCAACAGAGACATAGATCGTCTTATCTTTCAACCACCACTTCTTTTCTGTATGCTGACGAGACCAAACATTTTCTGCTGAGTAGTTATAAGAAAAGCAAACTCTCTTATCATCAACATTTGTCGTATAGCATTCAAAGAAAGCATTTCCAGAACCCAAATATGCATTATATGAATCATAAAATATCAAATCATGCCCATATGGAGCGGATGTGGTTCTGCACTTGCATTCATGGAAGAACAAAAAATAACAGTAAATTGTTTCATTTGATGTGGATGCTCGATTTGGATAAAAGCTTAATCCTCCGCCATATCCATTTGCTGTACATGAAATAAATTGAATGCTCCTCATTTTGAACTGACTTGGAACAGTCACACAACGCATGCCTCCGCCGCCGGTATTTGTTATTGAGCATGAAGTGAAGCTGCAGTCAAACACACACGCGCTCTCCCCTCCTTCATTTTCTGCTTCAATACATCCAGTTCCTGAAACCTGAAAATAATCTAATTTTAACCCTCCCCCTAGGCCACTAGCTTTACAATTTTCAAACTCACATCCACTCACCCGAGCACATGTTGAAACGTCATATAAATATACACCTCCCCCATATCGATTTGAGGAGATGCAGCAATTGAAAGTGCTGCTTTCAACAGTCGCTGCTTTGATAGTATAGCACATAATCCCTCCTCCACACCAATATGATGAGCAGTCGTTGAACGCGCAGTGAGAAACGGTAAGTGTTCCAGATGTCAAATCACGCATGAATATTGCTCCTCCATTCGAGGCTTGATTTGAATAATCGTCGCTCTTCTCAGTAGCCTTCGATCCGTTCCACTCGCACCAAATAAATGAATTTTCTCCATTTTCTGTTTCGTTTTGCCTCCCTGGCTGTTTCTTATTATCTGCATTTCCTTCACATTTCACGTTTCTTGTCCGGCAGCATCCAATGAACGATGTGTTTGAGGCAGTCAAAGATGCCACGGGGTTATTGAGTGAGGGAACAATCCCGCCATCATATGCATCACAAACAGACGAAAATGAGCAGCTGCTCATCATACAAGTGGTTTGGGTTGACGTAGTTGTTTGAGATGAACATTCTGAAGATGCTGTTGAGGTGTTGAAAAATGTCAGATGTGAGAGGGATATTAGGGGAATGGAAGGTGAAGAGAAAAATTGGAAAAAAAGAGGAAAAGTGTGATTTGCTCGCTGAAATTCTTCCTTTTTTGCCTCCTTCTCTTCCCCATACCTCTTAGCGCCATGTCAAAAAATATCACATTGAGCTTGAGTTCCCCTTATTCTGCCTCTTCTTTTGCTGCTGCTTCCAAAAAGATTTTTGTTAAAAAAAATTCCACAAAAATTTCTTCCCCATTCTCTTCAGTTTTTTCCATTTCGCTCATTCTGCCAAACGCTCTTCGGTTGCTGTTTTCTTCCAATTTTTCCCAGGACTGTCCCAGAAAAAAGTTGTGTTTCCACATCCCATGTTTCATGCTCCCCCAGCGCTTCTGACAGCACCTGATCGCATCACACATCAATCAAATCAAAAAATACAAATAATAAATGATATGTGAAGAAAATGAACAAACAAGAATAAAATACCTCCACAAATCTTCATTTCCCTTCACTCCCCTCATCCCCTGTTTGCCTCTCTCCAATTAACTCTCACCCCAACATCATCCACTCCAAGCACCACACACACCACGCCTTCGCCTTTCAAACCCAATTCCAAATAAAGAAAAAATTAAATGTTGTTCTCTCCCGCTCTTCCATTACCCATTCAACCTCACTCTCACCATTCTTCTCTTCTCATCTTCCTCCATCCAGCCCTCATTCCAAAAAAAAAATATAAAATATCTCTTCTTCCCCTCTTCTTCTCATTCTTCAAGCAAGGCTTAAAAAAAACAGTCAGAGTTCCATCGCCATCCCTCAGGCAACATGTGATGGCTTTCCATGCATCTTTCGGCAATTCACTCAATATCTTCAATAAAAAAAATAAAGAAATAAACAGAAAATTTAATATAAAAAATATATATAAATTCTTATGAAACAAATCATCAAACATGTCTCCTCTTTCACCATGAAAGGCTCACAAAACAATCGTACATTCCCTTTCCTGTGCTGCCTCGACTGCCCAGATGAGCATGACTGCATCCCCAAACATCCTGTCTCGACCTCTCATCCCCATCTCCTTGCTCCCCATCCCCTCCTCCATTCTCATATTGTTCATGTTAGCTATCGTCGATGTGTGCCTTCCAACACACACCCACCTCAATCCTCTTTTATCATCCCCACCCATCAGCTCCCAAAGTACAACATCCAACTCGCTTTTGTCACCCCCTTTAAAATAAAAAATATGTCTGTATAAATTCCACTTGCAATGTGTTCCTCCACCAAGCAGGCACTCCACCCCGCACTCTCCATTCCCTTCCCTTTCCTGCTCCTTCTCACAAACATTGTTTCCCACGCTCGCCTTTCTTTTCCAAAAAACGAACTGCTGAAAAATCATCCCATCAAACATAGCTGCTGCAAGCACCATTTTCTCTATGTGCGCATCCGCTCCTCTGATCAGCCACAAGCTGAACCCTGCTCCCCACAAACAAACTCGCTTAGAAATCAAACACTGCCAAACACATGAAATTCAGAAAATGAATAAAATATCCGCCAAACAAGTTTAATTTTTGTTTCCACACACCCTTCTCAACCACGTCCATTTTCACTCAGCCATTGCCGAGAAAAGAAAATATCAAAATGATTTGTTGGTTTGAGTCTTTTTTGTAATGGATTCAATGATCATCAGATTTGAAAAAACGGAATATTCCATTCACATAATGAGAAATCCGTGAGGGAGCATGACCTGTAGAGCTAGAAATATTATTTCCTGTGTGACAACAGACAATGGTGGAGATTCAAAAATTCTGAAATTCTGCCTGATGATTGTTGGAGATTGGATGGCCAAGGGGAACACAACAATTTCATCAATCACACAAAAAGACATAATGTATGTAATTTTCATTGTTCTATTGATTGTGAAGATATTTCCGTCTGTATCCCTTCCAAAGTGCAGGAATCCGAATTATTGTTGAAATGGCCAATCCCCGCTTTGTGGAGCAATACGATGAGAACGGAGCAGATTATTATATAGGCATTGGGGATCAAATGTAGTTACGGAAGATACATGATTTTTATTTGGAACAAAAGGTGAAAACAAATTCGACTGACGTTTCATTGAATGAAGATAAAAAGAAGGAATTCTGCAGAGGATAAAATCTGCACAAAATTATATAGAATTTTGGAACATAAGGTAAAGGAGAAGCTTTTTTGGGCAAAAAATGCAACTGGCAATATCGAGGGAAGGAAATTTATTACATAAAAAAGGCAAGAATTCAACGAAAAAAAAGGAGAGCCCCAAAATATCAGTTTTATTTATAAGGTTTTCCTGTTTTTCGGACTGTGCTGGGTAGACATGGAAGGCTGCGAAATTCTATTTCTGATTCCGCTTTTGCTTCAAAAGAGTGGAGAAACGCCAACTACGAGACATCCAATTATCGAATATTTGTTGGCAGTTGAACAACATTCAGGCCAACCGCTTTTGGATTTCATTCTTCGAAGGGACAGCCATTTTGAGTGAGCAATGTGATTATCATTCGAAGTTTGCTTTCTTCGATACCACAGCCGATGAAAGAGAATTCGATGGGTTTTGTTTTCTTCATTTGTTTTTCAACAAAGCTGTTGTTTCGCTCAGCTTCTATGTTTGTACATGGTCCATTGAATTTTGTGCATTGTGCATCAGAGAATGCATTTCAGAAGCATTGTCATCTGCATCAAGAGCATCGATGAATGAATGGCAACATTTCCATCCATCTTCCTCTTCGCTGTTGAAGCACAGCCAACTCATTCTCTTCGTTTTCATCAGGGTTTATCTTCCTCATCCGCGATCTCGTTGGCATTTGATGCCTTCCAATCACGCAGGCCGAAGAGCGACGTCCTTCAAGCACAGAAAGATGAGCATCCCTTCCTTCCTCTGCATCCCCTTTTCGTCTGCTTCAATCTGCCGATCGTTGTCGTCTATTTCTTCTTCCCCTTTTTCTTCTGTGAAGCGAGCTTGGCGAATGCCCAAAAGCACAAAGTGTGGTCATTCAAGCCACAAGCACCCAAAGTCTGCAAACGCTAATTTTTTTTTATTTTTTCGATTGAGATTATCTTCTATCTTCTTTATTTTTTTTTTTATTTCAAGATTTTGAAGGATGGAAAAAGCGACGCAAAAAAACATTTATTTTCTTTGCTTGATCATTTGTTGAAGGAAGGAGCAAGAAGGCGGAGAGGAAGGGACAGGGCAGGACGGAGAGAAGAAGAAGAAGAGGAGGAGGAGGAAGAAGAAGAAGAAGAAGAAGAGAGTAAAAAGAAAAAGAAGAAGATTGAATGAAAGTGAATGGATAGGAATGGCACTTGGGACGGGCCTGTAGGATTTGGTCGAATGGGTTGGAGCGATGCAGAAGCGGAAGGGATGCACAGAGGGTGGATGGTGTGTCATTCTGCTTTGTCTGAATTATTTCTTTGTTTTGAAATTAGTTTTGGAATATGTTTTTTATCATATAACTATATTCAATATTTATTTATTATTTAAATATATTTTGATTTTTCTATTTTTCAATTCAACTTCCGCGTTTCTTTTCCTCATTCTTCTTCTCCATTTTTTTTTAAAATCAACTTCGATCGCCTCTGTTTTATATTTGCATATCTGACAAATGAATATTCTTTATTCTTATCGATTTCATGACATTCTATGATATCAGCTCCCTGTTTCTTCTTCCTCTTCTTCCTCTTCTTCCTCTTCTTCCTCTTCTTCCTCTTCTTCCTCTTCTTCCTCTTCTTTCTCCACTTCCTCTTCTTCTTTATTATTATAGTTGTTATTGTTAGGAAAACGATGAGAAACGTGAATGTTGGCCTCTACAAAAGTTGCGAGGAGGGAAGGATGGCAGGCATCCAAGCGTAATGCCGCCGAGGTTGTTTCCTTTGCAGTTTGAGCAGTCAGCATTGAAAGAAGTGTGATGCAGATAGGCGATTGGTGTTTTCTCGCTGAGTGTGTATCTTTTTGTGGATGGGGCAGAAAGTGTGATTATTAGGCGGAAGGGGAAGAAGGGGACTTTGAGATTGGGAATTGGGAATTGCAGATTGGAGGCTTATTGAGGAATGAGCGAGGTGCAAGCGTGTAGAACAACAGGAGACGCTGTTTGCATTTCCTGTTTTGCTGGAAGAAAAAAGGAAAGGAAAGGAAATAAAGAGACAAGAATTAAAATTCGAAGAAAGGGAAGAAGGTTTGCTTTGCTTTCAATATTTTATTATTATTCAAAAATTATCTCTTGGTGTTTCTGTTATTATTGTTGTTGCGAACGTGCCAGCGGCATTAGAGCAGTTGGAAAGATTTTTGAAAGTGATGCAGAAATGTTGCGTTTGAACAAAAAAGCGAGTTCAACAATTCTTGGAGCTTGAGAAGAACATCGGGGAACAGCTTCATGATATCTTACAAAAGCAAAAGTTTTGTCGAAAAGGTGCACGTGGACTTTTTAGAAGGAGTTCTTTATACGCAGCAAAAGAATCGGGAAAGTGCATAAAAGCATTGGGATATTGAGGAACATCACATTAAAAGCATGGGGAAGAGGCAGAAAAGAGGAATTCAAGCTTGCTTGGATATTTTTCAATATTGCACAGAGAAGCAATACAGGCTTATGGCAAATAAGTGAAGGGAAAGGAAGAATTTCTGTGAGTGAGTCAAGCCCCGTTCCTGTCATCCCCTTCCATTCCCCTTATGTCCCTCTCCAGACTCACTTTTTCAACATCTCAACAGCAAATGATGCATGCTCACCTTCAGCAACTTCGTCAACCCAAACCACATGTTTTATTAACAGTTGCTCATTTTCATCAGTGTGTGATGCATATAATGGCGGGATTGTTCCTTCTCTGAACAACCCCTTGGCCTCCTTGACAGCCTCAAACACCTCATTCATTGGGTGTTGCAGGACAAGGAATGTTGTATGTGAAGGAACATCAGACAGAAAGTTGACTCCAGGGAGACAGAATACAACAGATAACGGAGCGAATACATTTGTTTGGTGCGAATGGAACGGCTCGAAAACAACAGGAGAAAGTGATTCATGGACTGATGGAATATCGAGTGGAGGGGCAATCTGTGTGAATGGTCTATCTTCAGCCTCTGTGTCTGTTTCGCATTGTGTGTTTAATAATTGTTTTGCATACAGCCGGGGTGGGGGATAATGTGCGCAAGCATAAAAGAAGTTAAAATAGAGAACAATTCATTTAATGCTTGCACCGCGCAAAATCAGCATGGAGGAGGAATGCTCATTTATACAATTTCAACATGTGTTCGGATCAGCGGATGTGAATTCCAGGATTGCACTGCAAACAGTCGCGGAGGAGGACTTTTTCTTGAAAATTTCCAGGTTTCGGGAACAGGATGTGTTGAAGCAGAAAATGGAGAAGGGGGGAAGTGCGTGTGTGTTTGACTGCAGTTTCACTTCATGTTCGGTTACAAATTATTATGGTGGAGGCATGCGTTGTTACAATGTTCCTAATCAATTCAAAATGAGGAGCATTCAGTTTATTTCATGTTCGGCAATACAAGAAGGAGGAGGATTGTATATTTATCCATATAGACAAACATCACAAGACAATATAATTTATTGTTATTATTTGTTCTTCCATGAATGCAAATGCTTGGCTAATACTCCACGTGGCCACGATATGATTTTTGTTGATACTCACAATGTCTATTTGAATTCTGGAATTCCGTTCAAAGAATGTTACACCACAAATACTGACAATCAGAGAGTGTGCTTTGCATACAATTATTCGAGTTCAGGATCTTGGGCATATCAGCACACGGAAAAGTGGGATTGGCTGAAGGACAAGACGATATATGTTTCAATGAATGGAAATGATGCATCTCCACTTTGTGGGGCAAATGAAACAAATCCGTGTCTGACGGTAAAGAAGGCGTTTGAGATGTGTGAGGTGCAGATTAGCTTGACAATCACGCTGATGGATGGGAATCACACAAGCGAGACAGCGACTATTGAGATTGGGGAAAAGAAGATTTCGGTCATTGGGAAAGGCAAAGATAAGAGCGCGATTGGAACAGGAGCGCTTTCATCAACAAGAGAGCTATTCAGTGTATCAACAGGCCAACTTGGTTTATTGCACATGAAGGTTGATTGTAACTCAAATTTAAGTCCTTCGCCGAATGTGGTTGTGGTATCTGATGGGAGTGAATGTGCAACAGCAGAAAATATTTTTTCTCTTTTTCTCTATTTTTCTTTTCTTGTATGTTTGTTTGATAATGTTAATGGGCAACTTTGCAAGGAAGCGCAACAAGTTGCAAGTGTCGAGATATCTATGGTGATTTCTCTCTCTTTTTCTCTTTCTTGTTTAAGATATTTGCATGCATTAGAAACAATCGGAAAAGAATATTAATGGAAAGTCTGATGAGAAAGCATTGAGTCATGTTAATGCAGAAAACAATTGAGTTTGTTTTTTTTTTTAAAAAAGAAAGAAAAAGAATGAGTGAATAAGTTCATATTATGAGTAACTTTGGAACAAATTTTGCAAAGTTTATTGGCCTGGAAGATTATTCAATGCAGCGGATATTTATTTGAAAGCTACAAACCTGGAGTTCGTCAAACACTGATGTATGATTTGTATATTTTGAAATGATGTTACTTGCAGCTAGTAGCCTGATGATGAAAACATTGTTTTGTGTATTACACACTCTTTCTTTGTTTTTTGTTGAACATTATTATGCGAGACTTGCTATATTGGAGGTTATTGGCAGACAAATGGAAACTATAAAAACTCGGAATTAAAAATATCGATTCTTTCCGAATTATCACAATTCATATGCATTTGGTTTTAATGTATGTTCAAATCATTTCAGTTAAATTTCCTTTTTATTTCCTTTTCTATTTTTATTTATTTATTTATTTATTTTTTTTTTTCTATCTTTTTTCGTTCTTTCTTTTTTTTTCTCCTTTATTCAAAAATCGAAATTGTTGTTGATGTCAATAAATGCTTGTTTGTAACAGTGATTCTATTTCATTTGAAGCACATTCAATTAAGATGTTTGTATTAAGAAGCTAATTTAAAAATATATATGAAATATAGAGTTAATAGTTCAATAATAATGAATATGGAAAGCAAATCTATCAAAAACAAGCATTAATAAATAAATAATTGTTGATGTTTTTTCTATTTATTCTTTTTTTTTCTATAATTGATATGTTGCACGAAATCAAATTTTTTTCCATATTTTCTTTTGGTTTGTTTGTCATTTCAATAATGTGTATTGAAAAAATGCTTTGATTTTTGTTTCTTGTTACAAGGCATGAAAATAGTTGACTGTTTGAATTTAATAAAATACTGAGGGTTCCGGATCTCTTTTATTCTTTTTCTCATCTTTTCCTTTCTATTCTTTTTTGTTCGATTATTTCAAATTATTCGATATTCTCGAAAGGCATTGCTCATATTCTGACCTTTTATTAAAAAAATATCTCAAATGGGGGAAAATACGGACTTTCAAGCTTTTTTTGCTCAAGGCATTGAAAATTTGCTTCACACATAACTTTATTTCACTTTCTCAGATTTCAAAATAAATTTGATTTTCATGTACGAAAACAGGCATCGTAGAAAAAGAAACATAAATCATTGTGTCATTTCACGAATTTCAAAAAATGGACCCATTTTTATTGTGTCTTTTGAATTCAAAATGTTAATGAAAAGGACATAATTTTTCAATGAAAATGCCTGAAGGAGAATAATTTTCCCCATTTGAAAAAAAAAATTCAATGAATATATTCGAACCGAAATTTTTGACAGAAAAAATATGATTTCAAAAACAATCACCCATATCGAACATTATTATAATTTTTTTAACAAACACAATTATCTGTGAATAAAATTTTTTTTCCATATTCATCTTTTAATCACAGAGCCTAATTATTGAGTGTAATTGTTCATGAAAATTTGCAAATAATGATAATTATGTTAATATTCAATTTTAATCGTCTCAATCATATTTGTATCCAATGTTTCTAATTTGCATTTATTTCAATTTGATTTTCTTTTCAATTCAAAACCATCAGAAAACAATTGGCTCCCAGTTGAAAAAGTTTTTGTCATATTTTTATTACAATTTTAATAACAGATTCAAATAAAGAAATAAAATTACATGAAGTCATCTGAAAAAACTCACACTAATATTTGGTTCTGTGATTAAAAGATGAATATGGAAAAAAAATTTTATTCACAGATAATTGTGTTTGTTAAAAAAATTATAATAATGTTCGATATGGGTGATTGTTTTTGAAATCATATTTTTTCTGTCAAAAATTTCGGTTCGAATATATTCATTGAATTTTTTTTTTCAAATGGGGAAAATTATTCTCCTTCAGGCATTTTCATTGAAAAATTATGTCCTTTTCATTAACATTTTGAATTCAAAAGACACAATAAAAATGGGTCCATTTTTTGAAATTCGTGAAATGACACAATGATTTATGTTTCTTTTTCTACGATGCCTGTTTTCGTACATGAAAATCAAATTTATTTTGAAATCTGAGAAAGTGAAATAAAGTTATGTGTGAAGCAAATTTTCAATGCCTTGAGCAAAAAAAGCTTGAAAGTCCGTATTTTCCCCCATTTGAGATATTTTTTTAATAAAAGGTCAGAATATGAGCAATGCCTTTCGAGAATATCGAATAATTTGAAATAATCGAACAAAAAAGAATAGAAAGGAAAAGATGAGAAAAAGAATAAAAGAGATCCGGAACCCTCAGTATTTTATTAAATTCAAACAGTCAACTATTTTCATGCCTTGTAACAAGAAACAAAAATCAAAGCATTTTTTCAATACACATTATTGAAATGACAAACAAACCAAAAGAAAATATGGAAAAAAATTTGATTTCGTGCAACATATCAATTATAGAAAAAAAAAGAATAAATAGAAAAAACATCAACAATTATTTATTTATTAATGCTTGTTTTTGATAGATTTGCTTTCCATATTCATTATTATTGAACTATTAACTCTATATTTCATATATATTTTTAAATTAGCTTCTTAATACAAACATCTTAATTGAATGTGCTTCAAATGAAATAGAATCACTGTTACAAACAAGCATTTATTGACATCAACAACAATTTCGATTTTTGAATAAAGGAGAAAAAAAAAGAAAGAACGAAAAAAGATAGAAAAAAAAAATAAATAAATAAATAAATAAAAATAGAAAAGGAAATAAAAAGGAAATTTAACTGAAATGATTTGAACATACATTAAAACCAAATGCATATGAATTGTGATAATTCGGAAAGAATCGATATTTTTAATTCCGAGTTTTTATAGTTTCCATTTGTCTGCCAATAACCTCCAATATAGCAAGTCTCGCATAATAATGTTCAACAAAAAACAAAGAAAGAGTGTGTAATACACAAAACAATGTTTTCATCATCAGGCTACTAGCTGCAAGTAACATCATTTCAAAATATACAAATCATACATCAGTGTTTGACGAACTCCAGGTTTGTAGCTTTCAAATAAATATCCGCTGCATTGAATAATCTTCCAGGCCAATAAACTTTGCAAAATTTGTTCCAAAGTTACTCATAATATGAACTTATTCACTCATTCTTTTTCTTTCTTTTTTAAAAAAAAAACAAACTCAATTGTTTTCTGCATTAACATGACTCAATGCTTTCTCATCAGACTTTCCATTAATATTCTTTTCCGATTGTTTCTAATGCATGCAAATATCTTAAACAAGAAAGAGAAAAAGAGAGAAAATCACCATAGATATCTCGACACTTGCAACTTGTTGCGCTTCCTTGCAAAGTTGCCCATTAACATTATCAAACAAACATACAAGAAAAGAAAAATAGAGAAAAAGAGAAAAAATATTTTCTGCTGTTGCACATTCACTCCCATCAGATACCACAACCACATTCGGCGAAGGACTTAAATTTGAGTTACAATCAACCTTCATGTGCAATAAACCAAGTTGGCCTGTTGATACACTGAATAGCTCTCTTGTTGATGAAAGCGCTCCTGTTCCAATCGCGCTCTTATCTTTGCCTTTCCCAATGACCGAAATCTTCTTTTCCCCAATCTCAATAGTCGCTGTCTCGCTTGTGTGATTCCCATCCATCAGCGTGATTGTCAAGCTAATCTGCACCTCACACATCTCAAACGCCTTCTTTACCGTCAGACACGGATTTGTTTCATTTGCCCCACAAAGTGGAGATGCATCATTTCCATTCATTGAAACATATATCGTCTTGTCCTTCAGCCAATCCCACTTTTCCGTGTGCTGATATGCCCAAGATCCTGAACTCGAATAATTGTATGCAAAGCACACTCTCTGATTGTCAGTATTTGTGGTGTAACATTCTTTGAACGGAATTCCAGAATTCAAATAGACATTGTGAGTATCAACAAAAATCATATCGTGGCCACGTGGAGTATTAGCCAAGCATTTGCATTCATGGAAGAACAAATAATAACAATAAATTATATTGTCTTGTGATGTTTGTCTATATGGATAAATATACAATCCTCCTCCTTCTTGTATTGCCGAACATGAAATAAACTGAATGCTCCTCATTTTGAATTGATTAGGAACATTGTAACAACGCATGCCTCCACCATAATAATTTGTAACCGAACATGAAGTGAAACTGCAGTCAAACACACACGCACTTCCCCCTTCTCCATTTTCTGCTTCAACACATCCTGTTCCCGAAACCTGGAAATTTTCAAGAAAAAGTCCTCCTCCGCGACTGTTTGCAGTGCAATCCTGGAATTCACATCCGCTGATCCGAACACATGTTGAAATTGTATAAATGAGCATTCCTCCTCCATGCTGATTTTGCGCGGTGCAAGCATTAAATGAATTGTTCTCTATTTTAACTTCTTTTATGCTTGCGCACATTATCCCCCCACCCCGGCTGTATGCAAAACAATTATTAAACACACAATGCGAAACAGACACAGAGGCTGAAGATAGACCATTCACACAGATTGCCCCTCCACTCGATATTCCATCAGTCCATGAATCACTTTCTCCTGTTGTTTTCGAGCCGTTCCATTCGCACCAAACAAATGTATTCGCTCCGTTATCTGTTGTATTCTGTCTCCCTGGAGTCAACTTTCTGTCTGATGTTCCTTCACATACAACATTCCTTGTCCTGCAACACCCAATGAATGAGGTGTTTGAGGCTGTCAAGGAGGCCAAGGGGTTGTTCAGAGAAGGAACAATCCCGCCATTATATGCATCACACACTGATGAAAATGAGCAACTGTTAATAAAACATGTGGTTTGGGTTGACGAAGTTGCTGAAGGTGAGCATGCATCATTTGCTGTTGAGATGTTGAAAAAAGTGAGTCTGGAGAGGGACATAAGGGGAATGGAAGGGGATGACAGGAACGGGGCTTGACTCACTCACAGAAATTCTTCCTTTCCCTTCACTTATTTGCCATAAGCCTGTATTGCTTCTCTGTGCAATATTGAAAAATATCCAAGCAAGCTTGAATTCCTCTTTTCTGCCTCTTCCCCATGCTTTTAATGTGATGTTCCTCAATATCCCAATGCTTTTATGCACTTTCCCGATTCTTTTGCTGCGTATAAAGAACTCCTTCTAAAAAGTCCACGTGCACCTTTTCGACAAAACTTTTGCTTTTGTAAGATATCATGAAGCTGTTCCCCGATGTTCTTCTCAAGCTCCAAGAATTGTTGAACTCGCTTTTTTGTTCAAACGCAACATTTCTGCATCACTTTCAAAAATCTTTCCAACTGCTCTAATGCCGCTGGCACGTTCGCAACAACAATAATAACAGAAACACCAAGAGATAATTTTTGAATAATAATAAAATATTGAAAGCAAAGCAAACCTTCTTCCCTTTCTTCGAATTTTAATTCTTGTCTCTTTATTTCCTTTCCTTTCCTTTTTTCTTCCAGCAAAACAGGAAATGCAAACAGCGTCTCCTGTTGTTCTACACGCTTGCACCTCGCTCATTCCTCAATAAGCCTCCAATCTGCAATTCCCAATTCCCAATCTCAAAGTCCCCTTCTTCCCCTTCCGCCTAATAATCACACTTTCTGCCCCATCCACAAAAAGATACACACTCAGCGAGAAAACACCAATCGCCTATCTGCATCACACTTCTTTCAATGCTGACTGCTCAAACTGCAAAGGAAACAACCTCGGCGGCATTACGCTTGGATGCCTGCCATCCTTCCCTCCTCGCAACTTTTGTAGAGGCCAACATTCACGTTTCTCATCGTTTTCCTAACAATAACAACTATAATAATAAAGAAGAAGAGGAAGTGGAGAAAGAAGAGGAAGAAGAGGAAGAAGAGGAAGAAGAGGAAGAAGAGGAAGAAGAGGAAGAAGAGGAAGAAGAAACAGGGAGCTGATATCATAGAATGTCATGAAATCGATAAGAATAAAGAATATTCATTTGTCAGATATGCAAATATAAAACAGAGGCGATCGAAGTTGATTTTAAAAAAAAATGGAGAAGAAGAATGAGGAAAAGAAACGCGGAAGTTGAATTGAAAAATAGAAAAATCAAAATATATTTAAATAATAAATAAATATTGAATATAGTTATATGATAAAAAACATATTCCAAAACTAATTTCAAAACAAAGAAATAATTCAGACAAAGCAGAATGACACACCATCCACCCTCTGTGCATCCCTTCCGCTTCTGCATCGCTTCAACCCATTCGACCAAATCCTACAGGCCCGTCCCAAGTGCCATTCCTATCCATTCACTTTCATTCAATCTTCTTCTTTTTCTTTTTACTCTCTTCTTCTTCTTCTTCTTCTTCCTCCTCCTCCTCTTCTTCTTCTTCTCTCCGTCCTGCCCTGTCCCTTCCTCTCCGCCTTCTTGCTCCTTCCTTCAACAAATGATCAAGCAAAGAAAATAAATGTTTTTTTGCGTCGCTTTTTCCATCCTTCAAAATCTTGAAATAAAAAAAAAAATAAAGAAGATAGAAGATAATCTCAATCGAAAAAATAAAAAAAAATTAGCGTTTGCAGACTTTGGGTGCTTGTGGCTTGAATGACCACACTTTGTGCTTTTGGGCATTCGCCAAGCTCGCTTCACAGAAGAAAAAGGGGAAGAAGAAATAGACGACAACGATCGGCAGATTGAAGCAGACGAAAAGGGGATGCAGAGGAAGGAAGGGATGCTCATCTTTCTGTGCTTGAAGGACGTCGCTCTTCGGCCTGCGTGATTGGAAGGCATCAAATGCCAACGAGATCGCGGATGAGGAAGATAAACCCTGATGAAAACGAAGAGAATGAGTTGGCTGTGCTTCAACAGCGAAGAGGAAGATGGATGGAAATGTTGCCATTCATTCATCGATGCTCTTGATGCA
This sequence comes from Monocercomonoides exilis, assembly GCF_001643675.1. Classification (NCBI taxonomy): domain Eukaryota; phylum Preaxostyla; order Oxymonadida; family Polymastigidae; genus Monocercomonoides; species Monocercomonoides exilis. The sequence continues at coordinate 417,452 of NW_027150600.1, forward strand.
GATGACAATGCTTCTGAAATGCATTCTCTGATGCACAATGCACAAAATTCAATGGACCATGTACAAACATAGAAGCTGAGCGAAACAACAGCTTTGTTGAAAAACAAATGAAGAAAACAAAACCCATCGAATTCTCTTTCATCGGCTGTGGTATCGAAGAAAGCAAACTTCGAATGATAATCACATTGCTCACTCAAAATGGCTGTCCCTTCGAAGAATGAAATCCAAAAGCGGTTGGCCTGAATGTTGTTCAACTGCCAACAAATATTCGATAATTGGATGTCTCGTAGTTGGCGTTTCTCCACTCTTTTGAAGCAAAAGCGGAATCAGAAATAGAATTTCGCAGCCTTCCATGTCTACCCAGCACAGTCCGAAAAACAGGAAAACCTTATAAATAAAACTGATATTTTGGGGCTCTCCTTTTTTTTCGTTGAATTCTTGCCTTTTTTATGTAATAAATTTCCTTCCCTCGATATTGCCAGTTGCATTTTTTGCCCAAAAAAGCTTCTCCTTTACCTTATGTTCCAAAATTCTATATAATTTTGTGCAGATTTTATCCTCTGCAGAATTCCTTCTTTTTATCTTCATTCAATGAAACGTCAGTCGAATTTGTTTTCACCTTTTGTTCCAAATAAAAATCATGTATCTTCCGTAACTACATTTGATCCCCAATGCCTATATAATAATCTGCTCCGTTCTCATCGTATTGCTCCACAAAGCGGGGATTGGCCATTTCAACAATAATTCGGATTCCTGCACTTTGGAAGGGATACAGACGGAAATATCTTCACAATCAATAGAACAATGAAAATTACATACATTATGTCTTTTTGTGTGATTGATGAAATTGTTGTGTTCCCCTTGGCCACCCAATTACCAACAATCATCAGGTCAGAATTTCAGAATTATTGCATCTCCACCATTGTCTGTTGTCACGCAGGAAATAATATTTCTAGCCCTACAGGCAATGTTCACTCACGGATTTCTCATTATGTGAATGGAATATTCCGTTTTTTCAAATCTGATGATCATTGAATCCATTACAAAAAAGACTCAAACCAACAAATCATTTTGATATTTTCTTTTCTCGGCAATGGCTGAGTGAAAATGGACGTGGTTGAGAAGGGTGTGTGGAAACAAAAATTAAACTTGTTTGGCGGATATTTTATTCATTTTCTGAATTTCATATGTTTGGCAGTGTTTGATTTATAAGCGAGATTGTTTGTGGGGAGCAGGGTTCAGCTTGTGGCTGATCAGAGAAGCGGATGCGCACATAGAGAAAATGGTGCTTGCAGCAGCTATGTTTGATGGGATGATTTTTCAGCAGTTCGTTTTTTGGAAAAGAAAGGCGAGCGTGGGAAACAATGTTTGTGAGAAGGAGCAGGAAAGGGAAGGGAATGGAGAGTGCGGGGTGGAGTGCCTGCTTGGTGGAGGAACACATTGCAAGTGGAATTTATACAGACATATTTTTTATTTTAAAGGGGGTGACAAAAGCGAGTTGGATGTTGTACTTTGGGAGCTGATGGGTGGGGATGATAAAAGAGGATTGAGGTGGGTGTGTGTTGGAAGGCACACATCGACGATAGCTAACATGAACAATATGAGAATGGAGGAGGGGATGGGGAGCAAGGAGATGGGGATGAGAGGTCGAGACAGGATGTTTGGGGATGCAGTCATGCTCATCTGGGCAGTCGAGGCAGCACAGGAAAGGGAATGTACGATTGTTTTGTGAGCCTTTCATGGTGAAAGAGGAGACATGTTTGATGATTTGTTTCATAAGAATTTATATATATTTTTTATATTAAATTTTCTGTTTATTTCTTTATTTTTTTTATTGAAGATATTGAGTGAATTGCCGAAAGATGCATGGAAAGCCATCACATGTTGTCTGAGGGATACTGAATGGGTGCAGAGTGTTTTTTTTAAGCCTTGCTTGAAGAATGAGAAGAAGAGGGGAAGAAGAGATATTTTATATTTTTTTTTTGGAATGAGGGCTGGATGGAGGAAGATGAGAAGAGAAGAATGGTGAGAGTGAGGTTGAATGGGCAATGGAAGAGCGTGTGAAAACAACATTTAATTTTTTCTTTATTTGGAATTGGATATGAAAGGCGAAGGTGTGGTGTGGTGTGGTGCTTGGAGTGGATGATGTTGGGGTGAGAGGTATTTGGAGAGAGGCAAACAGGGGATGAGGGGAGTGAAGGGAAATGAAGATTTGTGGAGGTATTTTATTCTTGTTTGTTCATTTTCTTCATGTTCCATTTTTTATTTGTATTTGTATTTTTTTTAATTTGATTGATGTGTGATGCGATCAGGTGCTGTCAGAAGCGCTGGGGGAGCATGAAACATGGGATGTGGAAACACAACTTTTTTCTGGGACAGTCCTGGGAAAAATTGGAAGAAAACAGCAACCGAAGAGCGTTTGGCAGAATGAGCGAAATGGAAAAAACTGAAGAGAATGGGGAAGAAATTTTTGTGGAATTTTTTTTAACAAAAATCTTTTTGGAAGCAGCAGCAAAAGAAGAGGCAGAATAAGGGATACAGCCACATAATGATATTTTGCGACGCTTTGCCAAGATGCGTGGGGAAGGGGAGAATGAACAGGAAGAATTTTTGTGAACGAATTTCATTTCTCTTCTATTTGCCGATTTTTTCTCTTCACCTTCCATTCCCCTAATATCCCTCTCTCATTTGACATTTTTCAATATCTCAACAGCAAATGATGCATGTTCACCTTCAACGACTACGTCAGTCCAAACCACATGTTTGATGAGCAGTTGCTCATTTTCATCGGTCTGTGATGTGTATGAAGGAGGGATTGTTCATTCCCTCAACAATCCCTATGCCTCTTTTACTGCCTCAAACACATCATTCATTGGGTGTTGCAGAACAAGAAACGTTAATATTAATGGAACTGCAGATGGAAAGTTGACTCCAGGGAGACAAAACACAACAGATAATGGAGCTAATTCATTCACTTGGTGCGAATGGAATGGATCGAAGGCTAATGGAAGCAAAGATGATTATGCTGATGAAGCTTCCAATGGTGGAGCAATTCGCATGTACAATCTCAATTCTGGAGAACTAACAGTTTCTCATTGCACGTTCAACGACTGCTATGCTCATTATGGCGGAGGCGGAATCATGTGCCGTTCAATCAAGTCTATTGAATTTGTAAGCAACTCATTCAACACTTGTGCTTCTCAAAGTTATTATGGAGGAGGTATTTATGCTGTATTAATTTCAACATGTGTTCGGATCAGCGGATGTGAATTCCAGAATTGCAAAGCAGATCGAGTGGGAGGAGGGCTTTATCTTGAAAATTTTCAGGTTTCGGAAACAAACTGTATTGGAACAGAAAATGGAGGAGGGGAGAGTGCGTGTGTGTTTGACTGCTGTTTCACTTCATGCTCTGTTGCAAATACTGCTGGTGGAGGCATGCTTTGTCAAAATGTTCCTGCCACGCAATTCAAAATGAGGAGCATTCAGTTTATTTCATGTTCAGCATTAAGAGAGGGAGGAGGATTGTTTTTCAGACCAGAAAAAACAGAAAAGCCAGTCAACGAAACTTATTGCTTCTTCTTATTTTTTCATGAATGCAGTTGCAGAGATATAAATAATCCACGCGGACATGACGTTGAGTATGTCGATACATACAATCTGTATTTGGATTCAGGAAATCCATTTCATGAATGTTACACCACAAACACAAACGATAAAAGGATTTGCTTTGCATACAATTATGCAAATGCAGGTGCTTGGTCATATGATCAAACAATGAAAATGGATTGGCTGAAGGACAAGACAATTTATGTGTCAGTGAAAGGGAGTGATGGATATGAGCTGTGTGGGGCAAATGAATCAAATCCGTGTCTGACAGTGAAGAAGGCACTTGAGATGTGTGAGGTGCAGATTAGCTTGACAATCACATTGATGGAAGGGGATCATCAAAGCGAGGCAACAACAATTGAGATTGGGACAAAGAAGATTTCGGTCATTGGGAAAGGCAAAGATAAGAGCGCGATTGGAACAGGAGCCCTTTCATCAACTGGAGAGTTGTTCAGCGTGACGACAGGTCATCTGGGGATGAGAAAGCTAAAGATTGATAGTAACTCGCATTCAAGTCCTTGTTCACACATTCTTGAATTCTGTTAATGAGGTGTGCTTTAGAGATACTTGTGAAAAAGCAGGAAATATCTATTTGTTTTGTGTAAGCTATCTTTTCACATAGAATTGTTTTTAAAAATGTTGCGAGTACAAAGGCATTTATTGTTCATTAAAAACTGTCTTGTAATACTTTTTAATGAACAATGGAATATTTTTCTTTTTATTTTTCACATTAAAAGCAATCATTTCAATTAATTATATGAGTACATAACATTTTTTTGAGTTTGCTCATTATTTTTGAATCGCATACGCAAAAAATAATTCAATTTCGAAACAGTAATTTAGAGTCGTATCGAACATTTTTTATAAAACATTTTTCCAGTTTTTTCAGTAATTATTAACAAGTGTTAAATAATCAGTGCTTTTTTTAAAAGAGTGCATTTTATTATTTTTATAGGTCAGTTTTTTTTTTTTTTTTTTTTTTTTTTTTTTTTTTTTTTTTTTGTATTAACGGCTCCATTTTTTTATTGGCACCAAATTTTTGAAGAGAAAAATGTTTAAAATGCAAATTTTTATAACAAAAATAACAAAATTTGGATAAAAATTATTTCATATTTTTCTCTTTGCAGTTCTTTGATCTGAATCATTTTCTTCGTTGATATTATCTTCATCATCATGTTAATTTTTTTGAAAAACTCTTTTCTTCTTGGACTTTAACGGAAGGACTTTCTTGATATTTTTTATTTCTTATTCCGCTTCATCATATTTCATTCTTATTCGATTGAATAAATCCTTTTCCACATTTCTAAAAGCACATCATTTGTTAGTACTTTACAGTAAAAATCAAGTCTGTTTGAGTCAGATGGCTAAGTATAGGAAAAGAATTTTGGTTATTTACGTAGAATAGGGCTAGAAGATTTGAACAAAATATCACTAACTTCGATGTTATTTTTAATGAAGGACAGGGCAAATGCCGAGTGAAGAGCTTAGTGTAATACATCTGCCAATACCTTTCAATTTGGCGAAGAAGTTGAAGAGTGTGGGATTACGATGGATGAGCTCAAAACAGATTTTAGAACGGTAAATATACCTCTATCAAAGGATTAGGAAATGAGTGTGGTACACTTAAAATAATTCTAATTCGAAATTAAAAAATTCTTATTCGAAAAATAATAATTCGATTTCGAATTTAATTTTTGACAGTATTTTTTCTATTTCATGATGATGGATTTCAGTGAATAGTATGTTGTACAGTTTGTGCAAAAAATATTGGACAAGATCGATATCTCAATAACTGTAAGAGAAATAATTCTGACAATTTTCCTCAAAATACATCCCATCAACACAAACTCATTTGATAAACAAGACTTTGAAAGCAGCTTCATTTGTGGTCAAAAATATCAATTTTTGAAATTTCGGAGAAACGTGATTTTGAGTTTCTCTGAGATTTTATAAATTATTTTTTTTCTGAGCACAAACGAGTAAATAATAAAAGTTATGAATATCAATTGAGTTTGCATTGATGGGATGTATTTTGAGGAAAATTGTCAGAATTATTTCTCTTACAGTTATTGAGATATCGATCTTGTCCAATATTTTTTGCACAAACTGTACAACATACTATTCACTGAAATCCATCATCATGAAATAGAAAAAATACTGTCAAAAATTAAATTCGAAATCGAATTATTATTTTTCGAATAAGAATTTTTTAATTTCGAATTAGAATTATTTTAAGTGTACCACACTCATTTCCTAATCCTTTGATAGAGGTATATTTACCGTTCTAAAATCTGTTTTGAGCTCATCCATCGTAATCCCACACTCTTCAACTTCTTCGCCAAATTGAAAGGTATTGGCAGATGTATTACACTAAGCTCTTCACTCGGCATTTGCCCTGTCCTTCATTAAAAATAACATCGAAGTTAGTGATATTTTGTTCAAATCTTCTAGCCCTATTCTACGTAAATAACCAAAATTCTTTTCCTATACTTAGCCATCTGACTCAAACAGACTTGATTTTTACTGTAAAGTACTAACAAATGATGTGCTTTTAGAAATGTGGAAAAGGATTTATTCAATCGAATAAGAATGAAATATGATGAAGCGGAATAAGAAATAAAAAATATCAAGAAAGTCCTTCCGTTAAAGTCCAAGAAGAAAAGAGTTTTTCAAAAAAATTAACATGATGATGAAGATAATATCAACGAAGAAAATGATTCAGATCAAAGAACTGCAAAGAGAAAAATATGAAATAATTTTTATCCAAATTTTGTTATTTTTGTTATAAAAATTTGCATTTTAAACATTTTTCTCTTCAAAAATTTGGTGCCAATAAAAAAATGGAGCCGTTAATACAAAAAAAAAAAAAAAAAAAAAAAAAAAAAAAAAAAAAACTTGACCTATAAAAATAATAAAATGCACTCTTTTAAAAAAAGCACTGATTATTTAACACTTGTTAATAATTACTGAAAAAACTGGAAAAATGTTTTATAAAAAATGTTCGATACGACTCTAAATTACTGTTTCGAAATTGAATTATTTTTGCGTATGCGATTCAAAAATAATGAGCAAACTCAAAAAAATGTTATGTACTCATATAATTAATTGAAATGATTGCTTTTAATGTGAAAAATAAAAGAAAAATATTCCATTGTTCATTAAAAAGTATTACAAGACAGTTTTTAATGAACAATAAATGCCTTTGTACTCGCAACATTTTTAAAAACAATTCTATGTGAAAAGATAGCTTACACAAAACAAATAGATATTTCCTGCTTTTTCACAAGTATCTCTAAAGCACACCTCATTAACAGAATTCAAGAATGTGTGAACAAGGACTTGAATGCGAGTTACTATCAATCTTTAGCTTTCTCATCCCCAGATGACCTGTCGTCACGCTGAACAACTCTCCAGTTGATGAAAGGGCTCCTGTTCCAATCGCGCTCTTATCTTTGCCTTTCCCAATGACCGAAATCTTCTTTGTCCCAATCTCAATAGTTGTTGCCTCGCTTTGATGATCCCCTTCCATCAATGTGATTGTCAAGCTAATCTGCACCTCACACATCTCAAGTGCCTTCTTCACTGTCAGACACGGATTTGATTCATTTGCCCCACACAGCTCATATCCATCACTCCCTTTCACTGACACATAAATTGTCTTGTCCTTCAGCCAATCCATTTTCATTGTTTGATCATATGTCCAAACACTTGCATTTGCATAATTGTATGCAAAGCATATTCTCTTATCATCTGTGTTTGTGGTATAACATTCATAAAATGGATTTCCTGACTCTAAATACAGATTGTATGTATCGACATACTCAACGTCATGTCCGCGTGGATTATTTATATCTCTGCAACTGCATTCATGAAAAAATAAGAAGAAGCAATAAGTTTCGTTGACTGGCTTTTCTGTTTTTTCTGGTCTGAAAAACAATCCTCCTCCCTCTCTTAATGCTGAACATGAAATAAACTGAATGCTCCTCATTTTGAATGCTGTAGGAATATTGTAACAATACATGCCTCCACCGCCTGTGCTTGTAAGTGAACATGAAGTGAAACTGCAGTCAAACACACACGCACTCTCTCCTCCTCCATTTTCTGTTCCAATACAGTTTGTTTCCGAAACCTGAAAATTTTCAAGAAAAAGTCCTCCTCCATTGTAAGTCGCTTTGCATTTCTGGAATTCACATCCGCTGATCCGAACACACGTTGAAATCGTATAAACGAACACTCCTCCTCCCAAATAATTTTGCGCAGTACACGAATCGAAGGTGTTGTTCACAATTTCAACCGATTTAATATTATAGCAACTAATACCTCCGCCACACCAATGCGCGACACATTCATTGAATGCACAATGCGAAACTGAAACAGTGGCCGACGATTGACCATACATGAATATCGCACCACCGTTCGAAGCGCCATCGGAATATGTCTCACCGTTTCCTGTTGCCTTCGATTCACTCCATTCGCACCAAGTGAATGTGTTTGCTCCATTGAATGTTTCGTTCTGTCTGTCTGGCTGTTTCTTATTATCTGCATTTCCTTCACATACAACATTCCTTGTCCGACAACACCCAATAAATGATGTATTTGAGACTGTCAGAGAGGCATAGGGATTGTTGAGGGAAGGGACAATTCCTCCTTCATACGCATCACACACTGATGAAAATGAACAACTATTCATAAAACATGTGGTTTGGACTGACGTAGTCGTTGAAGGTGAACATGCATCATTTGCTGTTGAGATATTGAAAAATGTCAAATGAGAGAGGGATATTAGGGGAATGGAAGGGGATGAGAGGAATGGGGCTGATGAGACACAAAAAGAAGAGAATCGTGATTCACTCACCGAAATACTCCCTTCAATGCCTTCTCCATATCCACCTCCTTCTCTTCCTCTTCCTCTTCCCCTTCCTCTTTCTCCTTCTCCATCACCTTTTTCTTCACCTCCACCCTTCTCCCCTCCATATCCCTTCCCTCCAAACAGCCTTCCCGAGTATATCTCTCCCCCTCTTCTCCATCCTTTCAATGTGATGTTTGTCAACACCCCAATGCTCCCACTCAGATCAAATGCCCCTCCCTCATTGTCCTTCCCCATCTCCACAACGCACCCTCTCACCACAACCACGCTCCCCTTCCTTCCACACACTAAACAACAATTATCATCATTCTCCAATGATATTTGGTTTAACTCAACTTATGACTTCCACTTCCCCTCAAAAATTATTCATCATCTTCCCTTTTTCCCACTCTTCTTCAAATGTTCCTCAAAACATTCTCTCTTCAAATTCCTTTTTCCTCGTTTTCCTCTCTATTCATTCCTTTTCAATCAATTTTCTAATTCATTCCTTCTTTTTCTCAAATTCTTGTCAGACTCCTTCTTCAGCCATTTCTTCAATTTCCCTCTCTCTCTTCTGTCTCATCATCCCCTTCTTTTCAATCCGCCTCATTAATCCTTCAAATATCCCCGATCATATTCATTTCACTGCTCACTTCTGTCATCGTTTCACATTCTTCTCCAGATCTGTCTTTTCTCAACTCCATGTGCTGGCATGGGTGCTGAATGTTCCCTCAAAAATTCAAATCTCCCAAAACCAAATCATATAAATCAATAAATATTTCTCACATACACACCAAAAATATATAAAAATAAGAATAAAATAAAATAAAATGATTGCAATTGATCAAACGAGAAAACTCAAATCCTCTGTTCATAAATTCATAGGATGCAACGCTCATGCGTCTTTCTCTTCCTTCTCGCACTTTCCTCGCTCCTCACACGAAATGTCATTTTCTGTCTTCGGCTTCCTCTTCTTTCCCCACATCTCCACTCAACATTATCAATTTTCTCAAAACCTTCTTTCCCATTTCTTCCTCTTTCCCTCAAAATGTTCTTCCTCCTCCTCCTCCTCTCTTCTTCTCTTCTTCTTTCATTTTCTTCCTCTGCTTGCAACACTAAACAGCAAGTGTCATCTGAATCTGATCATTCGACCTTCCCACAGCAAAAGACTGCTCCACTCTCCTGATGCTTCAGAAACCACACTCGTCATGGCACTCCATCCAGATCGCTCCTCCCTCAGAAATATCGATCATTGCCAAAACGAGCATAGACATATTAATAATTTGCTTGTTGCAACCAGGAATGGATTCTTCAGTTTGAATTCTTCAGAAAGAATAATTCGAACAAGAATGTGGATAACATTGGCAGGAAAGAAGTTTTCATTCAAATGCTTGCTTGGTAAAACAAAGAAGAAGCAGACTGTGCTTTGCTTGGTAGATCACCAGGCAAAATCATTATCTTTGTCATCCCCCTCTCTTCTTTTCTTTTCTTCTCTTCAATTCCCTCCCAAATCGATTCCACCATGCAGCACATCCTCCATCGAAACAATGAAAAAGATTCTCACAACAAAACATCACCTGCCAAAATATCAAATGGACTCTTTCTTCCTCTTTTTCTTCTTTGCCAATCTTGCCTGCCGAACAAGAAATACCCACAATCAGAAATAAAAACAAGAATAAAGACCAGGAAGAGAAATGGAAAGGGAGGAGATGCTCTTTCAATCAAGGAGCATTGGGATTCAGTTGTTATTCGCCAGAAGAGGTTTTCTTCCCGAAGGCACTCGCCATATTTGTTGGCTTCATCTGGAAAGCAATGGATGAAGAACAAGGAAACATGAGCGTAAAAAAGATGATCACAACAGAAAAGGCGAAAAAGTTGATATATGCGAAGAAGGCGAATAATAATATATGCCAAAATAACAAAGGCATATGTGCCATTTGAAAGAGGAAGAACGCGATTTTCGAAGAGAGACATCTTCGAAAATCTGTCTCGGGTAGATCAAGAATCAGGCAAAGGAGCCAAGTGCTTCAAGAGTGCCCGTGCTTCTCTCTTGAAGTGCAGCTGCAAACAGCATCTGCCCACAGAACTCTCGACGCAAAAGCACGCTTCGAAAATGGAGAAGCAGAATATGTTGGAAGTTGTTTGAAGGTCGGCTCTCGGATTATCTGACTATCATGCATGACAAGACCTGCGAAAAGCTATGTGAGCGGTCGTGTGAAACAAGGAATACAGAGATGGCAAGCATGAGGGATGGATGATTAAGCAATTTTGGCGGCAGCATCCATTTTTGCCACATGAAGAGCACAATACACAGCTGTCTCCAGAACATGCGTTGTCCAGAAGAATTCCCACAGTCTCTTTCAGAATAGAAAGCGTTCACAACTTGTGCAAACTGCAAACATCTCTCCTGAGACATGTATCCTCGTGTCGGACAATTTGCAAATGTTTCTTCATCCATCTCATCATAGTCATCCCAGTTCCTTCTTCCTTCTTCCTTCTTCCTTCTTCCTTCTTCATTCTTCTTTTCTTTTCTTTTTTTTCATCGACGTCGTCACTGTCATCTCAATTAGCTCCAAGCCCTGTCCACTTCAACTGATACGCGCACAGAAGACTGCAATAAAGATAGCGTTCCCGCTCTCAACAGAAGAATTCCACCTTCTCCTCGACCCCACCAGAAGAGGAGATTCCCCCACCTTGCCATCACGCACCCTCAATAAGATGGAAAGAAGGCACCCCAAACGCTAAATAGCCATGCCTCATTCTGCACTTTTCCCCTTCCTCCTTTTCTTTTATTCCTCAAATTCTTTCTCTCTTCTCTCTCACCTCCCCCTCCGTTCCCAACCTCTCTTTTCACAACACCCTGCCACATCTTCCTTCCCTGCCTCTCCTTTCCCTGTTCGCATTCAACCAGCCCGCCACTCTGCCCAGCTTCTTCCGTTATGTGCACACACATATATCTTCATCAGAGCATTCGCCTCATTGTGCGTTCCTGGGCATGAGGCGCTACCCCCGATCCAGTGCCTCTTTTGCCGAGTGTGCATGCTCCGTCTGTGCACCCACACTCCACCACCACACGCATTTCCTTGTGATTCGCCTGCGTTCGTATCCTCTGCACACACAACATTCTGAGATTGAGGCACATTTGATGCACGACAAAATGAAGCTGATGGAAGGGCACCTCCAGCTGCTCCGCTTGCCCAAAAGAACACTGCTCCCCAGATGATATTTGCAGGTCGTCCTGAATAATGGATGTCGAAGGCAAAGACGAAGATGAGGACAAATGAAGAGCAAGGCTGATGCTTGCAGTTGAAAAGTGGTTGCAGAGAAGCACAAACGGAAGGGCAGCCACCTCCAATGCAGTTCTCGCACTCGGCTTGCCTGTCTGTTGCCTGGTTCCCATCGCTGGCCCTTCAAAACACCCGATGCTTCTAAAAGCTTCCAAGAAACAGAGCAAAAACGAAAGACCCTCAAACGAAAGAACATCCAAACTCTATCTTCCAGACAATCTCTGCCAACTCCAAATCGAAGCAAAATAAACCACTTGTCAAAATCGGTGAACTTGTCGAATTTCTAATTCATTGAAGCCAAATGGAATAGATCCATTTGCATATCTGCCTTGTGCATTCAGAGAAACAGGAAAACCTTCTAAATAAAACTGATATTTTGGGGCTCTCCTTTTTTCCATTGAATTCTTGCCTGTTTTAAGTAATAAATGTCTTTCCCTCGATATTGCCAGTTGCATTTTTTGCCCAAAAAAGCTTCTCCTTTACCTTATGTTCCAAAATTCTATATAATTTTGTGCAGGTTTTGTTCTTCACACAATTCCTTCTTTTCATCTTCATTCAATAAAACATCAGTCGAATTTGTTTTCACCTCTTGTTCCAAATAAAAATCATGTATCTTCCGTAACTTCATTTATTTCCCAATGCCTATATAATAATCTGCTCCGTTCTCATCGTATTGCTCCACAAAGCGGAGATTGGCCATTTCAACAATAATTCGGATTCCTGCACTTTGGAGAGGATACAGATGGAAATATCTTCACAATCAATAGAACAATACAAAATACATACATTATGTCTTTTTGTGTTATTGATGAAATTGTTGTATTTCTTCTATCTTCCAATTCTCAATAATCATCAGGCAGAATTTCAGCATAATTGCATCTCCACCATTGTCTGTTGTCACACAGGAAATAATATTTCTAGCCCTACAGGCAATGTTCACTCACGGATTTCTCATTATGTGAATGGAATATTCCGTTTTTTCAAATCTGATGATCATTGAATCCATAACAAATAAAGAAAAACAGAGTTAAAGTGTTGATTTTCTTGAAAATTTCTTGCCAAAAAAAAAAAAACAGAAAATTGTTGGAGTGTAGGGTCCAAGTTTTGTATTGACAAAGAGATTTTATTGCTGCTCATTATTTTTTCTCTCTGGTTGTGTTTTAGTTTTTCATGCAAATGTACAAAATGAGAATTTTTACTGGATGTTCCATGGCTGTGGAAATGCGGGAGATGGCTGTCACCGAAAAGGACACTGGTTTGTTCACGTTGGATTTGTGTTTGAGTTTGTGATGAGTGGTTTTTTTTATTTGTTTATTAAATTTCGAAGAATTGCTTTCTGGGCTTGGATGCTGGAATAAGGAAGAGCAGATGCAAAAAATAAAGTGGAGAATGAAGCGATAAACGAGATGGATGAAGAAGAATTGAAATCTGTTTTCACGAAAGAAATGTTTGATAATATGAACAAAATGGTTGATTCGCAATGGAGAGAATCAACAATCGCAAGGAGCAGGTTTGCTCCTTATTAATGAGTATTAATATAATTTATCGGTGATTTTTATCAAACTTCGCCTACAATTTAATTTCTTTACATACCATTGTCCGCAGGTTGAATGACTCAAGATACTGTTAGAGTGCCAAATAGCGATGGTGAGGACAGAAGAAATGATTTGATTTACAGGCTTTCAAGGGTAGAAGACATGATTGAAGAAATTTCAAGAAGCCAAACACTGCCAATGCAGTCTGGAGCTACGGGGATGCTACCAATGAGAAAAGTGAAGAGGGAACGAGCATGGAGAAGAAGCAGATCGAGATCCAGCGAGTCGGAATTTGAATCAGATTTCACAGATATGATCACGAAGAAGAAATATAAACAGCCGTTGAGGAGCAGTCGCAAATTGAATCAAATGAAAAGACGGGATGAAGATAAAGACAGTGATTGTGTTTTCAAAGGAACAGAAAAGCTGGAATGAAAAAATAGATCGCAAGACTTTTCCAAGATTTTTCCCATGAAATGGTTGACACACAGGAGACAGGCGGGTTTGCTTGAGAAGTTCATGGATTTTTGTCAGGCTGGATCAATTAGAATGAATGAGGATATTTTGAATATGTCAAAATATTTTTGAAAAGTTCCTTTTGTTTTATTTTCAAATAAAACAAAAATTTCATTATTCGATCAAATATTTGTTTCCACTCACAAAACAATACAGTCTAAACCGGATATAATCACGTCGAATATAATCACATTCGCATATAGTCACATTTTTCCATGCACCGACATTTTTGGCCTATTTTTCATTCATTTTCCATCGCATATAATCACAGGGCTGAAAATATATAATCACATTTTTTATTATTATGGGTGATTTCTTCAATGAAAAATCGACTTTTTGATCAAAAATTACAATTTTTCGTTTTTTCAAAAATGTGCTCAAATAAGTCAAAATAATATGCGTTTGTGAAAAAAATTAATTTCGCAAGTTGAAAAAGTGTATTTGGATAGAATTTACAAAAATGAAAAAATCGACCCAATATTAATAATTTCAATAATTAATTTTTAATTTTTTCTGTGTTAAGCATCATCGTATATTATCACAATCGGATATAGTCACAAAAAGTTGTGCAAAAACCCATGTGATTGTATCCGGTTTAGACTGTACTCAAATCAATATATAAACATTGTCTAAATTTTATTTTCAAAATAGCAAAATTTTGTCAATGGGAACAAAAATTTTATTGAAATATGAAATTTTTGTTTAATTTGAAAATAAAACAAAAGGAACTTTTCAAAAATATTTTGACATATTTTCAATCAAAAGAGCGAAAAGGAATTTTTCGCGTGAACCACGGATACAAGCTGGAACGCGCTTGCCAGGACAGCCATTACAACAAAGTGAAGAAGAGACTCACCAGAAGCTGTCCGGGTTATTGAACTGCTCCAACCCGCTCTCGAATCAGTGTTTGAAGCTGCCAAGGCGATTGCAGCCCTTCCAGCAAAGGAATAGAGGAGAACGCGCTCAGAGGAAGAAAAGAAAGAGCGACTGAGGGGAATCTTCTGCTCATATGCCCTGATTGCAGACTGTATCAGCCGCATCAACTTGTTGAAAGTTATACCCCAGTCAAACTGGTAGAGCGCGAAAGGCTTTCTTGAAAGATGAATGACCAAGGAAGTGCCAGAGAATCTTAAAAAGTTGGAAGAGTTCACCAGTGTTTTTCAAGCAGAGGGAGATGCAGCAGGATACGGTGCATCTCCCGACTCCACAACGGGTTTCGGGCCCACAACAGCCAGAGGGGGACTTCCGAGAAGATACAGTTCGGGACGGAGCACCCAAGGATTTGTATGCATACAGCTCCAGAGAAGAGGATACGAAAGGAGTTTCACAGATTTCAGTGGAAAGAAGAGAACGCGCCAGTTTCAGGCACAGTTTGTTCCAACCATCACAGGAAGGCCAGACCTTATCACTGGACCATTTCCCCCAGCTCCCTCAAGGATACCAGAGGGACAGCTGTGTAATCAACAATCG
Organism: Monocercomonoides exilis; assembly: GCF_001643675.1. Classification (NCBI taxonomy): domain Eukaryota; phylum Preaxostyla; order Oxymonadida; family Polymastigidae; genus Monocercomonoides; species Monocercomonoides exilis. The sequence continues at coordinate 432,712 of NW_027150600.1, forward strand.
GAGCCAACAAGAAGTTGTGAGAGTGGAGAGAGAAGAGAGAGACATGCTTTGCTGCGAGACAAAGATAAACAGAAGATTAACGAGTTTCGAAGAACCAGCGATTCGACAAGAAGAATCTCACAATCGAGAGATGGATAAAAAAATAAAGTCCGCGTGATATCTTGAGAATATCGGAAATGCGATTGCCACACTAGATCGCGAGAAGACAATAGGATAAGAAACCTCGGAAGATCGCGATATAAAAATTCGGAAAGAGAGAACAGAAGAATACTCCGTATATCTCCACAAGACAGGACAAAAGAGCGATCGAAGATTCGAGAAGGAAGAAATGAAGGGAGCCTTGAGAGCATCTGGGACTTTTACCGGGTTCCCAGTTGGGAGCGCCCTGGAGGTGAGCTCGAAGACAGCTATTGCAGAAACTCTCAAAGGGGAAGAGGATACACAGATGCAGCCTGGCAACAAGAAGCTAGGAGTGAACAGGAGTACAGCGAGTGGATCACTGAAGGAGCCATTTCCGAGGAGACTGGTGAACAGGCTGAGCTAGTGGAAGAAAATTGGGGGAGACAAGTTAGTGAGCCGTGAAATAAGAGCTCGATGGAAAAGTTCCCAGTCCCTAATTTCACTCGAGAAGAGAAGAAACAGACAAGAGTTTTGGTTAACAACAGAGATGATGAACAATTATTTATCCCTCTTGGAGGAGGAATTGAAGGACGGAGGAGTGAAGCCCATACTGGAGTCGGAGGTGAAGTGGTTCAATCCGACATTCATGGTCCGGAAGAAGAACGGAAAGTGGAGGAAGATTCTGGATTGCAGAGCTCTGAACGAGGAAGTGCTAGGGAAACACTTCAAGATGGATTCCCAGGAGACAGTTGTGGAACTCCTGGAGGAGAACGATTGGATGACTACGCTCGACATATCGAGTGCTTATCAACATGTCAAAGTGGACGAGCAGTTCAGTCCCTTTCTGTGCTTCAGCTTTCAAAGTCAATGTTATTCCTACGAAGGGATGCTCTTTGGAGCAAAGGACGCGCCCAGAGTATTCACGAAGATAATGAGACGGGCGGAGTCAAATATCAGAGAAGAGTGGAAAGTGAAGCTAGTGATTCACCTGGACGACATCCTCCTCATGCACCCAGACAGGGATGCATTGAGATCGATCTCACAGGAGATAGCCCAGTTCCTGAGGAATCTGGGCTGGATTCTGTCGGAGGAAAAACTGAAGTTGGAAACCGCAAGGAGCGTGGAGTTTCTGGGATGGTCGTGGAACTCAGAGAAGATGGAAGTGACGCTCCAAGAAAGGAAGAGAGTGCTACTCCTGGAGGATGTGCAAAAATGGATAGCACATGCAAAGGAAAGAAGGAGACAAAAAAAAAGAGATCTTGCAGCACTCCTCGGGAGGTTGAATTTTGTGAGGTTACAACGCCCACAAGCGAGTTTGAAGATGATGCGAATGCAATATGCGCTGAGGCAGGCGATAGCCCGCGGAGGCTGAAAGGGAACGGTAATAGCCAACCCAATGATTCTAGGAGAATTAACACATAGGAGAAAGACCCTGCAAGAAAACAGACCAAGGAGTCTGAAGAGAAGGAACAGGCCAGCAGTACTGACGACGGACGCTTCTGAGCTGGGATGGGGTGCAGCGTTAACAATACCGAAAGAGAACAGGGATGAGAAGATATATGTCCATGGAAGTCGGACCCACCAGGAGAGTGCGTTAGCAATAAACGAGAAAAAGTCTAGAGCAGTGTTGAGGACACCAGAGAGAAAGGGAGCATGGCTGAAAGAACAGGAGATAGATCATATCTGTCTGAGGACAGACAATATGTCCACGAGATGGACAATACAGAAGAAGAGGGGAGCGCCATCGCTCATACAAACACTGAGAGCACCGGAGAAGAAACTGAACAGCCTGGACATTACGATACAGACTGATCACCTCCCGGGAGAGCAGAACACGATAGCAGATGCACTCAGCAGGATGGCAAAAAAGCCGGACTGTGAACTGAAGGGGGAGAAGGTCGCAGAGATGTAGCAAATAGTCGAACCGAAAATACTAGATACAATCTTAGAACCGACTGTGCCAGTGCCCTGTTGAAGTACTTGGAGACTATCCTCTTTGAGAAGGAAGAGAGAGAGAGAAATGCAAGGAAACGAGATAGTGCTAGTCCACCCGTTCCTGAGAAATATTGAACGTGTGTTGAAAGAGAAGATGAAGGAAGCCCAGAGGGATCTGAGGACTCTTATTCTGCCAGCCTGGCGGGGGCAGACCTGGACCCCGCTACTGCAGCCTGGGCATTCGATAAAGACCCTGGGGACCTTTCAGGAGTGCATGATACCGGGAGCGAAGATGAGAAAGGAAGGAAGGAAATTACCCCCACAAGAAGTTAGAAGTATTAGACTGGAGACGAAAATATCCCAGGAAGGGACCTATTCCTCACATGAGGTGAATAAGTTGGAGCAAGGGACATAGCTGCAACAATACTAAAAAATCAAAAGGGCGAAAGAGATACCTGGAGAGCGCTGCAAAGATTCAAACAATTCCTAGATAGAGAGAGCATGGATGTCATTGACCCCCCTCACAAACAAAGATGCCAAATGGATTATAGCAGAGTTTATTGAAACTCTATCCAATACTAACCTCTCAAATGGAGTGATTCATCAGACAGTTCGGAAAGTACTGGAGTCCATCAACCTTTTTCGAGAAACCAAGATCGATCGAAAGGACATTGAAATATTCCTAAAGACCTATGTGGGGGATAAACCGAGAAGGGGCAAACGATACAAATCAATGTGGGACTTTGCAATCATTACGAAATGGGCTGAAATCACCTTCGACACAAAAGATAAACTGACACTCCAGAGGAGAGCGCTTATCCTCACTATGATCTTTGGAGCTTTAAGGCCAGCAGAGCTGGAGAGAATGAGGAGTGAGACAACGATATTCAAAGATAACTCTATCCAGACACAAGAACGAACCAAGACGTCGGGAGGTGAGATTGTCAAAGTTATAATACGGAAACACCCCAACCCACGTATCGATGCAGTAGAGGCGCTCCAACGTTGGATGGACTATGTGAAGACGACCTTTAAGTGCGAAAATGTGTGGTTCGACACAGAAGGGAGTAGACCCGCTAACCTACAGAAGATCAAAGAAGAACTAAGAGCTATTTTGAGAGAGAACGAAATTCCCGAAACTTTCACCGCGTACTCTATAAGACTCGCAGTGATTACACACTCAGCAAGACAAGAAGGAGCGGACTGGAAGGCGATCAATGCGTATGCGAGATGGGCGCCGGGTTCGAGAGTGGCCCAGGAATATTATACCGTGTTACCGGTCCAAGACACAAATTGGATCCTGGAGACAATCTGAGGATCAGTACTCCAGAGGGGAGAAGATTATAAGACAGATAAGAGCGGAGACACGAAGGAAGGGACACGGGAGATAGCAGATGCAGATACGAAAGATCGCACAGAGGAATTACCCAAAGCGGGATCTGAGATAGGGAAGAAGCTTACGAGAAAGCGATCTAGAGGCAGAAAGAAATTTCCGAGTGGAGAAGAAAACAGAGGAGAAACGGCGAAGTCACGAAACTCAGCATCCCGACAACCGAGTCGCCGGAAGACATCCTCCATAATTCCCAACAGCATCTGTGAGCTAACGTGAGAGAAGGATCCAACTCCGCTGAAGAAGAGGGGAAAAGATCGGAAGAGGTGAAGAGGAAGAAGTATTGGACAGATAGGAAATGACACTGAAGAGGCAAGGGCCAAATCCATGTAGCCTCAAAGATATCCCAAGAGGGAGCGGGCATAGACCAGGATGTCCGTACCACTACACACACGCTCTCAACTTATCCGCCGCACTGGAGCGTGCTAGGAAAGGGGTTTTAGATCATGCATACGAAGAGAAAAGGGATTTCGAGACTCATTATCGAGGAGCAAACCTGCTCCTTTCGTTTGTAGATTCGCTCCATTGCGAATTGATAAAAACGCAGTGAGACAGGTTTGCTCCGAGATAATAGGTATGCGGATGGAGAGACGATATGCGGAGTGGTGCGAGGGTGAGCCAGAAGTGTGTTGGGAGATGACTAGAAAAAAAAGCGAGATATAGAAAGAGAGAGAGAAAGAATAAACGCCCGATGTGATTAGTGAACGTCTAGGATCTGGAAATATTCAAATCGTTTGAACAAACAGTGTAAATCAAGAGCTTTTTCTTCAACACGATAGCGATTGTTTTTAACACAGAAGAGTCAGAGCAATCCATGCAGTTGGCGATGATCGAGGTTGCTCTGCTGATGCAACAGAGAAATGGGAGGCAGAGTCCTGCTTAGACAGTTTTCTTTTCCACGCCTCGCGAAAGCGAGAGTAGTTTTTCTTTCTGCTCCAAGATTATTCGCCTCACCGGACCCCTGCACGGCCTGCAGGTGAGGGCTCCGAGGGGCAATGTCCCCTGCCCCCTGGTCTTCGAGACCGTGACAAAAGGCGAAATCGGTGGTGAAGAGAAGCGGACAATTCAAGGAACGCTTATTTTTGTTTAAATGTTTTTGTCAATATTTTCATCTCGTTCTTTTTTCCACGTCATTTGGGATAGGGCGAAGATCTCACTTGAACAGCACATAAATCGTGATCAATACTCATTATTGAGGAGCAAACCTGTCTTACTGCGTTCTTTCAATAATTATTATTTATTATTTTCATTATTTTTTAATTATCAAAATTTCACTTCACTTGCCTTTGAGCAGAACATTCGTTTGCCTGAATTGTGAAGGTATTCTTTCTTTTCAGTTGGGAAAACAAACGGAAGAGCTCTTTTAAACAAACTCAAGATTATAAAACCTCAAGGAAAGGCATCGGCGGAAAAGCACTTGCGATGCTTTCTCTTTCTCTTGACCAGCAAGCCTCGCAAAATGAAGTGAATATATATATATAAAAAATGAAAATAGAAAATGAATCACTCAAAAAAAAAAAATACAAAAATAAAAAAAAAAAAAAAACAAAAAAATGAGGAAAAACACATGAGATCAATGAAATTATAAATCGCGATTTCAAATTGGATAATATTCTCAATTTTCAAAAATTGTTTTGATGGAAAGAGTGAAGTGAATTATGACAAGAAAAAAAAGAAACAGAAAATGAAATTGAAATTGAAAAAAAAAGAAAAAGGAAAAAAATAAAAATTATAAAAAAATTATATAAACAAATATATACAGTCCATATTGGATTTTATCACGTCAGTTTTTGCACAACTTTTTGTGATTATATCCGATTGTGATAATATACGATGCTGCTAAATACAGAAAAAAAATAAAATAAATAAATAAATAAATAAATTTTGAGTCGATTTTTTCATTTTTGAAAATTCTACATCAAAACGCATTTTTCAATAGAAAAATCAATTTTTGGATTTTATTATGTTATTTAGACTTATTTTAACATAATTTTGAATAATCAATAAATTGAAAATTTTGATCAAAAAATCGATTTTTCATTGAAAAAAACACACTAAATATTAAAAAATGTGATTATAAATAATTAGCTCTGTGATTTCTTGTGATAGAAAATGAATGAATAACAGGCACAAAATGTTCGTGCATAGATAAATGTGACAGTAAATCTTGTGATTATATTCGAAGAAAATTTATCTAATTTTGACTTATTCCTTTTGAAAATCGAAAAAATATAAATGTATGACTTGGAAAAGTTTTGTTGTATGGTTTCTGAAAGGTCAATTTTTTATTTGTTTCGAAAAATTATTTTCTTATATTGCTTTATTCGGAAGCTTGTATTCAATGAAGCTAATTTTAAATCAATTAATATATTATTGAAAGGTTGCATGCTTAATATTCTTGAAAATTAATTCTTCAAAAGAAAGATTTGAATTTTTTAAATTTTATTTTTTGATCAATGTTTTGCTGTGTTTTTAAGACTTTTTGATACCGAGTATTTTTCTTGCTAATATTGTTTTTGAACTTTTTTTTTCATTGACGATTATTTAAAAACTATTCAGACTTTTTATTTTCACTAGTATTATGAGTCACATTATTTAAGAATGGGATTTTTTTATGTTTTTCGAAATTTGGACTTTGCTTGAAAGTTTCTCAATTTCGATTAATAATTTTTCTTTATCGTTTGAAACTTATTTAACATTGAACAATAATTTTTAACTTTGGTTGAAAGATATTAAACTTTGAGTAATTTTTGGTGTATTTTTAGTGTTCGAAATGAAAATATAGCTGCTTATTTTTGAAATCATGTTTATTTAATAATAAATGTTCGGTGCAATATTTTCAATTGTATATTAACAAATGAACAGTGAAAAATTAAAAAAAAATTGGGTGATTATTTTTGAAATCATATTATCTCAATCAAACAATTTCGTTTTTAAGAATTCGTTTAAAACATCAACAAAAAACACAAAAAAACATGAATAAGCTAATTCAAAATATCTTCTTTTTCATTGCAGTGAAAATATTTGTTTTTGAAACAGTTGTGATGTTTAGCATTAACAAAAGATTTTGTATTCAAATGCTAGAATTGATCTTTGAAAAAATTACACACGAAAAAAGTTAAGTTTCAAAAAAGATCACCTATATGTCGAAATTTTTTTGAAAAGTTCCTTTTGTTTAATTTTCAAATAAAATTATAATTTCATATTTCGATCAATTTTCTGTTCCCACTCACCAAATTTCGCTGCCATGAAAATAAAATCTTCACAATGTGAAATTTCACAAACTGGTAAAAGTTGGTGAGTGGGAACAGAAATTTGATTTAAATATTTTATTTTCAATTTGCATGAAAATTGAACAAAAGGAACTTTTCAAAAAAATTGAGACACATCATTATTCTCACTCTCTCATCTTCTATATTGATTAATCTTCTTTTCGACTTTCTGATTCTTTCTCTTCTTTTGTTTTCCGTCCTTCAGACATGCCTGCTGGTTTTTCCAAAACACCGATGAATATGCTGAATGCAACTCTCGTCGTTGCAGCTGCAGCTGATGGCTACTCCATTAAAAGCGTCGTTCTGTGGCCTTGTTGGAAACTGCCAGATGAACTGCGCCTTGTTCTGAGTTCGTAGTTGGATGTTCTGGAAGAAAATGAAGGCTGTGTGACTGAAGAACTGTTCCTCAAATACGCTGAAGAAGTATTGCTTCCAGGGATCACACAAAGAAGAGAAACTTTGAAGAAGAGTGATGAACGTTGCCTTCTCCTTCTTGATTCACATTCATCGAGAGCGCAGCCAGACTTATGGAAGAAGTTTGCCGATTCTTCAATGGATGTCTTCACCTTCGTACCCCACACCACTCACATCGCACAGCCGTTGGATCGTGGCGTATTTGCTGTTTTAAAAAAAACAATAAATGCCAATTACGAAGCACCTTCTTCTTCAATTATTTTGTGACGAGAAGCACTGGCTGATGATCTTCCACAAGCTTTACAAACTTCTTTGTTGTATTCAATAATAAAATCATCATTTGCGAAGAGTGGAGAGCTGTCTCATCAGTGGCACGAAGTGTTAGCCAAGCTTCCAAAAGAACCTTCCGTCACTCTGAAGAAAAGAACAAAAAAGGTTTGATAATTTTGGGAAATAAATTGCCGATGAAGAATTTTTAATTGAATGGAAAAAAGAAAAAGATGAAAAGAAAAATTCAAAAAATTAAGAAAAAGATAATAAAGAATTTGATAAGACTATGTTTGAAGATGAAAAATCGAAAAAAAGAAAATTCAACCCATTGATAATTTGAAATGATAATTTTTCTGAAGACGAAAAAAAGAAAGAAATACTCGAAAAATTGTGAAACATGAGCTTGATAATTATATTTATTATTAATATTTTTTAAAAAACGAAATCAATACACAATACACAAAAATAAATTTATTTATTTTTTGTTCGTGTCTTAAAAAAAAATTCAGGTTTATAAATCCCCCCAATGGAATTCTTCGAGCAATCAAAAACATATGATTGATTTATAAATGTTAAAAGAGAATTCATATATGAGTTTGTCAAATCAGTTCATTTTTCAATCGAAAGAAAACGAAGGATTGTTGTTTTTCTATTATAAATTACAAAATAAACATGTGTCAATAATATTTTTTTTAAAACAAAAATGCATAAAAGAAAAATTAAAGAAATGAACTGAACAGTTTCATAAATTAAAATTTTAACAATTGAAAAAGATCTAATTTCAAAAACATGCATTTTCAAAGTATTTTTTCATTCCTCAATTAAGATCTTGATCCTTCTTATTTTATCATCTCATCCCTGACTTTCGCTGAATCAATTCACCTTAACCACATCTTCCTCCTCTTCTACAACCACATCCACCAACTCCAATAAAATCCTTTCTTTCTCCCTTCACTAATCTCTCTCCGTCCACTCATCTATTTTCCTTTACACATACAACCCCATCGATGGTGCCATCCTCCCTTCCATCAACAACTCATCCACTTCTCTCTCTGCATTCAACACCTCTTTCCTTCACCAAACACTATCTTCTCCAAATGTCCCAATTGAATATGTTGGAACTGAATCTCAAAGAGCGAAACTTGGAAGACTGGATTCTTTTGATCTAAACAGTCATCGCTTTGAGTGGTGCGAATGGAATGATTCAAATAGTGGAGCTGTCCATGGAGGTGCACTATATGTTGTTTGCACAAATGCAAATCTTGCAATCACATCTTGTTCGTTTTTCAATTGTTCAAATACAAATCATAGTGGAGCGTTATACTGTAATCGTTCGTTGAAGTTGAACATCTTAAAATCAAATTTCACAAACTGTTCTTCATTTCACGGAGGAGCAATTTGTGTAGATGAACAACAATTATCTTCCGTTAATTCATTTTCTGATAACAGAGTTGAAGGTTGAAAAAAAACCAGTATTTATGGAACTGGTTGGTATTTCTGGATCTATTACATGACCTCAGCCTGTCAATTCCTGTTCACCAAATGCAAGTGCATTTCAAACTCAGGTGGAGATTCTGCTGGTTCTCTAACATTTAATTGGCCTCCTCAAATAAAACCAAGTCAGTTTTCAATCAATGAGTGCCAATTTGTAAATAATGAATTGACAAGTTCATCTACACGCGGCGGAGCTGCCATCTATTTGGATGCAACCTTCAATTGGATGAATGAAATTAGATTCATCACATTCTGCTTCTTCGATGGAAATACAGCAGAAAATGGAAGAGGAAACGATGTGTTCTTCAATGGCAGCAGCATCACCCAATCCCCATTTAATCAGTGTGGGTCAACAACAGAATCAAAAAGAGTATGGAATAATGGAACTGCTGATAATGACGTGTACAATGGCTGGCTCCCCCTCATCGCCCAGAACAAAATCGTTGACAGAAATGGAACAGATGGTGATGTCTGCGGCGTAACACAACTCAGTCCATGCAAAATAATAGAATTTGCTCTTTTATGAATGACAGATACTCACGATGCGTTCCTCAATCTCTATAACTTTCAACTTTTTTCTCACATCAATAATTACCTTTTCACATCCAACACAAAAATCTCACACGTTGTTTCTACTGTTTCAAATTTTTCATTTTTCAATGCAATTGAAGAGCTTTTTTTTGAGTTCAGAGTGAAGGACAAGAAAACAACTGAAAATATTACAAAAAGCCAACGTACACAGTGTCGGTCATTAATAGAAAAATTTTTTCACTTCGGTGTTGATATTATTTTATATTAGACATATATTCCCACTTTATTATATTTTTTAATATAATCAGAATATAAGCAAACCCTGAAAATTTAGATGCTTTCATTTGAATACGAAGCCTATCTTTATTGGGGAGAGAGAGAGAGAGAGAGAGAGAGAAGAGAGAGAGAGAGAGAGAGAGAAAGAGAGAGAGAGAGAGAGAGAGAGAGAGAGAGAGAGAGAGAGAGAGAGAGAGAGAGAGAGAGAGAGAGAAAGAGAAAGAGAGAGAGAAAGAGAAAGAGAGAGAGAGATGGAGGGGTTCATTATTTCCATTGAAGAAAATAAAAAAACATGTGGGTTACAAGGTGTGTAAAACCATTCAAATTCGTAGTAAACGTAAATTAAAATTCAATTTCAATGAAAATCGAAAATAAAAATAAATAAATTAATAAATTGGACTTAAGATCATAACCATAATAAAAACATGAAAATTGCTGTGGAACAAAACGGAATAGCAGGTTAGCGGAAATTGCGTGCTGAGATGGAATTTTTCGATTTCAGAAGGATTGACAATCGGCTGAAACGGATGGCGCGCTTTGTGGTTGATGGAGTTGTCAGGATTACAGACGCCATAAACTCCATGGAATTCTCACGCAAAAGGATCAAAAACGCTGTTCGGGCACTGAGAAGCAAAAGGCTGGTTTCAAAAGGAGGAAGTCCACAATTTGTTATAGGAGGCAAAGAACAAATTGTGCTGGATGAAATTATCATTGAATCAAGATCTGGAAGCTGTTTGCATAAACGGAAAGTTCGCGAACTGGTTTGTTGTTGTTAAATAATTAATAATTCTAATAAATATATTAGATGGAAAATGTAATTAATGATACAGACGACGAAGAAACCTTATTCATAAACGTTTCAATGGGAACCGCATACCAATTTGTGAAGCTCCATCCCAAGATGAAGAGAAGTTCTCCGAAATATGTAGATGTTAATCGCCTTGCGGTGTCATGCCATATTGAAAATCAACACTTGTATTCAGCTGGACAGTAAACATGAAAAAAATGGATAATAAAAAGAACAAATATTCAATATGGATGATTCATTAATGAGAGTTCCAGCCACTTCAAAACTGAGCGTGGTTCATCCAAAAAATGCTAAACCAGGATTTCACAAAGAACCACCGAAAATGGCGAATTCTACACTGGTTGCTGCTGTGGTTGATGGTTGATTTGCTCTTCCTTCTGTGATTCTATGGTCTTGAAAGAGCTTTCATGATGAAATGAAGTAGCTCCTATCACAGACTCTGGATATATGTCCGAACGGAAGTGGTTGGATGGGCTGCAACCTATTTCAAAAAGGATACACTTTCAACACTTCTTCCAAAAATCATCGCCTTCAGAAAGCGCATGTCACTTGAGTATTCTTGATGCCTGCTTCTCATCGACTCACACATTTCTTGAGCAGATCCGACAATCTGGAGAGAATTTCAAAAAGAAAGTATCTATGTTGTCACCTTCATTCCTCACGGCACACATATCTCTAAGCCGTTTGACAGAGGAGTTTTCGCTGTTCTCAAAACAGAGCTGCAAACAAAATAAGAACCTCCATCTTCGTCGACATCTTCACAAAAAAAACAACATTTGTGGATGTTCTCCCTCAAGCAATTCATACAGCCCTCTCACCTGCTGTCATTAAAAAAGCCTTCGCAACGAGTGGAGTTCTTCATAACGAATCTGGACCGATTCTCATGAAGCTTCTAGAAACATCAGAATATCAACCTTCATCACATTCAAATAGATTCGACTTCTATGGAAAGTTAATGACTGATGAGAAGCTTCTGAATGATTGGAGTGAACATTTGGGAATTAAAAAAGAAGAAAAAGTTGAAAAAGAAGAAAAAGTTGATGATGAAAAGAATTCAATGGAAGAAATGAAAAATGTATGGCAAAAAGAAGATAATGAGTTAGAGTTATTTGTTGAAATGAAAAAAAAAAAAAGAAAATAAGAAGTGAAAGAAGATGATTATGAAAATGAAAAGAAGGAAATCAATGAAAGTTAAAGAAAAAATGAATAAAGAAAAGATATACGCAAATTTGATTCGTCATTTGTGTTTTTTTAATTTTTATTAATTTTTTTTTTATTTTTTAATGACAAAAAAAAAGGTACCAATTAAAAAAAAAGGTTCCTGATAAATTTCTAACTTTATCTGTATTATTATAAACATTTGTTAAAAAATACATTCCTTTTTTTTTCTGAATAGATATTCTATATTTGTTAATTTCTTTTTCGATGTTGAATAATTTTTGGTGTGCTGTGATTAACAAGAATAGTGTTATCTTTCATTGAATAATTAATATTTAAATTGAACTTCTTTTTTTTCGATATTTCGTATGTATATCCTTTTTTGTATTTCTTTTGAAAAAAAAAGAATGCACAATTACAAGTTTCTCTGTTATTTGAAACAACCTTTTATTATGGAAAAATGTCTTATATTTGTAGTTTATTTCGATATCTTCATCAAGATTCTTTCTTTTTTCTCTTTCACTTTCAAAAGGAATGAATTTTATTTTTCTTTTATATTAACTCAACAATATTCTGCTCTGACTTAAGTTTACCATTTTCTTTTACAAAGGATTTCTTTTTTTTTTACGATACAAACGAAAATATAACTTTTTCATTATTTTGTTCCAATTTAATATAATTATAAGTTGTCACTCAAACCCACAATCAACATCTCATGAGATGAAGAGCAGGCAATTGCATCCAGCAGATTCGACATCGATGAGGTGGTTGGACACAGATCCTCCCCTCGAACAAATGTTGAATCTGAATCAGTTGTTGAAGTTGATGAAATGGATGGTGATGGTGTTCTTTTCCTTATCTCTTCCTCATCCACCTTTTCCAATGCCCATTCAGGGATCTTGTCTGAATCTCTCCCCAAAATATACTCAGTGGATCCACTCTCAGATAATAAATGCTCTGATGACTCCGAGTGTCCCAAGCTTTTCTCATAAACTCTCTTTTTTATTCTTTCCTCATTCTTCTTCTCTGCCTCCCTCTTAGCTCTTCTCCACTGCTCCTCAGGCGACATCTCCATCGTCACCATCTCAAACGCCTTCGGATCCTTCCTCACTGTGTCTTCCACAATCTCTTCCAATTCTTCTGTCCTTCTCTTTTGTTTTTTCCATCGAACAATGAATATTATTGATACAATCAGAACAATCAAAAACAAAACTGCAAATATAACAACAATCAACAACCAATACGATTTTCTTTCTTTTCCTTCCTCGGAAATCCTTTCATCACCATATGTTTTCGGCTCACTTCTGTTCTTCAGAGCAAACGAATCAGTTGCAGACAACCGCTTTCCAAACAGAATCATCACTGATACCTCTGTTTCATCTGTAATCGTTGAAATATTTTCTGATGGAATTCTTCCAATCACCTCGGTTTCTGAAACAAAACTGTCTTCCTCAAAAGGATATGTCTCAACCAACTCCACATCACCTGTTATGAATATCAATCTGAATGACAAATCACATGGCACAAAAAGAGATCCTTTGAATTTGATAAAAATGTTGCTGCCATTTTCATTCACTGAAACATCTTCCAGTATTGGGATGAAGAAAGGCGATGACCTTTCTGCAGCTATCCCTCCGAGTGTGCATCCATCATTCAAAATCCAAAGAGAAGAATTATCTTTCAATCCGTCTCCTCCCTTCAAGCTCGAAATGTTCAGTGAAGCAGAATCTGAACAAATGATGTTCCGACGAAAAGAAGGGTATTTTTCAATGATAGGATTGCTGTTTGCCAGCATTCCCATCTCAATTGAAGCTTTTCCTCCTTTGACTGATATTCCTCCTTTCGATGAATATTGAATCATAATCTCTTTTGAGTGAAGATTGGAGTTTTCTACGTGGACCAGCGACCCATTCCATTGACAGATATCTTCAAAAGTGTTTATTCTTTCGTCTTCGCTTTCTTTCATAAGCACTCCTTCAATCTCACACATGTGCATCGAAACATCCTTCATATCATACGCCTCAACAACACTTCCTTTGTCGGACAGAGAATGGCAATCTGAGCAAGAGCAATTGAAAAGATTTATTTTAACAGATGATGAAGATGCAGTGAGAACAGAAGCTCCTTCTGAATTCCTCGAACTGTTGTTGAATGAGGAGATTCCAATAGAAACTGTTCCTGATGACAAATCGTTTATCGCAATGATGCAACCTTCAGATAATTTCACTCCATCTGCAGATACTCCATTCAGCACAACACTTCCACATTGTCCAATCTCAAATACATTTGCTGTTGATTCAATTTGTTCCAGTTTCACATTTGTAATTGATGCCTCATATCCATTTAACAGAAATGAAGGCTTATTGAATGAAAGCATTGTTATCGAACAGTCATCAGCATGAAGAATTCCATTTTCGATGCTCAGCAATATTGAGTTGAGAATAACAGCTTCAATGTTTTCTGATTCTCCAACCGAAGAGAAATCAACAAATGAAAGAGAAAGATGTCCATTTGCTTCGTGAATGATAGAATTGCCTGAATATGAAAATGACTGACCAAAATTGAATTTCAATCTCTCAATCCGAACTTTCTCTGAAAATGTTATAAGATTTTCTTCATCGCCAACAATTGTTGAGTTCATATGCACCAAAGCAGTTGAAGGAGATTGAAGCGAGCGGATGATCACATCACGAGCATCACACTTCCCAACAATTTCTGTTTCCTCTGTTATCAACAGCTGTGAGTACAGAGATGGAATGATGTGTTGCACTCCAAAGCTCAATGAGTGGCATGGCGTGTCCAATTCTCCACATTGCTTGCTATCCGTTGCGTTTTCATCAGAAGAAGAAATAAATATCGTCTCACTCTGGTATTTCATCACACTCAGAAGAAGATCTTCTTCTCCTTCAAACGAATCTGTTGTGCAGCCCCATATTGCAAGATCCTTCACAAACGGAACTCTGAAATCCAAAAGGAATTGTTCATCAATAATTTGATTTTCAATTGAATGACATTTCACATACACATCTCTCCCTCTCAATGCAGAGTTGTCTCTGAATGTGATATTCGACAGAATAAAATTCAGTGGTTGCTCAGCCACCGAGGTGCATTCCAGAAACAGCCACCCTCCTCTTCCTATACTTGAACAGAAGCACTCTGAAATCGTGCAAAATGAGCAGTCAAAGCTTCCTACCTCATTTAAAACACAAAACATCCCTCCTCCCTTTCCACACTTCGTTACACCACATTTCTTCATCGTTGTGTTTCGAATCACCATTTTCAGAGGCTCATCATTCGCTTTAAATATGATGGGGATATTATTTGTTGTGTTCTGGGCAACTTCTTCAAACAAGCTCCATACAATAACAAAATATTGTTCGGCTTCATTTTTTTCTCTTCTTGAACTCTTTGATATGCTCAATCCGCTTGATCCATCAAGCTCAATATTCTTCATCGTCATGTTTTTCAAGTTCAATGTTGTTGTTGATAGAACAGAAATAACATCTTTTGAAAAGCTAAGTGATTGCATTGAAACAAATTCCAACACAACTGTGCCTTCACCTGCCTCGATCAACCCAAAGTTAATCATTTCTTCTTCTCTGCTTTCCTCATTTTTGCTGAGTGAACAATCTTTCAGAGTCAATAGTCCTTCACTCGATCCAATATGCAACAAAACATTGACTCCACTTGTGAATGACGATGGAACAACAAAGTTTATCAGTTCGAAATTGGTAATACCATGAATCTCCATTGCTGTTCCTTCTGTTCCTTCAAGCGATGAGAGATATTTCAAAGAACACGTCTCTGAATTATTTGATCTTATTGAAAGCCCACTGACATCAACACTCTTTTGAAGAATTCATTTTCCATTGATGCTGATATTCCTTTCGTCTCCTAAGGCAATCGATCCAAAGAATGATCGATTGACAGACAAGGATAATCCAAAAGGCCACAAATGCACACATCTTTTCCATCATCACTGACAACTATCTCTGAGCCAAATGTTTGCCAAAAATAGATCAATGGAACAGCATTTATTGTGTCGTTTCCGTCAAAGCCTCTCAAAGAATTCAATGAAATGTCATCCAGATGCCCAGAAACAAATGGAAGAGAGGTGTTTGTGATGCTCTTTGTCAAGTTGAATGATTCAACAAACAGGTCATTTCCATATCTCGCAACATTTGGCTTGTCTGCCTCAAAAACAGGGGATGAGATCACAAATGAAGAATACTCATCAATCAATTTCAGTGTCATTCCTCCTCCAAAGCCAGATTTCTCCTCTTCATCTGGTGCTGTGCATTCTGTGAATGTGCATGAAATAATATTCATTTGAATGATTCCCTTCAATTGGGCATTGATAGCCCCTCCTCTGCTTCCATCATCCAGCACAGAGCATCCATCTAAATCACATTCTTCAATATTCATTTGTGTGTTTGTATTTTCATCATCGCTGTTGTCAATGCTCACACACCCTCCACTTCCAGCTGCTCTTTCTATTTCTGAAAAAGTGCAGTTCGTCATGTTCAGCCATTTGGTGCTCATTGACTCGGTATTTGTACTGCTTCCAGACAAAGAGATCAATGGATTTTCACTCAAATCAATCGATGAAGCTGAGAATTTGTCGATTATCAGGATCCCTGACTCAACTGACAAGAATAGAAATGCCATTTCTGATGATGGATTTTGAAGGGAAATCGAACATTGAGACAGAGTCATTGATGATGAAGATGACGAAATGAAAGTGGAGCGAAGAGGAAGAGAAGAAGGAAAAGAGAAGATGAGTTTTGATAATTCTGTTTCAACGTTTGTTGTTATCATCGATGAATTGGATGTTTCACTTGAATCAGAGATTGTCCAGCCACTTTGATCGTTGTTTCCTCGGATTTCATGCTTCTGGCCAGCAAAGGTCAATTCATCACTCATCTGAATCATTCCATTCACAATAATTATCTTTTCCCCTGCCAGTCGTGTGAGAGAGTGCTTCAAAGTCAAACATGGGAATTGGACTATTCCACAGTGTGAGTGATCGGATGCCTCAGTATTACTCACATATATTTCTTCTGGAGTGGGAAGGAGATAGATGCACAGTGGAATGGCCACACTGTTGTTTCCATTGTCATATCCCCTCACCTTGTCAAAAGAATCCAAAGAATCTGTCACACATGAAATCTTTTCTGATTTTGCTGTTTCTTCCAGATTGGGTGAAATGACAAAGATATCGCTTCCCCATTTGGCTGTGTTTGTGCCAAACGAAGAGGAAATCAGGAAATTGGGATTTTCATTCAATAATCGAAGAAGAATTCCTCCCCCAAATCCATATGTTGCTGAGCAATAGCATTCATCAAAAGATCCGCCTTTCATTTTCACGTCATTTTCATTCCCAACACACAGCATCATCGATCCCCCATCAGCCGATGTTCTGCTTCCACATCCTTCAAAAGTGCAACAATTCAGATCAATGCTTGCCTTGTCATTCGAAAACGATATCACTGCTGCTCCGCTCGTTGTTCTCTCAATCCCATCAAAGACACACTCGGAAAGTGCCAATGAAATTTCATTCGTCGAAGAGAGTGAAATCAACGAAGTTGAAGAGATAGTTTGTGCCCAGTTCACATTTTCCATATGAAACATCTCATTCTGAACATTTATCAGTTCTGTGGTGAATGCTGTTTGAGCAGAATGTCCGCTTCCAGAAGATATATTTAATCTGCTAATATGCATCTCTCCTGTTCCAGTAATCTCAAATACCCTTGAGGCACGATTATTTGCATTTGACGAGTCATGCACAAGGGCAAGGTTATTTACGGTCAATGTGCCTGTAGAGACTGAAAAAAGAGATAAACCTATTTCTTCAAAATCTGTTTGTATCGTTGAGCTCAAATCACTTTGGCCACATATTGTGAAAGTATAAATTCCACAATCCACATTTTTTGTCTCTGTGATCGTTCCTGTGAGAATCTCGATATCAGTCACATATTCTGGAATCAGCTGATTGAGGCAATGGCTGATCGTGCAGCATGGATAGCTTTCGTGAATTCCGCAGGAATATGTATCTTTGGATTTTGGTTGTGTTTCAGTCGACGAAACAAATCTGACTCTTCCGAAATCGTTTCTAAGCTATTTACTTTTATCTTCAATTTAATCATGTTTTGTGCTCACTCTATTTGATGTTTGTCTGGTGGAATAGCAGGTGGAATCAATGTTGTTTTTTGATGAGCCTTGAAGATCTATGTCGTGTCCTGCTATTTTGCATGTATTGTTGTGAAAAAAGCAGAAATAAAACAAAATTCCAAAATTACTAGAAGTTATTCTTTGACACACAGCGCCACCTCCGCACAATGAGTGGCAATGGCAAAACAGACAGTTCGAGATAATAACTTGATCTATTACATAATATTGTTCAATAGCGCTTACTGTTCCATCAGTTGATCCATTACTTCGGCAGTTGACAAAAAAAGAATTAATAATGCAATTTTTCTGTTTTTCAGTTTTGGTCGGACGCAGATTAATTGCCCCACCATCATTTCCAGATGAACAGTTTTGAAAATAGCAATCGTCAACCATTGATTGGACATTCACATGTTAGAATTGAACGCACCCTTCCCCTAAATTATTTGTAGCTGCTGCAGTACATAGAATAAATGTAGTGTGGAGCACAACGCATTCAGCTATTTTCAATGCAAATATTCCTCCTCCGTTTGTGGAAGAAGCATTGCACATTGTGAATGAAGAATTTTCAACAGTGAGAATAGCACTTGCGTTGTCATGAACATAAAGAGCACCTCCTTGTGGTGCTGTGCAGTCAACCCATTCACACAATGAAAATGATTGGCTTTCTGTTGTGTTAATTTGTCCTTTTTTCTCAAGAATATTCATTTATCTTTTCCCGAAGCTTGTTGATGCGTTTCTGCAGATGAATTCCGGCGAAGAATATGATCCACTCGAGATTCCTCCTTCAAATGCATTCACACACGAATGAATGAGGCAGTTCTCCATTGAGCTCAAATAGCATGAATGTTCAATTTGGTAATCTCCGTTTTTGTCTAATTTCACAGACATATTCCTGAAGGCACAATTATCAATCTGTTCGCTTTTGCTCTTTCCTGATAACAGGAAATAGTTTGAAGCTGAGACAGCCAGGTCAAAAATGATGGAATTTCTCAAAATAGCAATATTTGAATCATCAGATGAAAATATGAGATTGGAAGGGTTGACATTCATTTGGGGGGTCAAACTCAAATTCACCATGCAGATTGACCCACTTCGCAAATGAAAAGGAGATTCTGATTTTTGGTGAGAGATGCAGAAATCCATCGATAAGTTTGATTTGTTTGTTATAAGCACACATAGGAAGAAAAATGTTCAATTGCAAAATCATTTTAAAAGACCTGTGAGAAGTTGAAATGGAAAAAAATGAAGGAGAAAAAGAAGCAGGAGAGAAAGAAGAAGATATTTAAACAGTTGTTTTTTTGTTGTTATTTTTTTCATTCAGCAGCATCAACAATTGAGCATCAAATCCGTGCTCTACGACATTCTCTCTTCAGAACATCAACGAAACGGAAGTTGTTGGATGCACGTTCCAAACACTCGGCTCAGAAGGATGCAAAAATGGAGGAGCGATGTCTTTTGAACTGAAATCTGCGAATTAGCATTTGAAGATGATCAATGTGGGAGTGAAGAACAGCACCTGAAGTAGTTCTGAAGGATATGGGGGAGGAATCCATTTGACATGTTCAACAGACAACAATGATATATATTAATTTTCAGAGATAAGTGTTGGAGGAAACAAGGCACACCAGGGAAGAGACATGTTCATTGTGGCGAATGATCTGAGGAATGGTGTGAGTTCTGAGTTGTTTGCATTTGCAACACAATTTGAGTACAAAACGAATGCGCTGGTTGGGTTTGACAGGAGCTATTTTAACGAGGTGGTTGATCTGATGATTTTTGTGGAGGGTTTTGTGAGTGCATCTGTTCTGGTTGAGGCGCCAGCAGGGCAGAACGAGGTGTTTTGTGGGAACAAATATGTTCCGTGCCAATCGCTTGACAATTCTGTCAATCGACTTGCAGAAAGCAATGCAGATGTGCCACTTCGTGTGATCACTGTGAAATCGAATGGCTCGATCGAAAATGACATTTCGCTCAACTCAGTCAATGTTGTGTCATTTGGCAAAGAAAACAGCGGGATTAACATCAGCACCAATGTTCAGTTTGCATCTGGGAGTGTTGTTTCATCCACAGCCGCTCTTTCGTTTTCTTCGATCGATTTTCATATTCCATCTGTTTTTGCTGTTGAGACACCTGAAGGTGCTTCGTTGTTTTCCTCTTCGACAGAAACAGGAAACATCCAATTTTCATCGTGCTCTTTCATTCAGACTTCTTCAGAATCGCAAGATGTCTCAAGCTGCGTGCATTTGATCAGCGTTTTGGGTGGGGTTGTGCAGCTTTCTCAATGCCATGCAGATAAAGCAGCATTTTCTGTTACGCCTTTTGTGATTTCGCAAGCAGCCCAAGCTTCATTTGATGGAGATAGCTTAACACATCTATCATTTTCAACTTGTTCACTTTTCGATCTGATTCCTTCAACACCAGAAGAGAAAGATGATTATTCCTCATCAGCCAGTCAAGAATCTCAGCCATCTGAAATAAGCTTCAACAACTGTGAATTCACTTCTCTTCATGTGAGTGAGTATGACGAGCAGCCTTCATTTGGGTCTGTTCAGCTTGAGACGCATCTGTCAATTGTGAACTGCTCTTTGGATGATTTGACATCTGCGTTGAGTGTGGAAGGCGGAGGAATGAGAATTGAACTTGGAACAGAAGGAAGCTTCTGTCTGAAGGGAGAAAATTCTGAGCAGTTGAGTTCTGTTAGCCATTGCATTTATTCGACTTTTATCGGAAAAGGAGGGTTTTTGTATCTGAGCTTCTGCAACTCGATCGATGGATTTTCTTTGTCTGATTTGGTGTTTTCTGAGAATGAAGCATTTGTTGGCAGAAACGTGTTCATATTGAGCTCCGATTTGAATTCTTCAGTTGTCGTTGAAAGGTTGATGTTTGATTGGACTGAATGGAAAAACACAACAGCTTTCTTTGGGGCAGATGAAGTGAACTTTACAGAAGGCATATCTTTGGACAAGCTGCTGTTTGAGCACACAGACACTTCTGTTGTTGTGTCGTCGAGTGGAAGAGACATCCATGGGTGCGGATCAGAAAAGGAGCCTTGTCAGTCATTTTGGGAAGGGATGAGGCATTTCAGAGAAGGAGTTCAGTTCAGAGAAATCAAAATCAACACAAGTGCTGTTATTTCAGACGAGTGGGACCTTTCAAACAGCTCAATAAGCCCAGCTGTTCCTTCTTCTCCTGGTTATTCTTCTTCCTCCTCTTCCTCTTCTGATGAGCCTTCCTCAGATGAATGCACAATCAATGCGGGAAAAGCTATTCAATCTCTTTCTGAGCCTTCTGAGGCTGTGCTCACAAACAAGCTCATGCTCACCTTCACCTCCATCAACTTCTACCTGCCTTCGTCTTTCGAAACACCACAAAAGGAACTTCTTTTCACTGAGACAGGAACAGCCACGCTTAGCAAGTGCTCCTTTGCGATGCAGACAGCAGAAGAAGGCATTGCGTTTGTGCTTTTCCATGTTTCGTCTGGAATGCTTTCGATTGAAGAGTCCAAAATGGCTGAGCTCTCCTTTGCGACATCAGCCATCCGACTTGCTGCGCCGGCTGCACATTTTGTGGCAAGCGCGTTTTCTGTTGATGTTCTGAATTTTGCAGATGGATCGTTTATTTCTGTGGGCGATGCAGAAGAGAAGGGGGATGAGGAATCAGTCTTATCAGGGAATGGCAAAGAAACGAAAGCGGGCAAAGAAGCGAGCGAAATCAGACTGGAGAATCTTCAGTCGCATCTCATCCGCAGCACAAATGCAAAAGCGTCGATCATTTCTTATGAGAGCGCGCTGTCTGTGGAGCTGACGATGGACAACTCGACATTCAGCGACTGCAACAGCGAGTCTCAGCTGGGAGGGGCGTTTTGTGTGTGGATGAAGGAGAAGGTGGGTGGGCTGGCTGACAGCTGGGCAAATGAAGGCAGTGTGCTGGCGAATCTGTCGTCTTTTGTGACATGTGCGTGCTCAACAAGTGAAGGGAAAGGAGGCGCAATTGCATTGAACTGCCTGGACGATCCAGAAGATTCAGATGCTCCGTCTTCGGAGAAAGCGAAGGCGCTGCCAATCAAATTTCGGCTGATTCGGTTTTCTTTGAACAGAGCGAGAGTGGGGAAGGATCTTTACATTGTCTGCCGATCGATTGCTGAGCAGATCAACGAGGCGCTGTTTGTGATGGACTTCAGTGAGTTGGCCTTTGACAGAGAAAATGCGATCTTCGGGATGGACACAGAAAACGAGGTGCCGATTGATTTGGTGCCATTTATTGTGTTCTACAAGTCAGAGCGGATATTTGTGTCGGGAGAGAAAGGGAAGAACGAGAAGGACTGTGGGCGAAGGGAAGACCCGTGTGAGACGCTGAGCGAGGCTGTGCGGCATCTGAACGACGAGCCGTACCAGAACGTGCTGGTGGTGAAGAAGGCAGCTGTTTCAGCAGAGACAGCCATTTCATCAGCGACAGTGCAGACAGTCGGAGGCAGCCCAGCTGTTTTCGAGTTCAACTGCGAAATCGCTCAGACAGATGGAAGTGCCGATTGTGTGGTGTCTTCGTCTGAGGAGTGCAGCATTTTGGGGATGGACATCGTCTTCGGCCCCAGCTTCGCTTCGGCGCATCGCTCTGTCTTTGGCGTGAGGAGCGGAAATCTGACGCTGGGCGACTGCACAATCACGTCAGAAGAGCCGGCGCAGCTGGCAAATACTGCAATTTGTGTTGATAGTCATAGTTTGTGTTTGAGCAATGTTTCGTTCTCAGACATACGCTTGAAGGAATCGAGGCAGCAGCCATCAGCAGAAGCATTTGTAGCAAAGCAATTTGCTAAGTCTTCTTCTTTATCATCATTGTCTTTATTTGAACCAGAGGCAGGGTATTAATTCATTGAGGCCTGCTCTGGTGCTGCTGTGGAGTTGATTGGTGTCTGCTTCAAAGAGCTATCTTTATTTGTCGTGTCGGGCGATGCCTCGCAGTCGGCTCATGTCATCAAGTGCGAGTCGTCGTCTCTGACAGCCAGCGGACTGAGAATAGAAGATTGTTCTGCTTCTTTCATAACACCTTCCGATTCTTCATCTTCATCATTATCTTCATTATCATCATCCATTTCTTCTTCTTCTCATTCTCCCAATTCCTTTGAGTCATGTGCGAACTCTCTTATTTCTGTGTCTGGCGGCAGCGTGGCTGTGCTGGCAGACATTTGCATAGAGCATGTTTTCGAGTGCTGCGGTGTGCTGTCTGCAGAAAGCGGGTGCAAAGTGGAAGTGAAGCGGAGCAACGTCTCTTCGCTCTCTTCGCACTCGTCTGCCTTTGCCGCCGAAATGGCAGCGTCTTTTGTGCTGAGAGAAGTTCATATCAGCCAAGTGACTGTGGAAGAAGGATGCTTGTTTGCTCTTCTGCCTCTTCCTTCTCTTTCTTCTCTTTCTTCTCTTTTCAATGAAGAATCGGATAATTTTGAGTTTAATTCTGAATTTTACAAGGCAGCCGATGAAAGCAGCGAAACGCCGTTTGAGTTGGTTCTGTGTGAAGTGAGGGATGTGCAGCTGAAGCATTCGGAAGGAGCAGCTGTGAAGGCAGCCAGTTGGAACAGCCGCATTCTGATTGACTCGTGTGTGTTCAGCAACATCATCGGGCAGCGCGAAAGAGGAAGCTATTTGGATTTGACCTCGTGTGGAAGTGTTGCAATAGAAAAGAGCTCATTTTTGGGGGTTGGAGAAATGATAAGCCAAAATGGACAGAATATTCATTCAAAAGTGAATGAAAACGAAGAAACTGGTGAAGAAACTGGTTTTGTGTGGGAATGGAGCAGCTCTTCAATCAACTTTGTAGAAAGCACAGTGAATATAAACGATACTTCATTTGAGAACTTCTCTCAAGGAGCCATTTCTCTGTCTAACTCGACTGTTACGATAGAACTGGGGATGTTTCAGAACAACAATCCATTTGTTTCCGGCTATCCTTCTCTTCGACGCAACATTTTGTGTTCAGATGGAAGCACGTTGAATGTGAAGAGTGTGAAAGGAGGAGACGGAGAAAAAGAGAACTCCTCTTTTTGGGTGCTGGACTAAGATGGCACTTTGAACAAGAGTGAAAAAGATGTTTTGAAGGAGTTCAGCAAAGAGGATTATGTTAACGAAAATGAAATTTGTCATTAAAATTGACCTGTCATTATATGAATGGGACGAAGAAGAAACTGCAATATCTGTGTCTGTTTTATTTGGAGATGAAATAAAATATTAAACGGAGAATTTCTTCGTGAAGAACAAAAGCAGTCTTCAAACAAAAGGAGATGAAGAAATAGATAAAAGAATTGAAGAAGAAAAGAGAGAGATGAAAGGAAAAATATAAAAAGAAGAGCAAAGTGCAATTTAGGGAATTTTGGTAGTTCCAAATATAGAACGGAAGGATACTGGTGATATAATACAAGAAGAATTAGTGAAAGAGTATGAAGGGTTTGAAGGGGAGAGTAAGCAAAAGAAAAGGAGATATTGACTTGAATGTCTAGATGAGAAGGGAAATTAAGTTGTGAGAATTTTGTTGAAAATAGTGTTCAGCTGGAAGTATTAGTGAAAATGAAGAAAAATCGGAAAAAAGATGCTTTTTGAGCCTTTGTCATTTGGAGGGTTCGTTGAAAGGTTCAAAAAATAAATGTGCAAAAAGTTAAAGAAAAGGAAAACATTTTGTTAAGGAAAAAATTATTTTGTTTATTTCGAAAAATTTGATACAGTTTTTAGAGGATTGATTATAATTTTATGAGAAAATATGAATTGAAAAAGAAAAATTTTAAATGAAATATGAAATCCATTATTTGAAAATTGGAAATATAAATGAAGAATTGTGATTTGAGATTTTGTTGAATATGAAATGAA
The DNA here is from genome assembly GCF_001643675.1 of Monocercomonoides exilis. NCBI lineage: Eukaryota > Preaxostyla > Oxymonadida > Polymastigidae > Monocercomonoides > Monocercomonoides exilis. Next base: position 457,402 of record NW_027150600.1, read on the forward strand.
GTTGAGTTAAAGAAAAGTATGTTGATATATTTTTTGTATTTTGATTGTTATGATAAATTTTTTTGTTAAAATTTAGTAGTATAGGAAGAGATTATTGTAATGGATGAATATTTTGTATATTTTGAAATATAAAGTTTAAAAGAGCGTGAATAGGTTGATATTTAAATGATGAATTAATGTAAATAGATATTTGAAGGAGGTTTGAAGTTTTGTTTTTATTTTAAATGAAAAAGGAAAATAACAATTAAATGTTGATTTTTTTATTGTTTTATTAAAATTTGTGTGTAGAAAAAAAAAAGATGATGTGAAGAAAGTTAATAAGGAATGGAATGTGAAATGTTTAATAAATTAATAGAAGTTATCGAAAGGATTGAAATTTAGAAAGTTATTTAATTATAAAAGGTTTGTATGGATGTATTTTTAAAATGAAGTTAGTTGAAGTTTATAAAATTGGTTTATAATATTTATTAAAGAAGATATTGAAATGTATTTAGAAAAATTGAAGAGAATATTATGGATGAAAGATGGAAAAGGGGATGAATATGTGGAATTTAAAGATGAGGAAATTAAGATAATATTGGAAAGATGATGATATTAGAAGAAGAAGTGTATGGAAAGAAAAAGAGATTGAAGTGAAATGAGCAAGTGGGATGAGTTTTAAAGAAATCATGAATCCATAATAGAAACATGATAATAATAATATTTTGGGATGGATGATCATTATGAATTTTTGAAAGAGAATTTGATAAGAATGAAAAGTGGAATGAATGTAATGATGAGAAGATGATAAGTTTTGATAAGAAATGAAGATATTTATTTGATAAAAAAGTGATTAATAATAAGTGTGATGAGTAATTAGAAATGTTTGAAATTGAAGAAAAGGATGATTAAGAAGATTGGAAAATGAGGAAGAAAGAAATTAATATTAATTAAATGTTGATTATTAATTGATAGGTAATGTTTTGAAGGAATTAATATTGATTATAAAAAGAAAATGATGTATGTTAAAGGAAGAGGATATTATTGAATATTGAAAAGTTGATATGATTATGTGAATGACAAGTATGATTAATAAGTGAGGTTTATTTATTGATAAGAACGTTATAATAAGTGAGTTGATTAGATGATAAATTGATTAAAAAGTTAATTAGAAAATATTTTTTAAAAGATTGAATATTTTTAATTTATATTCAAAAGATATTTATGAATTTGATATATTTTAATGTTTATTTTTGATTTATTGATGGTTATTATAAATATTTTAATTTTGATTGTTTTGCGTTTAATTCAAGTTGGGTAGTGTTTAATTTTATTTATAAGATCAGATGTTATGATCTATATAATTTGTATTGGAAAAATTATTTTATTAATTTATGAAAAAGGAGAAACATTAGAAGTTAATATTTAAGTATGAAACCAATTTCTCATGGGGGGGGAACATTGGGGGGGGAAGGTGGTTGAAAATTACCTTCCACTGTTCTCTTTGTGTTGGATTGGCAGGTGGCACGGGGTATAAATCCAGCAATTTCATACTTAAGTATGGAAGTAATTTTTAAAGGAAAATAAAAAATTAACAAATGAAATTTAAATTTAAAAGGAAAGTAAATATAAGGAAAATTAAAAATTAGTTGATGGTAAAATTGATCAAAAATGATCAAAAATATTATAAATATATTGATTTGGCGAGGTTGACACAAATTTGACGAGATGTTGAGTTTGTTGTTCATTGTGGGAATCGCGTCATGTGTTGAAGCAGTTAGTGGTGTGAGTGTGTTTAAAGGGAGTTTGGTGGTTAAAAATGCATCAGTTGAGTTAAATCAAATTTCATTGGAGAATGATGATAATTGTTGTTTGGTGTGTGGAAGGAAGGGGAGCGTGGTTGTGGTGAGGGGGTGTGTTGTGGGGATGGGGAAGGATGATGGTGCAGGGGCATTTGATCTGAGTGGGAGCATTGGGGTGTTGACAAACATCACATTGAAAGGGTGGAGAAGAGGGGGAGAGATCTATTCAGGCAGGCTGTTTGGAGGGAAGGGATATGGAGGGGAGAAGGGTGGAGGTGAAGAAAAAGGTGATGGAGAAGGAGAAAGAGGAAGGGGAAGAGGAAGAGGAAGAGAAGGAGATGGAGAAGGCATTGAAGGGAGTATTTCGGTGAGTGAATCACGATTCTCTTCTTTTTGTGTCTCATCAGCCCCATTCCTCTCATCCCCTTCCATTCCCCTAATATCCCTCTCCAACCTGACATTTTTCAACATCTCAACAGCAAATGATGCATGTTCACCTTCAACAACTACGTCAACCCAAACCTCATGTTTTATGAGCAGTTGCTCATTCTCATCAGTTTGTGATGCATATGATGGCGGAATTGTTCATTCCCTCAACAACCCCTTGGCTCTCTGACAGCCTCAAACACCTCATTCATTGGGTGTTGTCGGACAAGAAATGTTGTATGTGAAGGAACTGCAGATATTGAAACCAGACAGACAAAATGAAACATTCAATGGAGCAAACACATTCACTTGGTGCGAATGGAGTGGATCGAGGACAACAGGAGAAAGATCAGGTGGTATAAATTGCTACAATATCAAATCTGTTGAGATTGTGAACAACACTTCGATTCATGTACTGCACAAAATCGATATGGAGGAGGAATGTTGTTTATACGATTTCGTCGTGTGTTCGGATCAGCGGATGTGAATTCCAGAATTGCAAAGCAAATAATGCTGGAGGAGGACTTTTCTCGAAAATTTTCAGGTTTCAGGAACAGGATGCATTCGAACAGAAAATGGAGGAGGGGAGAGTGCGTGTGTGTTTGACTGCAGTTTCACTTCATGCTCGGTTACAAATTATGGTGGAGGCATGTATTGCTAATGTTCCTGCAATTCAAAATGAGGAGCATTCAGTTTATTTCATGTTCAGCATCTGCATATGGAGGAGATGGAATTTATTGTTATTTTTGTTCTTCCATGAATGCAAATGTTCGGCCAATCCACCATATGGGCATGATGTGATTTATATTGATTATTACAATGTTTATTTGGATTCGGAAATCCATTCTATGAATGCTACACCACAAACACAGATGACAAGAGAGTGTGCTATGCATACAACTACTCGAACGCAAGTGCCTGGACATATGATCAAACAATGAAAATGGATTGGCTGAAGGACAAGACAATATATGTTTCTGTGAAAGGGAGTGATGGATATGAGCTGTGTGGGGCAAATGAATCAAATCCGTGTCTGACAGTGAAGAAGGCACTTGAGATGTGTGAGGTGCAGATTAGCTTGGCAATCACATTGATGGAAGGGGATCACACAAGCGAGGCAACAACTATTGAGATTGGATCGAAGAAGATTTCAGTCATTGGGAAAGACAAAGAGAAATGTTCGATTGGAACAGGAGCACTTTCATCTCCATCAGCAGCAGGAACGCTATTCAGTGTGACAACAGGTCACCTTGGTTTATTGCACATAAAGGTTGATTGTAACTCAAATTTAAGTCCTTCTTCGCCGAGTGTGGTTGTGGTGTCTGATGGGAGTGGGTCACTCTCATTGGAGGATGTGATCACCACGAGTGTTTCTTCAGGAGACTATGTGATGTCTTCGTCAGTGTTTGTGGTGCCGCTGTCACAGCTGTCGATGGTTGATGTGGAGATCAAAGATATGAATGTTGCAAAACCATTGTTCTCTGAGCTGGATCTCTCTTCTCCTTCTTCTTCTTCTTCATTGTTGTCATTGTCGTCAACTGCACTGTATCTGACAGCCACAGCATCAGGAGATAGCGTGCTGGCGAATGTGAAGGTGACGAATGTGAAGTTGACTGAAGGAGATGGGGTGGTTGTGGCAAAGAGTGTGAAGGCAGGAGAAACGTTTGTGGTCAAGAATGTGACAATCGAAGATTGCGAGTGCAAGACTGGAAGTGGTGGTGGGATCAAGGTCGAGTTGGAATCATCTTCAAGCAAGTTGCGGGTGGGGAGTTCAACAGCCGCGGCAAACGAGGAAACAAAATTGAACAGATGCAAGTGTAACAAATATGGAGGAGGGATGATGCTGTATCTGGAAAATATCGGGGAAAGTTCTGCCTTCGATATCTCGATGATGGCTGTTGACTTTTCAGGCTGTACAGCAACATTGGGGGGGAAATTTCTGTTTGTGAATGGGAGCAATTGTGTGAAATGGGGCATCTCCTCTTCAAAGTTTAATGTTCCGCGAAACACATCGGCATTCGACGAGCTGGAGGGATTCGATCGGAGTGATGAAGATATGAAGAAATTCCCACTGAATGTGTTTCTGGACACATTTCCGGCTGCTGCACATGTGGGGAAGGCAAAGAACCAATTGGGAGGATATGATTCGCAATTCTGCGGATTTGCTTATTATCCGTGTGCCACCATCACCCACGCTGCTCAGTTGCGATATGCAGGTGTGAATAAAAAAATCGAGCTTGATTCAGGATTGGAGCTGGCAGAAGTAGTGTCGATGAGCGATGCTTACAAATGGGAGATCTTTTGCACCGGAAATGAAAAGAGTGTGAAGGTTGTTGATCCAGAAACTACTGGACTTCAATATTTGATTGATGTGCAGAGCGAATGTTCCATCAGCAGCATCGATTTCAGCATTCCGACGGTTCTGTCAGGTGCTCCATCGCTGATTTTAGCAAATTCCACGCTCCTTACGCTCTCAGAATGCTCAGTTGTCTGTTCATCGAATGACGATGGGGATCACTCAATTGGATATGTCTTTGTCAAGGCGATTGGAGGAGATATGATATTGGAAAAATTGTTGATTGATCGGACATTGGTGTTTGAAAGCAGCTCGTTGGTTCAATTTGTCGGGGGCGTGAACTTTGTGCGCTTTTCAGAATGCAAAGTCTCAAGCGTGGAAAAGAAATATGGGAACGGAGGATGGGTTGTTGGAACAGTTGGTGTGGACAGAGGGGCTGGGCTAAATGGAAGAGTTGAAATAGACACGTGCACAGTTAAAAATTGCAAATGCCATGGAAAAGACGGAAAAGAAGGAAGAGGAGGAGGGTTGTGTGTGAGTGTGACGGGAGAAGGAAGTGTTGTTGTGAATGGATCGACGAAAATCGATGGATGCGAGGCGAATAAGCTTGAAGCAAATGAAGGGACAGGGGGAGGATTGCAGCTGGAGATGCTGAGCACGAAGAGCAAGTTGGAAATTGCATCAGAAGTTAAATTTTCATCTTCATTTTTTAACAAAGCAAAATATGGGAAAGACGTGTTTGTGAGCTGTGGGAGTGGTGTGCTATTGGACTCAAAAATAGATGCAACAACATTTAAGTTTTTTGATTCAAGCGAAATACCAACAGATGTGCTGAAGTTGTGCGGGAGCGAGGATGGGAACGGAGAGAAAGTGATTCCGCTGTTTGTGTATTTGTTCACCATCGAATCGAAGCTGACTGTCGATGGGAGCGGAGAGAGGGCATTGGATCACAGCTACTGTGGATTTGAGAAGTTTGGGTGTGAAACAATCAATTATTGCATGAGCACTCGAGTTCCGAAAGGCTTCCAAAGAGTTGAGGTTTCTTCTGAATCATCAATAAAGGATGAAGTCATCGGGCCTTCATTCGATGTGAGTGTTTCGGGGAAAGTGACAGCAGGAGAAGAGATAACAAGGGTGAAAGTGAATGTGGTTGAAGAAGGATCAAGCACACAAGATTGGTTTGTCGGATGTTCGAATTCTCTGACTATAAGCAGTATTTCATTTGTTGTGAAAGGACAGTTGAGTTCGAGAAGAAGAGCACTCATCCATTCATCATCAACACTGCGTCTGGCGAGCTGTTCAGTGTCATTTGAAAGTGGAGCATTTACGGGTGGAAAGATAGGATACAACGTGTTGAATGTTGCGGGAGGAGAACTGATTGTGGATGGATTGATGATGGAAAGTGTAACGACACTGACGATGAACGGCAAATCACCAATAACAATAAGCAATGGAGAGAAGCTGGAGATAAAGAACAGCAGAGTGAGTGGAGTGACGGTGGAAGGTGGGAGCGTAGAAGGAAGAGGTTGCATCAGTGCTGCGATAAAAGAAGGAGGAAGCGCAGTTGTGGATAACTGCAGCATTTCAACAACATGCACAGGGGGAGGTGGGATGAAAGGAGGAGGGATGATGATTTCAGCTGAGAACGGAGGAAGTTTGGAGATTAATAGCGTAACATTCACAGGATGCCAGGTGCCAACAGAGGACAACTTGCAGAAAGGAAGAGGAATGGGAGGAGGGATGTTTGTTGAATTGGCAGATACAATGGGATCATTTCAGATGGAAGGAGTGACATTCAGCAGGTGCAATGCTTGGAAAGGGAAGAAAGTGTTCATATCGGGAAATGAGCTGGACGATGTTATGTCAAACGAACAACTGAAATGGGGGTTGAGTGCAAGTGATGAGAAGTCATTGGATGAGCTGTGTGGATGGGAGAGAGCAAGCACAGATGAGGGATATGTGATTCCATTGGTTGTGTATTTGTGGAGGAACTGGAGCAAAGATGGGTTTGTATCGAATGAAAAAGGAGGAGACTTCAGTGGGTGTGGCTTTTCTGAAGCACCGTGTTCATCGATCAATCACCTGATATCACTGAGATATTCGACACTTGGAAAAGGCGAATCCCAGATCAGCATTGGGGATTCAGGGTTGCTGAGCCATTCGATATCATTCTTGTCTTCGTTGCCAACTTTGCCAGATTCAGAGGCTCCAGCAGTTGTGATAAAAGGAACAAAGAAAGGGACAGCTGTGACAATATCTGATGAAGATGGGAATGATCTGAAAGATTCAATGATATCATCGAATGTGAGTCTGTCGTTTGTGAATGTCTCGTTCACCAAACCCAGCACAACCACCAATCATGCAGTATTCATTGAATCATCAGGAACGAATTCAGTCTTGTCAGTTACGGACTGCTCATTTGGGTCAGCTGGCGGGAATGTTGAAAGTTTTGAGTGTTGCCTGATAAAAGTGAACGGAGGGAGCGCAGCAGTTCAGAGCTGCACTTTGAATAAGATCAACGAATTGAAAGGATTCATTGCATTCAGCCAAACTGCGAGCCAGGTGACGATCCAGAATGTGAACATTTCATCAGCGACTTTGAAAGAAAATAGCCTGATTTCGATGATAGAAGAGGAAAACCAGATGAATGGAAATGAAAACACTCGTTTGAATGGCAACAAGCCTGTGTTGAAAGTTGTGTACTGTTCGTTTGAAAACATCATAAACGAAGGAAGCAGAGCAAGTGCGATTGAATTGGGATCGTTTGATTATGCGATGAAATGCACGATCGAAGACTGCACAATGTCCACGTGCAGGAGCGATTCGAACACAGAAGGAGGAGGAATGAAATTGGTGCTGAAGAGTGAAGAATCGGTTTTGAAGGTGAATGGGAGCACGTTTTCGACATGCAGATGCTCGACGGGATCAGGGCGCGGTGGAGGGCTGTATATCGATGGAGCAGACCCACGAAATGTTAACATTGATGATGAAAGTCAGATTCCATCACTGAATTTCAAGATTGTGAATATCTTGTTCAGGCTGAACGACGCATTTGTGGGGAAAGACATATTCATCAAATGCCATTCAATTGGGCACCAGATCAACGAAACACTGTTCTCGCTGAACTACAACCAGGAATCATTGGGCACAAACAACTCCATCTGCGGGAGTGATTCGGAGGGGAAAACTGACATGGATGTTATTCCGCTGATCACATTCTTCAAAAGGTCTTCAAGTGTTTTTGAATGGGTCGGGGGATGATGGCAGACGATGCGGAGCTCAGGGCAACCCATGCAGCAGCATCAACGAAGCGATTGACCACATTGAGCAAGGAGTGATGAATGCGATTCTGATTGACGGAGAAGGGACTGTGACAAAGGAATGTGTGATTGGAGATCTGAATGTGAACTCATACAAAAAGACACAGGCGATTGTGAAGCTGAAATCTAAGATTGAGAAATCGGCAGAGAAGGATTGCATCATGGAGTTTATAAATGAAAGCGCTGTGGAGAGGTGCTCATTCGAGTTTGAAGATACGTTTGAGGCTTCTCACAGCTACATCATGAAAGTGAAGAACGGGTCAATGGAGATCCAAAAATGCGAGTTCTACTCATCAGCAACAGCAGAAGACATGAAGCTGAGCAGTTCGGTTGTGAGCGTGGAAAGCGGAGAGCTGAGGATATTTGATTCAGCATTTAGAGATTTGCACTCAACAGGGTCAATATTATTATTCAACAGAGAATCGAATGTGACGCTGCTTGAAACGAGCATTTCAAATATCAAAAGTGAGGGAGATGTTGTGAGTGTTGGAGGAAAAGCGAAGGTGGTGATGAAGATCATGAGGATAGAGAATGTGAGTGTAGCATCAGAAAGATGTGTTGTTGCGATGGAAGACGCAGAACAGGAGGTGAGTGTGCTGAACTGCTCGTTTGAAAAAAGCGCGAATTCGGTGGAGAAGGGAAGCATGATGCAGATAAGGCGATCCAAGGAAGTGAAGGTTGAGATATGTGTGTTTGATGGAGAAAAAGAGGAGAAAGAAGCAGAGACAGTGAATGAAGAACAAGGAAGAGGAGAGAAATTATGCGAATGGAGCGGCTCGTTGATTGACATTGAAAACAGCAATGTGGAGATGAAGGAAACAACAGTTATGAAGAGCAAAGAAGGAGGGCTGTGGGTGAGTGGAGGCAGCTTGATGATAGAAAACAGCAAGTTTGAGAACAACAATCCATCTGTTGAGGGATATCCGTCAGCGCGAAGGAATGTGATCTGCACAGGGAACAGCGAGCTGAATGTTGCAAGTGTGAAAGGTGGAGACGGACTGAAAGATAACTCATCGCTTTGGATTTTGGACGAAGGATGTCAATTGGGAGGGATAGCGAGTGAAAGAACATCATCATTTTTCATCCCAGTTCTGGAAGAAGTGAAGAACACAACACAGGCGAGTGGGGGCATGGACTTGAGCATCCGGGGGAAGCTGCTTCTTCCGTGCAACTTGTCGCTGAAGATAAGCATGAAAGACGGGGACGTTGAACTGATCCAAACACAAAAGATAGAAGAAAATGAGTGTGTTTCAGAAAACGAAATTCATTCGGTTATCACGTCAGAGCAGGTGGAAGTGATGGGAAAGAAAACAGAAGTGAGCATGAGCATTCTGTTTGGGAAAGGGAATTCATTATCCTCTAATAAATTGGTTGTGATAAATAAAACTGTTTCTCCTTCAACTGGAGATGATAGAATTTCAGAAGGAGGTAATAAAAACGTTTCCAATGGATTTTCAATTAACACTTTAATCATCATAATTTTTGCGGTGTTATTCATAATTGTGCTTATTGTTGCAATTGTGTTGGCTATTAGATGGCGGAAATCAAAGAGAAGAACTGAAGAGCTGGAAGAAATTGTAAATGACACAGTAAAGAAAGATCCGAAAGCGTTTGAGATGGTGACAATGGACATGTCTCCAGAAGATCAGTGGAGAAAAGCTGAAAAGGATGCAGAAAGAATAAATAATGAAAAGATGAAAATCAGATATGGAGGAAAGAAAATGGCACATTCTGAATCGTCCGAGTATCTATTAGCCGAAAGTGGTTCCACTGAATACATATTGGGACATGATTCAGACAAAATACCAAACTGGGCACTTGAAAAAGCTGATGAAAAAGAAGATGATGAGATAACAAGAAAAAGATCACCATCTCCATCAATATCTTCAACTTCCACAAATGATTCTGATTCATCATTCGTTCGAATGGAGGATATGTGCCCTACAACTTCTTCTATGTCGAATCTGGTAGATGCGATGGCCTGTTCGTCTCCTCATGAGAAGTTGATTGTGGATTTGAGAGATTCACTGTTCATGCTGCTTCATGGAAAGAATGAAAAGAAAGAAATGGCAATTGGAAATCTCCAACAAAGAGAAATGACTGGAGCACAAATATTATTCTGGGTTGCTAATGGAGCATTGCACTCATTTGATGAAATGGAAGTTCCTCTTCAATCTCTTGATAATCTTAGTCCTCATATTGTGTTGTTTTCAGAACATATGGTAATTACAATTGCACTTCATTCAGACTGCTCCTCTGATGATTCCGATTCATCTTCGATATCATCTTCAACATTGGCAACATCTTCATCAGATTGCTCATCAATTAATAAAAGAAACAAAAAATCACCAATTCCTTCTTCTGCTTTTGAAGAAGATGATGATAGCATGAAGGAGAGTTTAAGATGGAAGGCACCAGAACTAATGATGAACAGGAAAATGGTTGCAAATAAGAAAACTGTCGCTTTCACAATTGGAATGATGTTGTGGGAATGTCTGACATTACAAATTCCGTTTGGAGAATATGAAGCTGCTGCTGCAGGACAAAAAATTGTGAACGGAGAAAGGCCTGACTTGAAGAGAATTGAGGCTAGTTCATTGAATGAGGCTGCAAACATATGTCTCCAAATGAGACCTGAATTTAGGCCGAAGCTTGGTGAGCTCAAGAGAGAGTTTATCAAACTATTCCCTGCAGGAGCAACTGTCTTAACAATTTCAGACGCAGTAGATTATGAAACAGTTTCAGATAACAATGGAGAAAGTGTTGTTGTTGAAGTTGAGAGTTGCACAACAATGAATGAAATGTAATATATAAAATTATCAATTTTTTTTTTATTTTTTTTTTTTAATAATTTTTAAATTGTTTTTAAATTCACTTTTTCACTTGACAAAGAGTTTTCTCTCTTTAAAGTCAATTTGAATCGTGATTTTTATTTTAGCACTTCATTTCATTTTTGATAAATTAAAAATTATATATGTTCATATTCAAATTTTTCATTAAAAATGATAAATTATTCATTTTGAATAAGAATTAAATACTGATGAAATAATTTTGTTTCACTCAAACAATATAGATTGACTAATAAACCCGAACATTTTCGTTAATTTAGTATTTTTATTTGTTCGTTAAAACAGTATAAATTCAACATAAAAATATGAAAAGCAAGGCATATTCACACTTCACTTGCAAGCCAAAAATAATTCAAACAACATTGTTATAATTTTTTAATTGTAGAAATGCATAAATGGCATGTTAATAATAGCGGGTTTTAGTTATTCCAATTTCAAAAGTGTATGAAAAAATAAAAAATATAATTTTTAAAAATGATCAAAAATGTTAAGATTCAGAATATTCACTAGCATCTGCTCCATCTCCTGGGTCGTCGTAATCTTCTTCATGAATTTCAACTGCTTCCTGCTCAATTTAAAGAACATCTGCTTCATCGTCTCATTCTCCATCATCATTGTCATAGGGAAATGCAGCTTCTGTGAACTTGTTATTAGTGACTTTCAACACAAATTCTTGGAACAGCATATCTTTTTCTTGTTGAAACATGAATGAAGCAATAAAATCATCGATGAACTTTTCTTTCATTTAGCAAGGAGGCAATGATCTTCTGAAATGAGACCAACAACCTTCTATCAAATTTGAACATACTCCTGTTTCTATATTTTTGAATTCGTATTTGTGGCAAACTGTCAAATGTTTGAATCCATATTCATTCAAAGACTTATCCGCACACTACTCATTACTGAAAATTGTTGTTCATTTCTAAATGCTGGCTTCAATGATGGGTTTCGGAGCATCCTTTTTTCTATTTGAAACTCTGACAATAAAACATTCCACAACTTCATTGTTTTCTTTTCTTTCTTCATATCCAAAAAGCCAAATATGTCACTTTTTTTTCCCTTTATGGAACTTTCTTTTCTCAAAATTGCTCCATCTGTTTTCACAATACATCCTTCTCCTCCAAGAATAAACCTCACACTCGACATTCGAATTCCGATTGATGCTCGAGCAACAGAATACCAATAACCGACTGTATTTCAACCAACTCCAGTCAAATATGAGCACTGATCAATTCGAAAATTTTGCTCGAAATGCAAAAGAATAAGAAATAATTTATTGATTTAAAGATGAATTCGATAAAAAGCTGTCTCCTTCAAATATGAAACGAATTTGTTGCATGTTGAACATCTCCATTATCGATTTGTTTCATCGACTGTTGTTTATTTCATATATCTTCTACAAGATGGGTATTTTTTCGTTTCATTGAAGTTGTTTATATGAATGAACCACTCCCAACTCTTTTCTAAATATTGAAAAAGCTTGTTATAATCAGCAACATCTGATTTCTTATCAGGAACAAGAGACATGGGTGAAAAAATGATTAATAAACATTCGATTATTTTTGATATAAATATTCATATTAACAAAATTTCCATATTTTGAACACAAATAAAAAATTATAATTATGGTATTTTTGATCTTTTCAAAAAAATTTTTCATTTTTAATATACGATTTTCCGCTGCTAATTTAAATTGATAATTGCTTGTAATAAATATTTTTTATTGTTTTGATATAAAATATGGGGCTAAATATTCTGCTTCAGGCATTTTCATTGAAAAATTATGCACTTTTCATTAACTTTTTTGTATCAAAAAACACAATAAAAATGGGTCCATTTTTTGACATTCGTGAAATGTTGGAAAACTTGATATTTTGATTTCAACGATACCTGTTTTCGGATATGAAAATCAAATTTATTACAAAATCTGTAAAAGCGAAATAAAGTTATGAGTGAAACAATTTTTTCATGCTTTGTGCATAAAAAGCTTGAAAGTTCGTATTTTCCCCCATATTTTAATATTTACATGTAAGGTTAAGTGTGCATTTGCCAAAAGCAAACTTTCACTGTATATTTTTCTATTTTATGACAGAAGAAAACTTTATTTGTTTCAATTTCAGTTTTTGATGAAGATCGAAGGAATTTTTAATTTATTTTTGATCATTTGTTTTTATTGTTTTTAATCAACTCTCTTTTCCTTTCTGTTTTTTGGTTCAAGGTCATGAAACATATGTATGGGTAATTCTTTTTGAAAAGTCGCTAATGTTTAATTTTCAAATAAATAAAAAATTTCATATATTGCTCAAATTTCGGTAAATGTTTATCATAGGGGAACTCGAATTATTCATAATTTTTATTTTAAAATGGCATAAAATAGTATAAGAATCATCTGCTAATTAATTAAAATTTGAGATCATCTAATTTTTTTTGATAAATAATAATCAAGAATTTTTAATATTAATGGGATAGATTTTAACTACTCCTTTTTTGAGTGCTAACCCTAAAAAGAAGAACAGGAATAAAATCCTAAACTCAAGATATGTTAAGCTAACCCAAGAACATAAACAAATCTATTAATACAGAGATTATTTTGGAATATTTACCCAAAAAATGAAAAAATACTGAGTCAGATCAAAATGTTTTGATTGAAAAAATGAAATTTTAATGATTGATGATCTCAAATTTTTATTAATTTGTAAATGATTCTTATACAATATTATTTCCGTTTAATATAAAAATTTAGAAAAATTCGTGTTCCCCTATCATCTCCTTTTGTCCAAATTTCGGTTCCTGCTCATGTAACTTCACAAGAATATGTTAAATAGCATGGTCAAATTATATCCTCCACTTTGGTGAAGTTGCATAAGCGGGAACCGAAATTTGATCAAGATATGAAATTTTTGATTTATTTGAAAATTTAACATTCTTAACTTTCCAAAACAAGATAAATAATGTCAAAATTTATTTTAAAAGTTCCTTTTATTTGATTTTCAAATAAAATAAAATTTTTATATAATTATCGATTTTTTATTCCCACAGATTTAACTTTCCCAAAATGGATATCAAAACCTCAACAATGTTTTTATTCACATTTTTTTGAAGTTTCAAATTTGGGAACGAAAATTTTTTCGACATGGGTGATTATTTTAGATATCATATTTTTTCATTAAAAAATTTCGGTTCAAATGTATTACTAAAATATCAATTTAAAAAAAATAGAAAAGGGAAAAGGCTTATTGAGTGCATGTTAATCTTTGATTCAGATAAACCATTTGTTGTTCAAAACAATTATCATACTTTTTCTCTTTTGAAAACAATTTTTTTTTAAAAAAAATCAATAATTTGAGAAAAATATCCTCCCCGAAAAAAAATAAGATTTCAAAAATAATCACACACATATGTAATTTTTATTCTTTTTGAAAATAAAACAAAAAGAACTTCTCAAAAAAATTTTGACATATATTCCTTTTAATATATCACAATTGTCATAACAAAATCTTTTGAAAATGTTGATTCCTTTGACATTCCACTATTTTTATAATTTGCCCAAAAATGAAACATTTTCACTAAAATAAATTTCATTCCTTTTCATTGAAAATAATGTGATTAAAGTTAATTCAAAAAGATAAGAAATTCATATTCATACAAAAAATAAATGTTTTTCTTATTTTTTACCAAAGAGACTTTGAAAAAAAAAATAATTGGAAAATGAAATACATATCTTTTGGAATTCATTAAATGTGTCTGTAAATTAGCTATTTCCTTTTGATTATTCAAAAGAATGAATAAAATTACAATTAATTTATCATTCAAGAAATGATTTTTGAAATTGAAAAAAAAAATCTGAATATTGATTAATTGATTGATTTAATTTAAAAAAAAACCAGTTTTTTTTAAGAAATTGCATTTGATGGGTTGAAAAATAACTAAAAATCTTCCGAAATCCATCTTCGAGATTAAAGAAAATTTTCAGTTATAAAAGAATTTCGTTATAGAATTTATTAAATGAAACATTAGATGAATTTTGAGTAGAATTTTTTATTCAAATAAACTGGTTTATTCAAATGAACTCATGTTTATTCAAATAAATCTGGTTTATTTGAAAAAACCGAGTTCATTTAAGGTAAACTGAGTTCATATAAGTTTCGAAATTTTTGATAAAAAACAAATATTTTAAATGTGTCCAAATTTGATTGTTAAAACAAACAAATTTTATTTGTTTCATAATGATGTTGTTTTGTGAATAATTTTTGTTGTTTTCTTCAAATTCTTTCAAAGATCATAAGGATCAAAATGTTAAAAAAACTGATAAAATTCTTTTGCACCAACAAACGATTAAAAATAAATTAACATTACATCCATTGATTGTTACATCTTCAAATTATGTAATCCACATGTTTTAACTTTTAATAAAAATTGATGAAAAGAAGAATTTTATGAATTATGAAATATTAAGCATTTATTTATTTTCGCAAATAACGTTGATTGAAATAATGCTGAATAATGTGTTGGATTGTGAAAATATATGTGCAAAAAACTTTATTACTGCTCTGCTTGGGCCAATAGCATTAAAAGACCGGAAAAAAATCAAAGACACATTTCTATGATCGATATGTACAAAAAACGGATTTAAAAATAAACTTTATTATTTTCATCATTTCATAAAATAATGAACAAAACTCAAAAGCTATTCTCTTGCTATATTAGAGAAAATTTTTGAAAAATCACCTCAGATCAAAAATTTAATCTATTATAAATTAATTTAATTCTTCACTCTCGAACTTTTATAAGATAAATATAGCCCTGGGTGACGTGAAGAAAAAAGTTCGTCATGTCCGTCACAAATTTTCCACAAAAAAAAAAAAAAAAAAAAAAAGGACAGTCAATTTTTGTCGCCTTTTGTGAATGAAAGTTATTTGTTTTGCATTCATTTTCAAATTTTTTCAATTTTAATGTGAGATCATAAAACCCCATTTTCTCATAATTAAAAAATGAAACAATTAATTACTTTAATATGACAAGTGTTTGCTCTTTTTAATTAAGGCAGAGACTGAATACTCCTTGTAGAAAAAATGCATATCGTCCTTATTGATAGACAATTTTTTTTCTTCATTCATAAGCTCATTCAAAAGGAATGATAAAAATTGTGCTCTTCTTCGGATTCAATTTTGCCAAATTGCGAGAAACGGGCAACACAAAAATTCTCTCAGGTTTGTTGTGAAAATGCGTTTGAATTCCTCATCATAATGATTTATTCTAAAGAAAAAAAATTTTCAAACTTGTTTTCGCAGATGGAATAATTTGATGAGGATGAATAAAAACAGAAAACCCTTTAAAGTTTTGGATTTACTGAATGAGAATAAAATTTCGTCAGTTTTCGTAGAGCTGCTCAACAGAGTGCAGAAAAAGATTAAAGAAAGGAAAATATTCACCTGAAAATTCAGTTTTCATATTAGAGTATGATGAATATCGCAAAATAATGAAGAGTTCACTGAATTGTTGCTTTCATTTTTCCGAGTTGAACGGAAGAGTTGAAAGGAATGATTGCTGATGAAACTGAGAAGAAAGAAGAAAAAGAGGGAAAAGCAGGTGATTGATCTTTGCGAATGCCAAGTTTCTCTGAGTGAAAACTACCCGCCTGGATTGCTTTCGATTTGTGTGCGTTGCTTTGTGAATGCTTTGTTGAAGAGAGAGGACTATGAGGAGATACAAACAGAAGTGAATATGGCTTTGCTGAGTTTGAGGCGTGTCAATGATATTCGGGTTTGAAACAATTTTTTGATTGTTATTTTTGTTATTTTTCAGAAAATAGAGAAAATATGGAATAGACGACAGAAAGAGAAGGATCCCTGAAGGAGCTGGCGGAAATCATGGAGTATCATCCAGAGCACAACAATCTGGCTGTGCTTGTGTGAGTCGGTCAGCTTGAGAGTTTTTGATTAGCCATGTTTATCTGCGAAGGATCATTGGAAACAGTCACCGCGAATGAGCCTGATTTTTGGAAGGAGGCAGCAAAGGAATTGGAAATGAGAGAGAGAGAGAGAGAGAAGAAAGAAGATGATGATGATAATGAGAAAAAGAGATACTTTTGAAGAGATGGCTGTGAGCATTGGAGTCTTTCTTGTGCTCATGCGCGTTGTGGAGCAAAGAATATTCAGGGCCTATCAACAGGGTTGCTGGGGCAATTGGAGCATCAAAGGATACCAAGAGAGGAATGGGGAAGGAATGAATTTGTTTTATTCTATGGAGCAATGGATGGCAGATTGATAGAAATTGAAGGGTTAATGAAAGGCAGAGCCATCGATGGCAGCTTGGAAGGGATCGTTCGATCAGAAGTTGGATGCACTCAGATTGAAATTTGTTTATCAGTTTTCGAAAGTCTTCGCGATGGAGTGGAGAACAAGAAGGAATAAGACAACAGCGAAATAAAATGAAAAGCGATGAAGAGAGAAGTTTGGCTGAACAAAAGGAGGAAAAAGGATGAAAAGATGTCATGATGAGTTTTCATGAAATGTTTGATTATAACTTCAATACAATAATATCTGAAGTGAATTATGGTTGGATATTTCTGATCGATGCATGAACAATAGAGGAAATGAAATGATATTTATTTCATATCTCTAAATTTCAGTTTTTCTTGTTGTTGTGTCATTACACCAAACAGAAAATAATATGACTTGAAGTCTTTTGCAATAGTTATATTAATTCTCATATTTTTCAAAATTAAATGAAAAGAAAAACGGAACGAGAAAATTTCTTTTGACTTTTCTTTTTCTTCTTTCCAATTTCAGAAGTTTTCCTCTTATGATTTGCATCACATCATTCTGAAAAAAAAATACAATTATCCATTCATTAATTCGATTGCTCCAGCAGCCTCCTTTCAGCACTTTTCTGAAAATTTGAGCAGATCAAACAATTTCATTTCATTCATTTTCAGTATGAAAACCTTGAACAATGCCAGAAGAGCGCATAGGTCGGAAAATATAAAATTTTCTAGGTTAATAAACGATATTGAGAAGCTTTAACATCATTATATAATCAAAATGCAAATTATAAACATTCAAAACAATCAAATTTCAAATCTTGACATTTCAAATTGCATCTCTTTTATAAAATAAGTGAAAATCATCACAAAAGTTCAAAAAAAGAAAACTCACGTATAAAACACTTGATAATTCCAAATTTCACACAAAAAGTTATCTAATCAATGTTACACAAATCACAATTTTTCAAAACATTTTTGTTTTTGTGTCAATCAATTTTAAAATCTACTTTTAGCGAAAGCGCTTGATTGTTGAATATTTTCGTTAAAAAATCCATCAATGGCATTTATAAATAAGTCATATGTGTATAAATCCTTTTACGAGTTCAATTCACATAAACTTTATTCATTGAACTTATGCTGTTGATGCAACATTTCATCATAAATATTGGAATGAGTTTGTTCTTCTCTCTGGACTTTAAAATTTTCAACCTAATGATTAAAGTCTAACAAAAAAATCATGAAAGAAATAAATATGAAAACTTTATTCACATTTATTCCATATTCAGTATTTCACAATTAACTTGGGGGTGGAGAGGAGGAATGTACTTTCTTTCGTTTCAATTTTGTATTTTATTGTTTCTTTTATCTAAATAAAAGAATCGCTAAAATGCAATGTAATGTTATGGTTGTTTGATTCTGAAAAATTAAACAAAAACATTCTTGAGATATGGCTAACATGTTTTGCTATTCTTCTCCTTCTTTTGTATTTTTCGAATAAAAAACATGAAGTGACGTCAGTGACGTCTGCAAAGTCAGTGACTTGTCTAAATTCCTATTCTACCAATCACGTCAGTAAAAAATGCATTATGGCAATTTTGATTAGTGAGAATATGAAAATAATTCCTCGCAAAAATAGAAATAAACATTTTTTTCAATAATATTTCGTGTTTTGAAAATATATATTTATAATTCTGATTATTTTTTCTTGTGACATAAATTAATTTATCACGTCCGTCAAAAATCGAAAACGTCACGTCAGAAGTAACCACGTCACCCAGGGCTAGATAAATATATTTATTCAAAATGAATATTAGTGTGTGAACTCATTTAGGACTTCATATCAAATTTCTTGAAACATCTCATTTTTATTGCATTTTTTGATTAAATTTATATTGTGTTTGTTCATTCAACCGAATGACAAAAGAAGTATCATTTAATTCTTAAGCAGTTTCCAGAACATCAATGAAACAATTATCCTTTGAACATCCTTAAGTGATAGGCATAATTAAAGCAGTGTCATTCCATTTTTTGATAACCGTAGATGTTGCAGTTCTTCTGATGGTGCAGGAGGAGAAATTATTTATTTGGAGCCAGTTGACGCTATTATTTATTCAAATTGCATATTTTGTTATTGTAATTCAATGCGTGGAGGCAACTCTGTTTACATATCAAAAATTCAATTAATTGAGGAATACTGTTTTTGTTGTTGTTTTTTTCATAATAATACATGTGACAAATCAACCCTTGATATTAATCTTTGTTATTCTTCAGAAAACAACATTGATACTTGCTTCTATTTAAACAGACAAACAAAAAACAGAGTCAACAAAAATTATTCGAAAATTGTTGAACGAAGTGAAAGACTTCGTAAAGATTTTGGAATAACCAGATTTGTCTTTTCAACTGCAACAGAATTCAATTCCATTGAAACATATGTGTGTGAAAAAAACAAAAGCTATCCTTGCAACACAATCAGCCATTGCCTCACTCAACTAATCCCAGACTTTGTCACTGATGTCGAGATAGGGTCAGTTATTTATCTGGACCTTTTTTTTTAACGGTGCCTAAATTTTTAAATAGAAAATTAAAATTCGCACTTTTTATATATTTATTAACATTATCAGAATTTAAGCAAACCCTGAAAATTAGGATAATTACATTTGAATACGAAGCCTATTTCCAATGGGGGGGAGATAGGGGGGTTAATCCCTTCCATCAAAAAAAATAAAAAAACAGGTGGGTGACAATGGGTATAAAACCATTAAAATTCGTATTAAATGTAAATAAAAATATAATTTCAATGAAAATTGAAAATTAAAATTTATAAATTAATTAATTGGATTTCAGATCATAACCATAATAAAAAAACGAAAATTGCTGTGGAACAAAAGAGAATTGCTGGACAAAGGAAATTACGTGCTGCAATGAAATCTTTCGATTACAGAAGGATTGACAATCGGCTGGAACGGATGGCGCGTATTGTGTTTGATGGAGTTGTCAGGATTACAGACATGATAAACTTTATGGAATTCTCACTCAAAAGGATTAAAAACGCTGTTCGGGCGCTGAGAAGCAAAAGGCTAGTTTCAAAAGTTGGTAGACCGCAATTTGTTATCGGAGACAAAGAACAAATTGTGCTGGATGAAATTATCATTGAATCAAGATCTGGAAGCTGTTTGCATAAACGGAAAGTTCGCGAACTGGTTTGTTGTTGTTAAATAATTAATAATTCTAATAAATATATTAGATGGAAAATGTAATTAATGATACAGACGACGAAGAAACCTTATTCATAAACGTTTCAATGGGAACCGCATACCAATTTGTGAAGCTCCATCCCAAGATGAAGAGAAGTTCTCCGAAATATGTAGATGTTAATCGCCTTGCGGTGTCATGCCATATTGAAAATCAACACTTGTATTCAGCTGGACAGTAAACATGAAAAAAATGGATAATAAAAAGAACAAATATTCAATATGGATGATTCATTAATGAGAGTTCCAGCCACTTCAAAACTGAGCGTGGTTCATCCGAAAAATGAAAATCCAGTATTTCGTAAAGAACCACCGAAAATGGCGAATTCTACACTGGTTGCTGCTGTGGTTGATGGTTGATTTGCTCTTCCTTCTGTGATTCTATGGTCTTGAAAGAGCTTTCATGATGAAATGAAGTAGCTCCTATCACAGACTCTGGATATATGTCCGAACGGAAGTGGTTGGATGGGCTGCAACCTATTTCAAAAAGGATACACTTTCAACACTTCTTCCAAAAATCATCGCCTTCAGAAAGCGCATGTCACTTGAGTATTCTTGATGCCTGCTTCTCATCGACTCACACATTTCTTGAGCAGATCCGACAATCTGGAGAGAATTTCAAAAAGAAAATATCGACATCGTCACCTTCATTCCTCACAGCACACAAATCATCCAGCCTCTTGACAGAGGAGTTTTCGCTGTTCTCAAAACAGAGCTGCAAACAAAATAAGAACCTCCATCTTCGTCGACATCTTCATCGAAAAGAACAGCTCTTGTGGGTGTTCTCCCTCAAGCAATTCATACCACCCTCTCACCTGCTGTCATTAAGAAAACCTTCACAACGAGTGGAGTTCTTCATAACGAATCTGGACCGATTCTCATGAAGCTTCCAAAAACATCAGAATATCAACCTTCATCACATTCAAATAGATTCGACTTCTATGGAAAGTTAATAACTGATGAGAAGCTTCTGAATGATTGGAGTGAACATTTGGGAATTAAAAAAGAAGAAAAAGTTGAAAAAGAAGAAAAAGTTGATGATGAAAAGAATTCAATGGAAGAAATGAAAGAAGCAAAGCAAAAAAAGATGAAGAGAAAGAGTCTTTGGTTGAAAGGAAAAAAATAATGAAAAATTAAGAAGTGAAAGAAGATGATTATGAAAATGAAAAGGAAGAAATCAATGAAAGTTAAAGAAAAAATGAATAAAGAAAAGATATACGCAAATTGGATTAGTCATTTGTGTTTTTTAAATTTTTATAAAATTTTTTTCATATCAAAAAAAAAAGGTCCCAATAAAAAAAAAGGGTTCCGATAAATAACTGATCCTATTCAGTAGAACGATAATCGAAACAAATAGTTTTGATTGCGGAGTCAACACTTTTTCAATTAACGGTCAAAACGAAATGAGTACAACAGTCAAAATGGAATTTGAGGCTGCTGGGTTGTCTCATTTTCTGTCTTGACAGGCACATTATTTATCAGAAGCTTTTTTCTTGTTCATTACTTTTCATAGGCAAATTATCGAGATTTTAGACTGTTTGAAGTGAATGGAATAGGAGAGATGAATAGTCACAAACTGAATATTTCTGCTGAAAGAAGACAATCATCGGAAACAGTATTTTTCTCAGAGCTGATATTTACAATGAGATCCTTCTGATGGGAAGTGTGAACAGAGCAAAGACTATCTCCGAAACTTTGTTATTTTCATAATTGTCAACACAAGAAATTTCTTTTCCACCAACTGAATGAATATTCTATTGATTTTAAAGAACAATAAAGTATCATTTTGAAGACATTTGATGAAGAAAGAAATCAACAAATGCGCAGAATCCACAATCGAAGCAGATGATGGTATAATCCGAAGATATCGTCATCCTCAGATCTTATTGAAAATTTGTTGGTAATTCAATAATGCATTGCACATCATTATTATGCTATTGTCGCATGTCGGAAATAAATGGTTTTGGAGAAAAAAATTTTTTTAATTTTTGTGATCAAAAAAAATAATAAAAAATTATATTTAAAAAAGTGATTTATATCCATCAAATTTATGTGAAAAAAGTTGTATTTGATAAAAATGATGTGAAATAATCATCAATATAAATTTTTAGGGTTCATATTCAGATGCACTTTCACCATCTCCTGCTCCATTGTCACTTTCTGACTCTGTTTTCTCTCCTTCAACTTTTTCACCAAAAATATCATCTATATCAGCAATTTCTTCAGATTCTTCTTCTTCAATTTCGTTTTCCTCTATTTCTTTTTCATCGTCAACATCATTTTCCATGCAAAGGTACTTAACGAGTTCAGTAAAAGTGATGTTAAATGAAGATTTGACAAGATAAAGAGATAGATAATCATGCATCAATCGAATGCGAGTTCCAAAAGACGGAAAAGTGCATCGCAAATGATGCCACAACCCCTCTATTGTATTTGTGCATGCTCCTGTGTCCTTATTGAAGAATTGCCTTTTGTGGCAAACTTTCAAATGCTTGTAACCCAGAGTCTCCAAAATGTCGTACGCTCTCCATTCATCAGACATGATTGTTGTCCCTTCCTTTATGTACTTCTGTATCAATGGAATGAGTGTTTCTCTTTTTCTGTTTGGCACAACGACCATGAATCTTCCTCCAGCTCCTCCATCCTCTTTCCTCTCCACACCTCCAAAAATCCAAATTTGTTTCTTCTTTCTTCCGCGATGAAATTTTCTTTTCCTCCATATTGCTTCATCAATCTCTACAATTTTGCCTTCTCCTCCAATTGATACCTGCCTCTCATTCCATATCTCAGCACATGTTTTTCTGATAACACTTCCCCAATAGCCAACTGTGTCTTCATCGATAAATAGTAACGTTGCAATAGTTTTATTAGGAATTTTCATCCAGTAATATCGACAAACAAGCAGAGTGATACCCAATCCTATTTTTGTTTTGCTGAATTTCGTATCGGAAAGAACGCTTGTCTTTGTCTTGCACGTGGGACAGGCAAAATATCTGTATTTTCCATTTTTGTGTATATGTTTGAAGGCTCTATGCTTGCTGCACATCGGAATACGATCACTGACGATTTCATTAATGAACCAATCCCATGCCTTATCATCATTATAAAACAAACGATTGAGCTCGGATATTTCTTCTTTTTTGATGAGCTTGACATCTCGTGCCATGAGATCAATTTTGATCAAAACCCATAAAATAAATAAAAAATTAAAATATTGTGGGATTTATTTTTTTTTTGGAAACACATTTCCGACACATAAAACTATTTTATTTATTGTTATAATGTGTTAAAAAGACAAAATAATTACAAATTTTTGAATTTTGAAGATGACGATATCTTCGGATCATGCCCAGATGATATATGAGACGATGCTCTGTAACAGTAGATATTGGTTACTGAGTCGAGGAAGATCAACGCTTTCCACTCGAAGAAGCCAGAAGCCGAACAGATTCAAAAGGATCAGAATAAGACGAGGAAGTGCGCATTAGCAAAGTTGCAGTGCCGGCGTTGTACGGAAGGAGATAGTTATCAGATGCTGTCTCGATGCAAATCTGAGAAAGATACATCATTGAACACTTCAACAAAAGTGCCATTGAGTCAATAGAAAGATGATTGTTCACATCCGCAGTGACACCAACTTAACCACAGCATTCAAAGTGAAATAGAAATCAATTCAATCATCTCTTTCCAATGTCGCAACCTCTCCAATCGCTTCATTGTTGACGATCACCTCTGCGCTTATTCCTGCTCCAAAAGGCATGAATTCCCCATCTGACTTTTAACGTCCACTTCTTCTTCTCATTCACATTCCTTTCGCATTTTCTTAACTCTGTTATCTTCACGAATTGAATTTCCTTTCATCAAACTTTTTCTTTAAGATGAAGAATTTCACCTATTCTGATTGCCAATTCATTGCAGAATCTCTATCTATTTCTCAAACTCTACTAGCTTCAGCATCCGCAGAGCACGCTCCTCAGCAGCCGGAGGTACCATTGCTTTTGCAGTTTCATCTGGTTCCATTTGATAATTTTCTCAAAACACACTTTGCAGTGTTAGATAACCGCTTTTCACCTCATTTATATCAACATCTTTTTTCCATGTTCCTTTTTCCTCTGCCTCTTCTTTCTCCTCCAGCACTGTAAGCTCCAACAACAGTCGCACCATCTAGAACAACGTTCACCTCCTTTCTTTCCACCACACTTCCAACTGCTCGGCCTCCGCTCGCAGCTTCAGTACTCCCCCAGCTGATACTACTGAAAGCACAATCACCAGGTCTTCGAGAACTGGAAAGCCGTTTTCACAATCGAACTGTTATCTGACCAAAATAGAGGAGATATACAGTTGGCTGCATGAATCATATTCAATAGCCACAGGCACAGCGTGAAGAAGTTGAAGCGCTGGTGCGCCTCCAGCCCAGACGCATATCATGGAAAACAGCACCCGGACGCAGGAATGCATTCCGTAATATTCGCAGCGACGG
Organism: Monocercomonoides exilis; assembly: GCF_001643675.1. NCBI lineage: Eukaryota > Preaxostyla > Oxymonadida > Polymastigidae > Monocercomonoides > Monocercomonoides exilis. Next base: position 482,073 of record NW_027150600.1, read on the forward strand.
CCCAAGAAGCGTATGCAAATGGCACACACGAAAGAAATTCCATTTTATCTTGTGAGATTCCTCTGCAAGCTGCCTTAGATAAAGAATTTGTAGAAATCGATATATAGCAACAAAATATTACATTATACAGAGCTTTTATCACCTCCTTCCACGTTGCTGTTTCTGCCCTGCAGTTGTTCTACAGAAACCCCAGAAACACAGATATATCCGCATCCACATTCTTCGACTGCATTCCCTCAAACTCCAAAAAAACATTTCGATCTTTTTTTATGAATTCTCTTCAATCAATGTATATCAGAACAAAAAGAACAATAGCTTTTCAGAATTGAACTTCTTCCACATAAACTTCCCAAACAGTCACATTTCTTCAAAGTACAATCGGAACTGTTTCATTACGAATCAACTCTCACTGCACCATGTAACTTTTCTTTTGCATTTCCTGCTTCTTTCACAGCCACATACACGCTAAATACCCAATCTCCGATCTCTGAAGCGCTTCCATTTCCCAAAGAGCGATTATTTTGCTCAAAGATTCTCCAATATTATCTCCATAAATCACCCTGATCGTCGAAAGCATCCACTCCATCAATGGCTGCAGACATGTCTCCAGCGGTCTCAGTACCAGCTGCATCTGCACAGACGACTTCTAAGTGAGCGGTTTTTGAAGCATATGCGCCTTTTTATACTCCATCTTTTCTTGCTTCCCATACACTGTGCTCATCAGCCACTTCATATCCTTTTAAACTTCCGGCAAAGAAGGTACATCAGCCCCTTTCTTATCTGCTTCATCTATCTTTCGCATGTCCACACAGCCACTGCAGTGCTTCTTCACACGGAACCTTCATTTTCTTTCAATCATGCTTCTTTTGCGCAAGAATCATTTATTGTTTCTCAATCACCTCATTGAACAGCGCCTTCTGCTCGATGATCGTCTGCTCCTCACTTTCGACAGTACAATCAGTTGATAGGTTTCCTTCTCTATCATGTTCACATTCTGCAGCACAGCTGCATTTTCTTTTCCCCACTGTCCGACTCCCCACTTCCGTTTGTTCTGATCCCTTTCTTCTTTTCATCTGACGCTTGTCCTCTTTCCACCGCAGATGTTTCCTTATTTCACAGCAACCTCATTTATGCTTAGCTCTGGATCAAGTAAAACAGAACTTCCATTTTTAATGATCGCTGCAATCTTCTCCTAGCACTTTTCACTCAGCCTCAACTGCAGAATCAACAAAGCCAAATTAGGAATTATTCCACTCGATGCAAATGCCAACAAAGAAAGTGTGGCAAACGGAAACTCCAAAATTGCCTGTGACCCTCCTCGGCTCACACTCACCACTTCACCGTGCTGTTTCTGAAACTTCTATTTTTTCTAAATCTCTTCATTGATCAACAACACTTCTTCATCATCTCGACAAGTTGCTCCAGCAGCGTTGAAGCTGCTGAGTTGTACGTAGTTCTCAGCTCCAAAATGTTCCTCTGGTTCATCCGAATTATCTTGTAATTCTCCAGCATGTTCTCAGCAAGCCATCTTGTCCACTTCAACGTCCGCACGTTGTCGAATATTTTTGCATCAGCATGGAGATCTCCGAATGCCTCTTCTTCATCTCATGCTTCATGTCATCGTGCTGCTCCTTCTTGTTCTCCTTCTCTTCCTCCTCTGCTGCCTTCTTCCCTTCGCTTTTCAATTCGCTGAACATTGAAGTCGATAAAGAAAATAATTGACGTTTAGAAAAGAGAAGAATGACGAACTTCGTTGGTTGCAAGACTTTTTTTGAGATAAGTCTTTTTATTTTCCAGCAGCTCTATCTGCCTCACAATCACAACATCTACGGTTCAACTTGAATTTTTGAAAAGCTATGAGTGCTCGATGTTTTCGAACTTCATGAAAAGATGGAATAGCGTTTCTTTTTTGAATAAGTTGAAATGAATGAAGAAAGTTAAAATAAGCAGCCGATATTTTCATATGATGATAGTTTGAAAAATATGTTCAGAATTCTTTTTCGTTTTTTTTTTTGTTTATTTCCAAAAAGAAAAAAACTAACAAAGCTTATCGATCATAAACAATTAACATTTAAGCTGTTATATTCAACTATGATCAATTGTTCTCCAGTTTAAACGCAAACAAGTTCATAGTTAATTTTTTCTATTCATTAATTAAAGCATTGAAAGTTTCGAAGTTTAAAAAACTGCAAGATCAAGAAATTCAAAATCAACAGATTTGAAACTAATATAAGATATATTCATATTCATAACTGAATTATCTTTGCAATAATTGTGATAAGTTAAATAAAAAATAACAGAAGCTCATTGTATTGTGAAAAAAAACATGAAAATATTGAAAATAACATCATCTATAATAAAATATATTTAATTTTCATTATGAAATTTGAAAAAATAAAAAAACTTTAAATGCTAATAAAAAGAAAAAACAAGCGAATAAAACTTTTAAGGAATAATTACGGAAAACGAAAAACAAAATTTAATACATTGTGTGTAAGAACAGGCTAAAAAAATGTGATTTTTCTAAAATTTTCACCCATATGCCCTAGCAACTTGCACAGACATTCCTTTTTGCATGATAGATTTCCTGTTAAAAACATGCGAAATGTTATTCTAACAGTTTCGATCCATCGAATGTGGAGGCCACATTCTAACTGCATCACATGAGAGCAGCATCGATTCGACAAATGTTTCAATGAGTAATATGGAACTTCTGGGCAAAAGCATTGTGTCTGTGCTGGAGCAGGGCGAATTGCAAGACGAGCCACAGGAATTGAATGCAGGAGAAGACCTAGCAGTGAATCTTAGATGCTGCACACTCCATTCGCTTCTCCAAAATGCTCCATCTGAGCCCTCCATCATCAGCTGCACTGGCAGCGAGTCTTGCAACGTGTCTGTGCAAAACACATCGATAAAGAATTGTGGAAGTAACCAAAGCGAGAAAGATGGAGGAATGATCATGAAATTGAACGAAGGAGGATTTCTCGAGTGCTGTTTTTCTGCTGTCTCAAAGTGTTTCTGCTCGGTAACTGGAAGAAGAGTCGCGATATTCCTGGACTGCTCATCAATCACAAGAGATGGTCTGCTTCCTTTCCTGCTGAAAAACACCACGTTCATGGAGAACAAAGCATATGTGGGAAGAGACCTCTATGTGAGATGCACAAACATCAAATCTCAAATCAGCATTGAGCTATTCGAGCTCGATTTCAGAGCACCGTTTGTTCGGGAGTTTGCTATGTGGGGATGCACAGCACAAGACCATGCTGATGAACAAGATCTGCTACTGATTGGTGTTGTGTATCGGAGCGAGACGATATTTGCATCTTCTTCATACGACAACTCCTCCGATTCACCACAGCGCGGTGGAATAAGCGAACCTTGCATTTCCTTGAATGTTGCTCTGCCCCACATCATTCCTTCAGTTTACAGCAATTTTCTGATTGACAAAAGCGCTGTGGTATCAGGCGAAGCAAGCGTATGCGATGTAACGATCAAGTTGTTGGAGCAGGAAAGCGTTAAAGGGAATATTTGGCGAACTGCTCCATTGAGAGCAAATCGAAAAGTCTTGTTACGTGCTCGTCAAGAGTGAAAATGGAATCTCTTTCGTTTTTGTTTGGGAGCGCTTTTTCTTTTTCTCATTCCAGCTAATTATCCCTTACCAATAGCAACTTGTCGATTGCAGAAACAATCTTTGCTCAAGAAGCTTCTGGTGGAGGTTCTGAAATTGAACTGAATTGCTCGATTATTGAAATGAGCGATGTAAGATTGACGATATCTGACTGCACTTTTGCTGGTATCTGTCTCAGTTCTTCATGCCTGGCAGCAAGTCTTAGGTAGTATTTTTCGTGAACATTTCTGAATTTCACACATATTATATCTGGAGTGCTGATAGATTTTCAATATCTATCAAAGTTGCCTATGCTTCAGAAATATGCTTTCCAATTGTATCGCTCATGGATCAGGCCTCATTCTTTGCAACTGCTAAGACTGTCATCCCTTGAACATTCAAATGAGATGCACCCAGAGCGTATCGAGCATGACTGCGTTTTCCTCAGGCGGTTCAGGAGATCATTCAAACATCCAGTGCAGTTACCTGGAACTTGACGATACACACGTTTCAAAGGAATCCTTGCTCTCTGTTGAATGCGAAGATGCAAATGTTGAGATGAATTTCTTGGCCATTTTAAACACAGTGATTGAGGATGTGTGTGCAGTTAGCATGGCTTCAAATGCTTCCACATTTCATTTGAAGCAGTGATCGTTCTTAAACATTACCCAAGGTTCACTTGACTTATGATGCTTGGCTGCTTCATCTTCATCTTTGTTGCTGGAATTGGAGAATTGCACCAGCAAAAAGTGTCTTTCTCCATCTGTAAAAAGGCAGCATTGCAGCATTTGCAGATTTGACTGATGCTTGCATTTCTTCGTGTGTGTGTTTGATGGAGCGGCAAGCGTTTCAGAGTTGAGAGCGAACAGCAATTCATAATTAGAGCTGTGCCAATGCAGTGAATCGATGGTTGATCTTCAGAATTGCTCAGGAAGGATTATAGACACGAGTGTTGTCAATTCATCCAAGAGATGGCTGTCGATCTCTGGAGGAAGCATTTCTGTTCATTTTGTATTATTTGTCAACAACAGCTGAGTGCACTGGGTTGTCCATCCATGAGGAACAATATTACCTGCTCTGGTCATGAGCTTCTGAATATTCAAAGCCTGAAAGGCGGAGATGGTTTAAAAGAGAACTCATCACTTTGGATTTTGAACTTGGGATGCAACCTTTCTGGAATTGCTTCAGAAAGAGCCTCTCCATTCTTCATTCCAAAGCTGACTTCAGTGAATTCTCACCAGCAAGGTGACATTCTTGCAATTGAACTTGCTGGATCATTGCTCCTGCCCTGTGGCTTATCCCTCCAGGTTGATTCCTTCGATTGAATAGTTCACGAACTCCAGGTGTATCTGCATCTGTCAGAAGAGTTTGCAGGTGAAATAGAGATTCATGAAGCCATTTCAGCATCAATTGTAACAATGCATCTGAGGAAACGTAAGTATCTGTAAAGATCTTATTTGGAAGGGCCGAATCTCCAGCTTCAACTGATTCATTTATTCTGAAGAACAGAAGAAAACATCAATCAAAAGGGAAATTAAAAACTTGTTGAAAGTGGAAAAGAAGGAAAACGAGATGGCCGATTATAGCAATTGCGATATTTGCTTCCCGTTTCTGATTGTTTTTATTAGATTTGTTTAATTTGTTGTTCGTTGGAGAAAACAAAAGAAGAAGCTCGAAAATATAAAGAGACAGTTGATGATACAATAAAGAAGGATCCGAAGGCATACGAATGTTATCTCCAGAGGATTCGCCAGATAATCAATGGAGGAAAGTGAAGAAGAATGCAGTTAAGTGGAATATTGAGAGGATTTGTGAAAAAAAATCTATACATAAATGTGTAATTTATTCAGTTAACGGAGAAAGTTGTTGAGATGAAAACAGCTTCAATCTATCGACTCGACTAAGAGCTTCGAAATTATATGCTTTGTTGGCTGCAGGTCATTCCACAAACATCAATAGAAGCAAATTTTTGTTAAAGATATTTAATTACGCAGAGATCAAAAAAAGTTAAAAAGTTGAAAATAGAACAGAATAACAAAAATAAGTTATGAATTTACTTTATTTCTAGCTCTTTTTGTGTATAAAATTTTCTTTTAACACATATCAATTTTTGTTTGAGAATATAGAAAAATCTTAGATTTTTTGAGTTTTTCAATTTTTTTGTTGATAAAGTGAAAGATAAAACGTGAAAATATTATAATAAGTGTTCACTGCTTTTTCATAAATACTTTATTAAAGTGTCACTTCAACCATCTTAAATAACATGACTTCATTTTAGAAAAACCCAGTTCATACAAATAAGTTGAATTAATTCAAATGAAAAAAATCCATTTACAATTCATCTATTGAACACTTATTAATTTTGATCATTACCTACATAAAATCAGAAATTTGATTATTTTTCAATAACATTGAAGAGATAAGGTATACCCGCTGTGGATCCATCTCGATGAGGTCTATCATTATTATCTATTTATGAATATCTGATGGTTGTTATCATCTTGTATAATAAGTTGAATAGGCTATGATTATATGATAGAGATCGAGAGTTGTTGCTGATATTCTTAGGGGGTTATCATGATTTGATTTTCAGTGATGTTCGATAAAGATGGAGTTATTGATTGGTGTAATCGAGATATATCCATAGCGGGTATACCATATCTCCAAGAAGGAGAATTAGCAAAAACATTAACCAGTGTGTCGAAGTTGGTAAATTAGTGGTGAATTTGTGTGAAAATTGATGTTTTCGTTGATGAAATACATGAGTTTGTAATAACAGCTTTATGTGTTGAACCTGTTTGTTAATCGTTTGTGTTATCGTTGATGGAAATAACAGGTGTGAGTGTCGAAGATGGAAAATTAGTCTGACAATTAGTGATGACAGTTGATTTTATCGTTGGTGTGATCGTGAATAAAAATAATTGATTTTGTTTTTTGTTTTATCGTAAATGGGTCGGAAGAAGATATACGCAACTGTGGAAGAAGCGAAAGAGGCTCAACAGAAACAAATTAAACAGTTTCAGGAAAAACGTAAAGAAGAAACTAAGTATTACAACGAACATGTTACTGAAAAACAGAAGAAGTTGATTAAGATATTGAGGAGAAAGGTTATCGAAAGTGATGAGTTGTTAGATGAGTTGATGGAAAAAGTTAGTGGTTATTGCCTGAACAAGCTTGATTGGGATAAATGTGTTAATTAATGAAATATAACTGACTGAACACGTTAATTGAATCGTTGATTGTTAAGGACAGTGGTCCATGTTGATGTTATCGTTGGTTGCCAACAACAATATTTTTACTTGAAAAAGTGGTAAATCGGTGTCCAGGATACCGGGTTGTGGCAATATCGAGATGCTTGGGGAAGTGAAATGTTGAGTTAAATCTCCGTGCTGGAAGCGTGTCCAGGTGTCCAGGTGTCCAGGATAGTTTAAGTTCATCTGAAAAGAGCTGCCAACATGCAATTTCTGCTAACATAAGCATTTTCCCCCTAATTTGCTATGAATTTGAGGGTTTTTATTTATTTTCGATTATGTTGTCATTTTGCCACATTGCCACATGACATCTTCTGTGGTATACATTATTAATTCGTTGGTGGCACACAAGTTGTATCGTTTGTGTATTAATGATTCCAAAAATACGAATATGTTTAGTTGATTTCCACAGAACGGTCCATGTCATCTTCATCTTCTCGTCGTTTGAAGAGTTGTTCATACTCTGGTTTGAGTTTATAACACCACACTTGATTTCCTCTTCCACCCATTTGTTTTCTCTCACATCTGTCTTTAATTGCTAGTTGGAATGAGCGATCGTTCTTGTATTCAACTGGTCTGAAACATAGTGCATCAGAACATCTCCACCCTTCTTTGAGTTTATTGTAATGCTCCTGACAGAACACATCGATGACAGAGAGTGATGCTGCAATGATATCTTCCTTTGCCTCAGTTGTTGGAATAGCCCTTGTGTTGAAATTGGTGAGATCTTTGCTGAGGAAATAACAGAGAAGTTGTTCATAGAATTCATTATCGAAAGAGTTAGTGAAATCCTTGAAGAATGTGAGATTGTTCTTATATTTTGAGTTACAATCACAAACAACATATCTTCTGTCACCAATCTCAATTTTTACTGGGTATGTGTGATTTGTCACAAATATGAAATTAGCTACGTTCTCAGCTGTTCTTCTTGGCTGATTCTTCTCATTGATTCTGATTGTTGAATCGGTGATTATACTCTTCAATGCATCAAAGTTAGCTGTTCGATCATCTCCAACATTCTTCAATTCGTTCAGTACAATCAGCATTTTCCCTTCGACGATGGAGTGGAACTGTCCTGTCAGTTCTGCAATCTCTGTGACATTTGGATATGAATATCCAGCCAACAGTTCAACAAGAACATTTGTCCAGATATTCTTTCCAATACCTTGCAAACTTTTGAGAACATGTGATGTTTCTGCTTTTTTACCAGGATTTTGAACAATTGACGAAATCCAACAGAGGATGTTTTGATAGAGTTCATCGTTGTTGTTGGAGATAACTTCTCGTGTGAAATCAAGGAATGGTTTGATGATTTCGTCATTTTGTTCGTTTGCCATTTGGTATTTGAACCCATGGAACAGAGAGAATATTCGAGGGTTATCTGAGAAGAACTTCACCCCATCGATCGATAGAACATGAGAGTATTGATCGAAAGCTGTCTCAACTGTGATAGTCTTTTTGTCATCATGCCAGAGTTTAATTGTTTTGAACAGTTTATGCATTACTGATTTTGCATTGAATGATATCGAATAACAAGAGGGGTGAATGTCAAACTTTGTCACAATGAATTCCATCCTTGCTTCAACAAATCTCAGCACTTTTGTGAGATCTTCAGCGACTTCAGACAGTGAGGAGTATTGTTTTCGACAAGCTTTATCCCTGATTTCGGAAATGAGAACGATGAGTTGAGATCTATTTCATGAACAGAAATCTCTCGTGGAGGTTCTTCCTTTTGCTCATTCTCTTTTCTGAGGAGTGGAATGATCACATCGTTGTAATATGATGGACTCCATCTCTTGACAATCTTTTGAAGAACAAATGGATGTGACTTGTTATCTCTGAACCTGTTTCGTTTTTCTTCAAAGTGAGTGATTGCATTTGCTGTTAGAGCAGCTGTCTCTCTGATTTGATTGTATAGAAAATCTATTGATTCGTTGTCGAAACCGTTAATGTTGATGAGTGAGTTGAGAGCTGCAAATAACGGCAAAAGAGTTAACTCAGAGTCAAGTGACAGAGAACCTGTATCGTTATGTATTTCAACATCTTTGAGTCCATCGAAAAGAGCAAGAGCGACAGTTGGAGACATTTCAACGATTCCATCTTGTGTGAGAAGATTGTGTGGTTCAGCTGCAATTGTTGCTGATGTATTCTCTGTTTTGAGGTCAATACCGAATACGTCAAGAACACATTCGAGTGATGAAAGATCTGTGAGCTCTCTGTAATTGTTGAGGGGAATGTATTTGGTGATGATTCTCTTGCCATCTTTCATCTCTCTGTATGAAGAGTCAGCTTGAACAACAAGTCTCTGTTTTCCATCTCCAATACCTGCAAAAATGTCGATATCGTTCTCTGGACTCGTGAACACTTTGGTTTGTGATGAACATTTGAGGGGATAATTACACAGCTCACAATAAATGTGAAGACCACCATGAGCTGTTTGTACAAGTCCGACATTTCGTGGGAGTTTGTCGAGAATGGAATTCCTGATGGTTTTTGTTTGTTCAGCTTGAAGGGATTTGTTAATGTCAACATCAACGACACAAAGATCCTCACATTTGCTGATATCGACAGCTGTTCCAGTGTGTCGTTGACCCTGCTTCTTGTCAGAGTATTTCTTGTAGTCGAACAAGTCAACGATGTGATCTTTCATTCGTTCTCCCATCGTTTCCTGTTCTGTTTCCATTGAATCAATCAGTTGTTGGATTACGTTGTCAGTGTCTGTTAGGGGGTTTGTCATTTTATAAAAATTAAAAAAACAATTTTTTTTTGAAACAGAATTATTTTTGAAACGAACATTTCGGGGAAGATGATGTTGAAGTTAACGTCGAACATTTACGGTAACAGTTCATTTTCACATAAAATGTATTATGCCCATTTGCCCCGTTTGCTCGTTTGCCCACATAATTTATAGGATATATTTGACCCGGTGCATCCTGTGCACCATGTGCAGGTGAAAAGCTCGGAGATTAAACTCAACATTTCCACGCCACAGCATCGCTCACATTATCTGCACCATCAACCCGGTGCAGGCAAAACATCAACTTGGACACTGTTTGAAAAAAATGATGGTACAACGAACGTGTGTGTAGTCAGTTATATTTCGTTAATGTGGCAATCAACTGTCCACCCTTCACACTAGTATTCCAACATGTACTTCAACATGAACGGCATAAGTGTAACAAAATACCTCCTTCAATTTCACGATTTCATTCATGATAATAAGTGGCTAGGCCTTTGCGACAAGGAAAAATTATTGGATGATTGTCGGTCGAATGGAAAAACCTATGTCGAGGTTTTTTTTTTCTTAATGAGAGTCTGAGATTCACAATGTATTTAATTCATCTGATATTCGTTCTAGCATCCAAATTTTTCTCTAACTGAAAGATTCGAAAAATATTCATTTTAGCATGAACAAAAAATAAAGTGTTATATTTTTGAAAATTCTTTTTTTATGAAACGAAATTCAAGAAAGCTAAAAAGCAAAATAGCAAAATTTTTCGAATAAAACTCATTTTTTCTATTTTGAAAATAAAACGAAGCCAAACAAATGTTGCAATCAAACCAAAACAAAATAAAAATTGAAATATATAAACAATAGTTTGATTTATGAAAATATTCGGTTTCAGTCCAGACAATAGTAAAACAAAATATAAAATGAATTGAAGTTTTGCTGTTTGTGTTCTTTTTTTTCCGTCTGTTCCAATATTTCTGCATCAAAAACTGATCAATTTTGAACACTTCAAATTGACAGCAGCCTCTTGCATTCAATAAATGTAAATTCGCTCATCACAAACACAATTGGATATTGAGTAGCAGAAGCTTAAATAGATTAAAACAGAATTATGTTAATATAAGGAAGAAGAAGAAGATGGAGCGAGTGAGAAAGGCTGGTAGTTTTGTGTTAAAATAACAGAATTTAATGGAAGCGAAGTCTGAGAAGATGGAGAAATAAACACAGGACATTGAAGAAGAGGACATGAAGGAGAAATCGATGTTGAGCAATGAGTGGGAGTTACTGGTGATTGAGAGATCGACATTATTTGCTGATTATTTTGTTCATTTGCAATTTGTTTTATGTTTTTCGTGATGTGATGAAGAATTTGAACATCGTGCGTTGCAGAAAGAATTATAATCTGATGGAGAATTGACTGAAAATCAAAAGTTGCTTAAAGCAAAGCTGGAATTTCTGAAAATTCACTTTTGAAGAAGCTTCATTTAAACTTTTTGAGCTTTCTTAATTTTTCGACTCTTTTGAAGCAAGTTCTCTTTCTTTTTCTCTTTCTCTCAATTTCGATTCCTTTCTCTCTCTCTCTCTCTCTCCTTCTCCCTCAGTATAACATCCTCTGCTCTCTTTTGCGCATCTCCCAACACCTGAAAGAACTGCACGATCACAAACTTGAATACCACATCTTTCTCTGTAATCGTCATCAGCAACGCAGCTGTTATCCCCAATGCACCCAGATGCTTCTCATTCAGCAGCTTCCGCCTCTTTCTTCAGCCTGTCACGAATCTGCGCAAACTTCTACTCGCCCTGCAGTCTCAGTGCTTCTTCTTTCTGTTCAGATTGGACTCTGTTTTGTTCAGCCTCTTCCTGTTTTCGCTTCTCCGCAACATCTTCTCCTCCTTTTTCAACTTCTGCTTTTCATGATCTGCAATTCTCTTTTGCTCTTCCCTCAAAATCTTCTCAATGGCCTTGTTTTCTTTCCCTTCTCTTTCCGACTCCATTCTTCTCTGTCTCTATCTCTCTTCAATCTCCAGCAGCTTCTGCTTCGCTGCCGTTGATGCTTCTCTCTGCTTTTCCTGCTCTCTCTTTGGATGCATTGAAATCTCCCTTCATCACTCCTCCATCTGAACTCCTTCATTCACTTGCCCTGCTACGAGCTGCCTCAATCTTTCGTTTTTTTGCAACAAATGCATCTTTCTTGTCATCTGCTTGTGCCTCTTCCGCTTCTGTGATGTCTTTGTTCTTAATGTTGTCGCCTTCTTCAATCAGTCTTGATAGCAAAGAATCGTCTCTTTCACATCATTCAGAACAATTCTTTCTCCCTGTCTTCAAATTCCTCAAATACCTTCTTAAGTGCTTGTTCATCGTGATTCTCCAAATCTCTGCAAAGGAATTTTTCATTCTGTCTTTCACGCCCTTTTCCAGCATCTCCTGCTCCATCGCACACAGATACCGCGCCTTCTCCTTCATGATGCTCAACATATCGTTTCTCAGTTTCTGGTTGATGTGCTGTCAGCTCCAGCTCTCTCGCTTCCTCCTCACTCTTTCCAGTTCATTCTGGATCGCAAGCTTCCACAAGTCTCGCTGCTGCTTCAGCACCACTTTCCGCCCAATGACAATTGAACTTAGTATCCAAAGATGCGTCGAATATAAGCTTGTAAGTGCAATTGAAGATGAAATAGCAGGTGATGGAAAAATGCCTGTACATCGTGTGGAATGAAATACTACGCAAATTCTGAAAAAGTTATCACCGGCAATGCAACTGACAAAGGTTAAGATGTAAAAGCAGGTGAAATCAGTGAAGAAAGAATAGTGCTATTTTGAGGAAAAGTTTTTTGAGTAGGAGTCTGTGTGTTTTGTCATGTTGCTTCAATTTTTGCCTTCAGTTGCTGATGCTGCTGTTATCAAATGTGCAACAGCGGATGCAGCTGAGAATCAGAAATGGATGGATTTTGTTCTTCCATTTGTGAATTTGCTTCGCTCGATGGCAAAGTCTTTCAGTAAGTCGACAAGGGATTGAAAATATGTTGGTTCACAATTTGCACAACAAATTGTGACTGATACGGAGATGGCATTGATAGAGAAAGTGTTTGCATGGAAGTAATAGTGGGGAAATGTGATGGAAGGCTTTTCCGAGGAGAAATAATGTTTGAAGATGTTGTTTCAGGATGATGTTAAATTTTTTTGCTGAAATAGTTACAATAGCTGTTGTTGTAGTTGTTGAAATAATAGCATGTTTTGGAGTAAGTATTGAATATGATGAAGCACTTGATGCAGTTGCATATTCGATAAAGAACAGAAATTGCGGTTGAACAAAATGACGTTCTGTGAAGTTATTAAGATGATTGAGAAGATAGAAAAAGGAGAAGAGGAAGGTGAAGAAGGATGATGAAAGAGAAGATGAAGCAGAAGAAGTTGGATTGTGAAGAGGTAAAGAGGAGACGTTGGAAAGAAGCGAAGGAGAAGAGATTTTTAAAGGTTATGTTGGAGAGGAAGAAGAAGCAGAAAAGAGAACAAAGAAAGCAGGTGAACTAATCCCTAACAGTTTGTAATTCTTTTTTCTTCTTTTGTTTTCTATATTAATTCAGCTTTCTTTTTCAAAATCTAGATGGCTTCTTTTTCTTTCTCTAATTATTTAAATAACAACTTTCGTCGTTTCTCTATATTTTTGTTTCCTCATTTTTTTCTCGTTTGAATGAATTATTCTTCCAAGGCAGGTGTTTCGATTACGCAAAATTATTTGTTGTTTATTTCAAATCAATATCATCAGCATTGACAATTCCATCAAACTACTATTATATAAATTGTATTTAATTATTAAAACAATGATATTTGCTAAACCTTTTTCATATTTTCAACTGCATTTTTCACAAATTTGAAGTTTATAAACAAAACAAAAAAATCAATTATTATTATGGAATGCTTCCATAATTATTTATTTGGATAATGACGTTTTATAACATCAATATCTGAAAGCAGTTCCTGCGATTAACAAATTGAGGTTTTGGACTAATAATATTATATACCAGATAGACTAGACACTTCTTCTCTTTTAAAATCATTTAATTTTTCAAGTTGAAAAGTTATTTATGAAAAAAACAGTCACAAAAGTCTATTTCTGAAATGAAGAAATGCTTTTAAAAATGTTATTCCATTCGACAGTTCGATCTTTTTGACCGACTGATCTTTTGACAGACTGATCTTTTGACAGACTGATCTCGACAAAGATCTGTCGATAAACCATTAGAAATGAATTTTTGGTAATTTTTCAGAAAAAATTTTAATATCAAAAAAAGTTGTTAATTGTCGAAGGAAATTTGAAATATATTTTTATTAATCAAAAAAAATCAACAGAAAAAGAGTTATATTGAAATATCTTCAAAAATACCAAAAAAAGTTTTGAATCTGTCTTGTCGGTCGACTTGTCGAGGTACTGTTTGAAAAGTCGGTCTGTCGCAAAGGCCTAATAAGTGGAAATAAATATCATTAAAAAACAACACTTTTGGGTGGAGCAGTTTTTAGTGATATCAACAAAAAATTTACTAGAAAATTTTCTTGATCAATCCCATAACAAAATTTTCATAATCATCTTTTTTGTAAAAAAACTTTAATGCCCGTGAGTCGAAAGTTTGTCTTTGGATTTGATAACGCATCACTTAAATACTTCACAATTGAGATTTGAAATTTACAATTTATCTCTGTATAAAAACTATTTTTCTGATTTTTTAAAAATGTGATTTTAGAGGAGACTTCTCATTTATTCAATAATTGTTCAAATACAAATCATGGTGGAGCAACATGTTGCGATGACCTGTTCTACATAGACATCATAAAATCAAATTTCACAAGTTGCACCGCTCTACAAGGAGGAGCAACTTGCATCGCTTGGACACAATCAAACTCTGATTGGTCATTCTCAGAAAACAAAGTTAAAAGTTGTTCAATTGCATGCTTATGTGGAACCTGTTGGTATTTTAACATGGGAAGAACACCAACAAGTGCTCAATTCCTGTTTTCCAAATGCAAGTGCATCTCAAATTCTGGAGGTGATTCAACTGGAGCTTTAACATTTTATAATCCGCCAAGCAATAAACCAAGTCAATTTTCAATCGTTGAATGCCAGTTCATCAATAACAAATAAACTGCTTCTTCCACTTATGGAGGTGCTGCACTGTGCTGTACAGCAACTTATTCCTGGATGAATAGTATGAAATTCATGACATTCTGCTTCTTCGATGGCAATACCGCAACAAATGGAAGAGGAAATGATGTGTTCTTCAGTGGTAATGCCATTACTCAATCTCCGTTTGTGAATTGTGGCTCAACAACCCCAGCAAAAAGAGTCTGTTATAGAAATACAGCTGATAACGCCGTGTACAATGGCTGGCTCCCTCTCATTGCCCAGAACAAAATCGTTTCTAACAGCGGAACTAATTCTGATGCCTTTGGCAGACCCCAACAGACCCCATGTTCCACCATCGAGTGTGCCCTCAACGGATTCATATCTCTCCTCCAAGACGCCTCTCTCACCCTCCTCACCTCAACATTTGCTCCCACTCAAACACTCACTTTCAGCGCAGCTGATACAAAAATCACTGGAAATAATGAATTTTATCTATTTTCATCAGAATTTCTTCAATCGTTTCATCTTCTAATTCAAATAGCTTTTCATTTCACTTTATATTCATGAATTATTATCTTCTTTTCAACAGAAGAACTTATCATCACTTTTCTTTCGAGAAGTACAACGGTAGCTCAGAAATTAGTATCTCTTCGACATTTCCTCATTTTATTTCTCTTCTTCCTCTTCTTTTTCCTCTTTCTCCTCCTCCTCCTCATCATCATCATCATCATCATCATCTTCTTCTTCTTCTTCTTCTTCTTCTTCTTCTTCTTCTTCTTCTTTCTGCTTCTCAAAAAATGAAAAATTTTCCTTCTTGTTTTTCTCCTTCTCCTTCTTCTTCTTCTTCTTCTTCTTCTTCTTCTTCTACTTCTTCTTCTTCTTCTTCTTCTATTTCTTCATCGAGTTCTTCTCCACCTTCTCCTTTTACCCGCTCTCATTCAGATCTTCAATACTCCTTCTTCGGCTTATTGGTTATCTTCTGTTTTCTCCTGTAATCTCTCTCTTCTACTCCAATGTCCACTCCTCTAACTATCCACTCTGACCTCTCCATCAAATAACCATTCTTCAGAGCAAACTTCGACTTTAACACAAACTCTGCCTGGATAAGCGAAGCCATGCTCCTGCGAGTCTTTGAATTCAACATCAGAAAGAGTCCCCTCATACACTTCACAATCTTCAAGCACATCCTCAGATTCTCCTTGTGAGGAACCGACTTTGTGAATAGATACATCAACGGGTGGTGCCTTTTCTGCGTCTGTAACTTCCGCCATTCGACAAGACTCATCCACACTCTCCTCGTCGCTGTGTCGCTTCCTCGCGAGATTGTAATGTGCAGAGCACATGAAATGTCTCATAAACTTGAACTACAATTC
Organism: Monocercomonoides exilis; assembly: GCF_001643675.1. Classification (NCBI taxonomy): domain Eukaryota; phylum Preaxostyla; order Oxymonadida; family Polymastigidae; genus Monocercomonoides; species Monocercomonoides exilis. Next base: position 498,151 of record NW_027150600.1, read on the forward strand.
ATTTAAACACTCGCACTGCAACATCTTCTATGCAGCTGTTCTTTCAGACAACCATATTTCAGTTCTCCTCATTTATTTGTTCACCACGTTTCATTACATAAATGCAGTCTTTTTGACAACCATCTTCTGTTCAACCAGAAAAAATATTGAAAAAGTGATCAAAAATTAAGTAATATTGATTTGTTGAAAAAATGTTTGCATCAAAAGAACTCAAGTGAAATTTTTTCAAAGCAAGTATTTTTCATAACCTTTTGAAACATTTAAATAACTGTTAACCAAAAAACCAACTTCAACAAATACCATTCTTTTTCTCATATATTCATCACTTTTCCATTTTTCCAAATTGCTTCCTTTTTGCATCTTTTCTTTTGCTTCTCCTTTTTTATCCTTTTTTATTTGGTTTGAATTCACAATATTAATGTATATTTTTCAAAAGTTTTTCATTTTTAACATTTAAATTTTCTGAAGAAACCAAAAAGATGTATTATTTTGACTTCACTGTTTTGTTATCATTCGAAAAAAATTATTATTAAATGAGACAATTTCACTATGGTGAAATGATCCTATTATCATTTAAACAAATATTCTCATATTCTCTAATTCAAACACAGCAATAATAATTGTCTTCATTTCATAATTATTGCTCACCAGTAAAAAAAACTCAAAACAAATAAACAACGTTATTAATTGTGAAAAAAATAAATGAATAATTAAATACTTAATTTAACATTATATAAAATAAAAAAGTGAATATTAATTCAACAAAAATAGGTTGAAATAACTTCATTAAGTTGGTTTTTTCAAGAAAGAAATAAATCAATAGAAAAGAATTAAAAAAAAAATAAAAGAGAAGAAAAGGCATGCTGAACTTGTTATGAAATAATTGTCGTTTTATATAATCCAAAGACAAACTTTCGACTCACGGGCATTAAAGTTTTTTTACAAAAAAGATGATTATGAAAATTTTGTTATGGGATTGATCAAGAAAATTTTCTAGTAAATTTTTTGTTGATATCACTAAAAACTGCTCCACCCAAAAGTGTTGTTTTTTAATGATATTTATTTCCACTTATTAGGCCTTTGCGACAGACCGACTTTTCAAACAGTACCTCGACAAGTCGACCGACAAGACAGATTCAAAACTTTTTTTGGTATTTTTGAAGATATTTCAATATAACTCTTTTTCTGTTGATTTTTTTTGATTAATAAAAATATATTTCAAATTTCCTTCGACAATTAACAACTTTTTTTGATATTAAAATTTTTTCTGAAAAATTACCAAAAATTCATTTCTAATGGTTTATCGACAGATCTTTGTCGAGATCAGTCTGTCAAAAGATCAGTCTGTCAAAAGATCAGTCGGTCAAAAAGATCGAACTGTCGAATGGAATAACATTTTTAAAAGCATTTCTTCATTTCAGAAATAGACTTTTGTGACTGTTTTTTTCATAAATAACTTTTCAACTTGAAAAATTAAATGATTTTAAAAGAGAAGAAGTGTCTAGTCTATCTGGTATATAATATTATTAGTCCAAAACCTCAATTTGTTAATCGCAGGAACTGCTTTCAGATATTGATGTTATAAAACGTCATTATCCAAATAAATAATTATGGAAGCATTCCATAATAATAATTGATTTTTTTGTTTTGTTTATAAACTTCAAATTTGTGAAAAATGCAGTTGAAAATATGAAAAAGGTTTAGCAAATATCATTGTTTTAATAATTAAATACAATTTATATAATAGTAGTTTGATGGAATTGTCAATGCTGATGATATTGATTTGAAATAAACAACAAATAATTTTGCGTAATCGAAACACCTGCCTTGGAAGAATAATTCATTCAAACGAGAAAAAAATGAGGAAACAAAAATATAGAGAAACGACGAAAGTTGTTATTTAAATAATTAGAGAAAGAAAAAGAAGCCATCTAGATTTTGAAAAAGAAAGCTGAATTAATATAGAAAACAAAAGAAGAAAAAAGAATTACAAACTGTTAGGGATTAGTTCACCTGCTTTCTTTGTTCTCTTTTCTGCTTCTTCTTCCTCTCCAACATAACCTTTAAAAATCTCTTCTCCTTCGCTTCTTTCCAACGTCTCCTCTTTACCTCTTCACAATCCAACTTCTTCTGCTTCATCTTCTCTTTCATCATCCTTCTTCACCTTCCTCTTCTCCTTTTTCTATCTTCTCAATCATCTTAATAACTTCACAGAACGTCATTTTGTTCAACCGCAATTTCTGTTCTTTATCGAATATGCAACTGCATCAAGTGCTTCATCATATTCAATACTTACTCCAAAACATGCTATTATTTCAACAACTACAACAACAGCTATTGTAACTATTTCAGCAAAAAAATTTAACATCATCCTGAAACAACATCTTCAAACATTATTTCTCCTCGGAAAAGCCTTCCATCACATTTCCCCACTATTACTTCCATGCAAACACTTTCTCTATCAATGCCATCTCCGTATCAGTCACAATTTGTTGTGCAAATTGTGAACCAACATATTTTCAATCCCTTGTCGACTTACTGAAAGACTTTGCCATCGAGCGAAGCAAATTCACAAATGGAAGAACAAAATCCATCCATTTCTGATTCTCAGCTGCATCCGCTGTTGCACATTTGATAACAGCAGCATCAGCAACTGAAGGCAAAAATTGAAGCAACATGACAAAACACACAGACTCCTACTCAAAAAACTTTTCCTCAAAATAGCACTATTCTTTCTTCACTGATTTCACCTGCTTTTACATCTTAACCTTTGTCAGTTGCATTGCCGGTGATAACTTTTTCAGAATTTGCGTAGTATTTCATTCCACACGATGTACAGGCATTTTTCCATCACCTGCTATTTCATCTTCAATTGCACTTACAAGCTTATATTCGACGCATCTTTGGATACTAAGTTCAATTGTCATTGGGCGGAAAGTGGTGCTGAAGCAGCAGCGAGACTTGTGGAAGCTTGCGATCCAGAATGAACTGGAAAGAGTGAGGAGGAAGCGAGAGAGCTGGAGCTGACAGCACATCAACCAGAAACTGAGAAACGATATGTTGAGCATCATGAAGGAGAAGGCGCGGTATCTGTGTGCGATGGAGCAGGAGATGCTGGAAAAGGGCGTGAAAGACAGAATGAAAAATTCCTTTGCAGAGATTTGGAGAATCACGATGAACAAGCACTTAAGAAGGTATTTGAGGAATTTGAAGACAGGGAGAAAGAATTGTTCTGAATGATGTGAAAGAGACGATTCTTTGCTATCAAGACTGATTGAAGAAGGCGACAACATTAAGAACAAAGACATCACAGAAGCGGAAGAGGCACAAGCAGATGACAAGAAAGATGCATTTGTTGCAAAAAAACGAAAGATTGAGGCAGCTCGTAGCAGGGCAAGTGAATGAAGGAGTTCAGATGGAGGAGTGATGAAGGGAGATTTCAATGCATCCAAAGAGAGAGCAGGAAAAGCAGAGAGAAGCATCAACGGCAGCGAAGCAGAAGCTGCTGGAGATTGAAGAGAGATAGAGACAGAGAAGAATGGAGTCGGAAAGAGAAGGGAAAGAAAACAAGGCCATTGAGAAGATTTTGAGGGAAGAGCAAAAGAGAATTGCAGATCATGAAAAGCAGAAGTTGAAAAAGGAGGAGAAGATGTTGCGGAGAAGCGAAAACAGGAAGAGGCTGAACAAAACAGAGTCCAATCTGAACAGAAAGAAGAAGCACTGAGACTGCAGGGCGAGTAGAAGTTTGCGCAGATTCGTGACAGGCTGAAGAAAGAGGCGGAAGCTGCTGAATGAGAAGCATCTGGGTGCATTGGGGATAACAGCTGCGTTGCTGATGACGATTACAGAGAAAGATGTGGTATTCAAGTTTGTGATCGTGCAGTTCTTTCAGGTGTTGGGAGATGCGCAAAAGAGAGCAGAGGATGTTATACTGAGGGAGAAGGAGAGAGAGAGAGAGAGAGAAAGGAATCGAAATTGAGAGAAAGAGAAAAAGAAAGAGAACTTGCTTCAAAAGAGTCGAAAAATTAAGAAAGCTCAAAAAGTTTAAATGAAGCTTCTTCAAAAAGTGAATTTTCAGAAATTCCAGCTTTGCTTTAAGCAACTTTTGATTTTCAGTCAATTCTCCATCAGATTATAATTCTTTCTGCAACGCACGATGTTCAAATTCTTCATCACATCACGAAAAACATAAAACAAATTGCAAATGAACAAAATAATCAGCAAATAATGTCGATCTCTCAATCACCAGTAACTCCCACTCATTGCTCAACATCGATTTCTCCTTCATGTCCTCTTCTTCAATGTCCTGTGTTTATTTCTCCATCTTCTCAGACTTCGCTTCCATTAAATTCTGTTATTTTAACACAAAACTACCAGCCTTTCTCACTCGCTCCATCTTCTTCTTCTTCCTTATATTAACATAATTCTGTTTTAATCTATTTAAGCTTCTGCTACTCAATATCCAATTGTGTTTGTGATGAGCGAATTTACATTTATTGAATGCAAGAGGCTGCTGTCAATTTGAAGTGTTCAAAATTGATCAGTTTTTGATGCAGAAATATTGGAACAGACGGAAAAAAAAGAACACAAACAGCAAAACTTCAATTCATTTTATATTTTGTTTTACTATTGTCTGGACTGAAACCGAATATTTTCATAAATCAAACTATTGTTTATATATTTCAATTTTTATTTTGTTTTGGTTTGATTGCAACATTTGTTTGGCTTCGTTTTATTTTCAAAATAGAAAAAATGAGTTTTATTCGAAAAATTTTGCTATTTTGCTTTTTAGCTTTCTTGAATTTCGTTTCATAAAAAAAGAATTTTCAAAAATATAACACTTTATTTTTTGTTCATGCTAAAATGAATATTTTTCGAATCTTTCAGTTAGAGAAAAATTTGGATGCTAGAACGAATATCAGATGAATTAAATACATTGTGAATCTCAGACTCTCATTAAGAAAAAAAAAACCTCGACATAGGTTTTTCCATTCGACCGACAATCATCCAATAATTTTTCCTTGTCGCAAAGGCCTAGCCACTTATTATCATGAATGAAATCGTGAAATTGAAGGAGGTATTTTGTTACACTTATGCCGTTCATGTTGAAGTACATGTTGGAATACTAGTGTGAAGGGTGGACAGTTGATTGCCACATTAACGAAATATAACTGACTACACACACGTTCGTTGTACCATCATTTTTTTCAAACAGTGTCCAAGTTGATGTTTTGCCTGCACCGGGTTGATGGTGCAGATAATGTGAGCGATGCTGTGGCGTGGAAATGTTGAGTTTAATCTCCGAGCTTTTCACCTGCACATGGTGCACAGGATGCACCGGGTCAAATATATCCTATAAATTATGTGGGCAAACGAGCAAACGGGGCAAATGGGCATAATACATTTTATGTGAAAATGAACTGTTACCGTAAATGTTCGACGTTAACTTCAACATCATCTTCCCCGAAATGTTCGTTTCAAAAATAATTCTGTTTCAAAAAAAAATTGTTTTTTTAATTTTTATAAAATGACAAACCCCCTAACAGACACTGACAACGTAATCCAACAACTGATTGATTCAATGGAAACAGAACAGGAAACGATGGGAGAACGAATGAAAGATCACATCGTTGACTTGTTCGACTACAAGAAATACTCTGACAAGAAGCAGGGTCAACGACACACTGGAACAGCTGTCGATATCAGCAAATGTGAGGATCTTTGTGTCGTTGATGTTGACATTAACAAATCCCTTCAAGCTGAACAAACAAAAACCATCAGGAATTCCATTCTCGACAAACTCCCACGAAATGTCGGACTTGTACAAACAGCTCATGGTGGTCTTCACATTTATTGTGAGCTGTGTAATTATCCCCTCAAATGTTCATCACAAACCAAAGTGTTCACGAGTCCAGAGAACGATATCGACATTTTTGCAGGTATTGGAGATGGAAAACAGAGACTTGTTGTTCAAGCTGACTCTTCATACAGAGAGATGAAAGATGGCAAGAGAATCATCACCAAATACATTCCCCTCAACAATTACAGAGAGCTCACAGATCTTTCATCACTCGAATGTGTTCTTGACGTATTCGGTATTGACCTCAAAACAGAGAATACATCAGCAACAATGGCAGCTGAACCACACAATCTTTTCACACAAGATGGAATCGTTGAAATGTCTCCAATAATCGCTCTTGTTCTTGTCGATGGACTCAAAGATGTTGAAATACATAACGATACAGGTTCTCTGTCACTTGACTCTGAGTTAACTCTTTTGCCGTTATTTGCAGCCCTCAACTCTTTCGTCAACATTAAGGGTTTTCACAACCAATCGATAGATTTTCTTTTCACTCAAGAAAAAGACACAGCAGCGTAAACAGCAAATGCAATCACTCACCATGAAAAGAAACGAAACAGGTTCAGAGATAACAAGTCACATCCATTTGTTCTTCAAAAGATTGTCAAGAGATGGAGTCCATCATATTACAACGATGTGATCATTCCACTCCTCAGAAAAGAGAATGAGCAAAAGGAAGAACCTCCACGAGAGATTTCTGTTCATGAAATAGATCTCAACTCATCGTTCTCATTTCCGAAATCAGGGATAAAGCTTGTCGAAAACAATACTCCTCACTGTCTGAAGTCGCTGAAGATCTCACAAAAGTGCTGAGATTTGTTGAAGCAAGGATGGAATTCATTGTGACAAAGTTTGACATTCACCCCTCTTGTTATTCGATATCATTCAATGCAAAATCAGTAATGCATAAACTGTTCAAAACAATAAAACTCCGGCATGATGACAAAAAGACTATCACAGTTGAGACAGCTTTCGATCAATACTCTCATGTTCTATCGATCGATGGGGTGAAGTTCTAGTCAGATAACCCTCGAATATTCTCTCTGAGACATTGGTTCAAATATCTAATGACAAACGAACAAAACAACGAAATCATCAAACCATTCCTTGATTTAACACGAGAAGTTATCTCCAACAACAACGATGAACTCTATCAAAACATCCTCTGTTGGATTTCGTCAATTGTTCAAAATCCTGGTAAAAAAGCAGAAACATCACATGTTCTCAAAAGTTTGCAAGGTATTGGAAAGAATATCTGGACAAATGTTCTTGTTGAACTGTTGGCTGGATATTCATATCCAAATGTCACAGAGATTGCAGAACTGACAGGACAGTTCCACTCCATCGTCGAAGGGAAAATGCTGATTGTACTGAACGAATTGAAGAATGTTGGAGATGATCGAACAGCTAACTTTGATGCATTGAAGAGTATAATCACCGATTCAACAATCAGAATCAATGAGAAGAATCAGCCAAGAAGAACAGCTGAGAACGTAGCTAATTTCATATTTGTGACAAATCACACATACCCAGTAAAAATTGAGATTGGTGACAGAAGATATGTTGTTTGTGATTGTAACTCAAAATATAAGAACAATCTCACATTCTTCAAGGATTTCACTAACTCTTTCGATAATGAATTCTATGAACAACTTCTCTGTTATTTCCTCAGCAAAGATCTCACCAATTTCAACACAAGGGCTATTCCAACAACTGAGGCAAAGGAAGATATCATTGCAGCATCACTCTCTGTCATCGATGTGTTCTGTCAGGAGCATTACAATAAACTCAAAGAAGGGTGGAGATGTTCTGATGCACTATGTTTCAGACCAGTTGAATACAAGAACGATCGCTCATTCCAACTAGCAATTAAAGACAGATGTGAGAGAAAACAAATGGGTGGAAGAGGAAATCAAGTGTGGTGTTATAAACTCAAACCAGAGTATGAACAACTCTTCAAACGACGAGAAGATGAAGATGACATGGACCGTTCTGTGGAAATCAACTAAACATATTCGTATTTTTGGAATCATTAATACACAAACGATACAACTTGTGTGCCACCAACGAATTAATAATGTATACCACAGAAGATGTCATGTGGCAATGTGGCAAAATGACAACATAATCGAAAATAAATAAAAACCCTCAAATTCATAGCAAATTAGGGGGAAAATGCTTATGTTAGCAGAAATTGCATGTTGGCAGCTCTTTTCAGATGAACTTAAACTATCCTGGACACCTGGACACCTGGACACGCTTCCAGCACGGAGATTTAACTCAACATTTCACTTCCCCAAGCATCTCGATATTGCCACAACCCGGTATCCTGGACACCGATTTACCACTTTTTCAAGTAAAAATATTGTTGTTGGCAACCAACGATAACATCAACATGGACCACTGTCCTTAACAATCAACGATTCAATTAACGTGTTCAGTCAGTTATATTTCATTAATTAACACATTTATCCCAATCAAGCTTGTTCAGGCAATAACCACTAACTTTTTCCATCAACTCATCTAACAACTCATCACTTTCGATAACCTTTCTCCTCAATATCTTAATCAACTTCTTCTGTTTTTCAGTAACATGTTCGTTGTAATACTTAGTTTCTTCTTTACGTTTTTCCTGAAACTGTTTAATTTGTTTCTGTTGAGCCTCTTTCGCTTCTTCCACAGTTGCGTATATCTTCTTCCGACCCATTTACGATAAAACAAAAAACAAAATCAATTATTTTTATTCACGATCACACCAACGATAAAATCAACTGTCATCACTAATTGTCAGACTAATTTTCCATCTTCGACACTCACACCTGTTATTTCCATCAACGATAACACAAACGATTAACAAACAGGTTCAACACATAAAGCTGTTATTACAAACTCATGTATTTCATCAACGAAAACATCAATTTTCACACAAATTCACCACTAATTTACCAACTTCGACACACTGGTTAATGTTTTTGCTAATTCTCCTTCTTGGAGATATGGTATACCCGCTATGGATATATCTCGATTACACCAATCAATAACTCCATCTTTATCGAACATCACTGAATATCTAATCATGATAAACCCCCTAAGAGTATCAGCAACAACTCTCGATCTCTATCTTATAATCATTGCCTATTCAACTTATAATTCAAGATGATAACTACAACATGATATTCATAAATCGATATTATTGAATGACCTAATCGAGATGGATCCATAGCGGGAATACCATATCTCTTTTTCATCCAAAAAAATTGAATGAAACCAAATCATACTATTTAGGAGTCAAACCTCTTGTCAAACATTACACACTTATCAACAACATGAATTTTTTTAAATTGCATTGCAACATTTCAATATGAGAATTAAGAATGTCTTTTTCAAAATATAACGATTCAGAAGTTGAATTCTTTGAATATGAATGAGTTTGATTAGCAATGACCAAACATTTATTGAAGTGAAAGCAAAAAGTGTTGGAATAAGCGAGTAGTTAATGAAAAATACAACATCAGCCATTATCATTCATAACTGGATGTCATTCAAATGATCACTATTATCATATCTGACATTTTGAATACAAAATTGAAATTTCATCACAATGTGAAACAACTTTTGAAAAATTTCAGTTTTTTACAAATGAAGTGTTTTTCAAATGTTGGTGAAATGTCAAAACCAATAAATAAAACTTTTCTCAAAACAAATGAATAATTAATGAAAATGAAATGTGAACCTGCAAGAGTTACATGAAATGCAGTCATATTGAATAGCTCTTATAAATCAGAGCATTCCATTGATTACAATATAATAAAAAAAAGTCAGGGGGAAAAAAAATGATAAGCTCCATTTCAGAAATATCGAAAATAGAATAAATATACTCAGAAACAATTCTTTCTTGGATTTTCAAACAATTTGTTTGTTTATTGAAATTTTTGAGTGCGTGTTAATCAAAATAAAATGAAAAAAATTCACAAAAATAAATTGTTGATTCTGTTGACTCATTCTCTAAAAAAGAAAAAGAATAAAAATAAAATAAAAAATAAAAAAAAAAAATAAAACCAAGGAGTTGAAAAGGACCGAATTTGCGAAGTGAAAGAAACCAATAAATAAACAAACAAATAAAAAAGAAAGCATTTGTCTTTCTGTATTATAGAATCATATGTTGAATAAATCAAATGGAAGGTTTCAGTTGGCTGGTGAAATGCTAAAAATTATTCAGTTAGGAACCCTCTCCCTCCCCCTCTTCTATTTTTTCCCCCTCCACAAATACCTGGCCTTTTTTGTCATCTCAGAAACAAACAGTTTCAATTGTGATTAAAATGTTTCTTGTTCCAACCAGACAAATCAAATGCACCAGATCACCAATTATCCGAAATCTTGAAAAGAACCTTGATACTCCAATAATAACTTTCGAAAAGGCTCGTTTTCAAAAAATAATGCCCAACTGGATCACCATTCATAATGTCAATGCAGCTGACACTTTCTTCGTTCAAACTTTTCGATGATCAAAAATTTCATGTTTTGGCAATCAAATAGAGAAGCGGTTGCCAGAAATAGCTCTGTCATTCATTTACACACTTGAAGATGGCGGGAGGGAAAAATAGATGGATAAAGAGAGAGAAAGAAAGAGAGAGAGAGAGATCAGATTTGCTCCTTTGAGGATGTCTTGCCGAAGGACAAAGAAAAGAAAAGAAAGAAAAAATTCTTGCACCTGAAAATGAGCTGATGGTGCAAACTCAAATCACACTGAAATGATGCTCAAAGCGAATAGTGACTTCCATTCTGCACAGAATGGAAAAACGGGCAATGTCTCACACATGCAGGCAAATGAGTGCTGAACATTTCTCTTGGCTGTCCGACAAAATTCGTTTTTGAATGACTTTTCCGAATATGTGCGACTATTTCGCTCACTTGCCAGAAATCTTCCAAAAATGTATCAGCTGTAAACCAGAGCCTCGTTGTTGAATGCAAAAGAAATAGATCCTCAATTATTGTTCAATTATTCTCGCACTTTTTATGCAACTTCATCCCTCATAATTTCTTTCATCCGTTTTTTCACCTCTCCCAGCGTGGGCCTTCCCCTCGCATCATCCATCCACATCCTCTCCATCACCTCAATCAGCTCCTCTCCCTCAATCCCTTCCGTCAGCGGACGCACCCCATCCCTCATCATCTCCTGCGCTTCCTCTGCATCACACTCGCTCAACGGCTCTTCCCCTGTTGTCATTTCATGGAGAATCAGTCCAAGTGTGAAAACAACTGCTTTTCCAATTCCCTCATCTCCCACTTCCTCTTCATCATCTTCATTTTCGCTGTTAAGTTCAGGCGCCTTCCATCGCTTCATTTCTTCCTTCTGCTTTTCATCCTCCAATTCTTCATTCAATAGGTATATTTCATTATTTCCTTCCTCAACAAAGATTGTATGTGGGCACAATTGTTTCCCCATCATTTCCACTCTTTCATCATCAACCGATATCAAATGCTCAAACAGTTCTGCAACTGCTTTTACCACCTCCTTCCCATCAACAACATCCATTGCTCTTGTTCCCAGTGTGAAATCCCCTTCAACAGAATGAATCATCGAGTATAATGTTTTGATGTTCTTTTTCTCTTTCTCTCGAAATGGCTTCTTTGCTGATATCACATTGAGTGAATGAGATTTTGGTGCCCCAGCAGCAGAATCATTCTCGGAAAATGGCAATGAAGATTCCAAATCTGGAAGATCGTTTTCATTCAGTATTTCATCATTGTTCATTGACGGAGGCTCTGGAAGATCTTCTTCATCGTTGTCAATGAGAAGCGGAATTTGGCTTGTCATCCCTTCCAGCAATGTCGATGGCATTTCACTCATCTCAAAGCTTCTTCCATTGTTTTCCCTTCTTCTCCTCTCCATCTTCTGCATTATCTGCTCATTTTCCAAAATTTCTTTCTCAACTTTCTTTTCCACTTCTCTTAGTTTCCTTCGCAAAAGCACAACAACCACAACAAATAAACCAACAAAAATTAAAAGAGCAGCAATGCACCCAATAAAGGCAAATAAACTCCATTCAATCCCGCTTTCTCCTTTACAATCTTTGCAGCCTCCTTCTGAAATTCTATCATCTCCAGTTGAAGGAGACACAGTTTTATTTATCACAACCAATTTATTAGAGGATAATGAATTCCCTTTCCCAAACAGAATGCTCATGCTCACTTCTGTTTTCTTTCCCATCACTTCCACCTGCTCTGACGTGATAACCGAATGAATTTCGTTTTCTGAAACACACTCATTTTCTTCTATCTTTTGTGTTTGGATCAGTTCAACGTCCCCGTCTTTCATGCTTATCTTCAGCGACAAGTTGCACGGAAGAAGCAGCTTCCCCCGGATGCTCAAGTCCATGCCCCCACTCGCCTGTGTTGTGTTCTTCACTTCTTCCAGAACTGGGATGAAAAATGATGATGTTCTTTCACTCGCTATCCCTCCCAATTGACATCCTTCGTCCAAAATCCAAAGCGATGAGTTATCTTTCAGTCCGTCTCCACCTTTCACACTTGCAACATTCAGCTCGCTGTTCCCTGTGCAGATCACATTCCTTCGCGCTGACGGATATCCCTCAACAGATGGATTGTTGTTCTCAAACTTGCTGTTTTCTATCATCAAGCTGCCTCCACTCACCCACAGCCCTCCTTCTTTGCTCTTCATAACTGTTGTTTCCTTCATCTCCACATTGCTGTTTTCAATGTCAATCAACGAGCCGCTCCATTCGCATAATTTCTCTCCTCTTCCTTGTTCTTCATTCACTGTCTCTGCTTCTTTCTCCTCTTTTTCTCCATCAAACACACATATCTCAACCTTCACTTCCTTGGATCGCCTTATCTGCATCATGCTTCCCTTCTCCACCGAATTCGCGCTTTTTTCAAACGAGCAGTTCAGCACACTCACCTCCTGTTCTGCGTCTTCCATCGCAACAACACATCTTTCTGATGCTACACTCACATTCTCTATCCTCATGATCTTCATCACCACCTTCGCTTTTCCTCCAACACTCACAACATCTCCCTCACTTTTGATATTTGAAATGCTCGTTTCAAGCAGCGTCACATTCGATTCTCTGTTGAATAATAATATTGACCCTGTTGAGTGCAAATCTCTAAATGCTGAATCAAATATCCTCAGCTCTCCGCTTTCCACGCTCACAACCGAACTGCTCAGCTTCATGTCTTCTGCTGTTGCTGATGAGTAGAACTCGCATTTTTGGATCTCCATTGACCCGTTCTTCACTTTCATGATGTAGCTGTGAGAAGCCTCAAACGTATCTTCAAACTCGAATGAGCACCTCTCCACAGCGCTTTCATTTATAAACTCCATGATGCAATCCTTCTCTGCCGATTTCTCAATCTTAGATTTCAGCTTCACAATCGCCTGTGTCTTTTTGTATGAGTTCACATTCAGATCTCCAATCACACATTCCTTTGTCACAGTCCCTTCTCCGTCAATCAGAATCGCATTCATCACTCCTTGCTCAATGTGGTCAATCGCTTCGTTGATGCTGCTGCATGGGTTGCCCTGAGCTCCGCATCGTCTGCCATCATCCCCCGACCCATTCAAAAACACTTGAAGACCTTTGAAGAATGTGATCAGCGGAATAACATCCATGTCAGTTTTCCCCTCCGAATCACTCCCGCAGATGGAGTTGTTTGTGCCCAATGATTCCTGGTTGTAGTTCAGCGAGAACAGTGTTTCGTTGATCTGGTGCCCAATTGAATGGCATTTGATGAATATGTCTTTCCCCACAAATGCGTCGTTCAGCCTGAACAAGATATTCACAATCTTGAAATTCAGTGATGGAATCTGACTTTCATCATCAATGTTAACATTTCGTGGGTCTGCTCCATCGATATACAGCCCTCCACCGCGCCCTGATCCCGTCGAGCATCTGCATGTCGAAAACGTGCTCCCATTCACCTTCAAAACCGATTCTTCACTCTTCAGCACCAATTTCATTCCTCCTCCTTCTGTGTTCGAATCGCTCCTGCACGTGGACATTGTGCAGTCTTCGATCGTGCATTTCATCGCATAATCAAACGATCCCAATTCAATCGCACTTGCTCTGCTTCCTTCGTTTATGATGTTTTCAAACGAACAGTACACAACTTTCAACACAGGCTTGTTGCCATTCAAACGAGTGTTTTCATTTCCATTCATCTGGTTTTCCTCTTCTATCATCGAAATCAGGCTATTTTCTTTCAAAGTCGCTGATGAAATGTTCACATTCTGGATCGTCACCTGGCTCGCAGTTTGGCTGAATGCAATGAATCCTTTCAATTCGTTGATCTTATTCAAAGTGCAGCTCTGAACTGCTGCGCTCCCTCCGTTCACTTTTATCAGGCAACACTCAAAACTTTCAACATTCCCGCCAGCTGACCCAAATGAGCAGTCCGTAACTGACAAGACTGAATTCGTTCCTGATGATTCAATGAATACTGCATGATTGGTGGTTGTGCTGGGTTTGGTGAACGAGACATTCACAAACGACAGACTCACATTCGATGATATCATTGAATCTTTCAGATCATTCCCATCTTCATCAGATATTGTCACAGCTGTCCCTTTCTTTGTTCCTTTTATCACAACTGCTGGAGCCTCTGAATCTGGCAAAGTTGGCAACGAAGACAAGAATGATATCGAATGGCTCAGCAACCCTGAATCCCCAATGCTGATCTGGGATTCGCCTTTTCCAAGTGTCGAATATCTCAGTGATATCAGGTGATTGATCGATGAACACGGTGCTTCAGAAAAGCCACACCCACTGAAGTCTCCTCCTTTTTCATTCGATACAAACCCATCTTTGCTCCAGTTCCTCCACAAATACACAACCAATGGAATCACATATCCCTCATCTGTGCTTGCTCTCTCCCATCCACACAGCTCATCCAATGACTTCTCATCACTTGCACTCAACCCCCATTTCAGTTGTTCGTTTGACATAACATCGTCCAGCTCATTTCCCGATATGAACACTTTCTTCCCTTTCCAAGCATTGCACCTGCTGAATGTCACTCCTTCCATCTGAAATGATCCCATTGTATCTGCCAATTCAACAAACATCCCTCCTCCCATTCCTCTTCCTTTCTGCAAGTTGTCCTCTGTTGGCACCTGGCATCCTGTGAATGTTACGCTATTAATCTCCAAACTTCCTCCGTTCTCAGCTGAAATCATCATCCCTCCTCCTTTCATCCCACCTCCCCCTGTGCATGTTGTTGAAATGCTGCAGTTATCCACAACTGCGCTTCCTCCTTCTTTTATCGCAGCACTGATGCAACCTCTTCCTTCTACGCTCCCACCTTCCACCGTCACTCCACTCACTCTGCTGTTCTTTATCTCCAGCTTCTCTCCATTGCTTATTGTTATTGGTGATTTGCCGTTCATCGTCAGTGTCGTTACACTTTCCATCATCAATCCATCCACAATCAGTTCTCCTCCCGCAACATTCAACACGTTGTATCCTATCTTTCCACCCGTAAATGCTCCACTTTCAAATGACACTGAACAGCTCGCCAGACGCAGTGTTGATGATGAATGGATGAGTGCTCTTCTTCTCGAACTCAACTGTCCTTTCACAACAAATGAAATACTGCTTATAGTCAGAGAATTCGAACATCCGACAAACCAATCTTGTGTGCTTGATCCTTCTTCAACCACATTCACTTTCACCCTTGTTATCTCTTCTCCTGCTGTCACTTTCCCCGAAACACTCACATCGAATGAAGGCCCGATGACTTCATCCTTTATTGATGATTCAGAAGAAACCTCAACTCTTTGGAAGCCTTTCGGAACTCGAGTGCTCATGCAATAATTGATTGTTTCACACCCAAACTTCTCAAATCCACAGTAGCTGTGATCCAATGCCCTCTCTCCGCTCCCATCGACAGTCAGCTTCGATTCGATGGTGAACAAATACACAAACAGCGGAATCACTTTCTCTCCGTTCCCATCCTCGCTCCCGCACAACTTCAGCACATCTGTTGGTATTTCGCTTGAATCAAAAAACTTAAATGTTGTTGCATCTATTTTTGAGTCCAATAGCACACCACTCCCACAGCTCACAAACACGTCTTTCCCATATTTTGCTTTTGTTAAAAAATGAAGATGAAAATTTAACTTCTGATGCAATTTCCAACTTGCTCTTCGTGCTCAGCATCTCCAGCTGCAATCCTCCCCCTGTCCCTTCATTTGCTTCAAGCTTATTCGCCTCGCATCCATCGATTTTCGTCGATCCATTCACAACAACACTTCCTTCTCCCGTCACACTCACACACAACCCTCCTCCTCTTCCTTCTTTTCCGTCTTTTCCATGGCATTTGCAATTTTTAACTGTGCACGTGTCTATTTCAACTCTTCCATTTAGCCCAGCCCCTCTGTCCACACCAACTGTTCCAACAACCCATCCTCCGTTCCCATATTTCTTTTCCACGCTTGAGACTTTGCATTCTGAAAAGCGCACAAAGTTCACGCCCCCGACAAATTGAACCAACGAGCTGCTTTCAAACACCAATGTCCGATCAATCAACAATTTTTCCAATATCATATCTCCTCCAATCGCCTTGACAAAGACATATCCAATTGAGTGATCCCCATCGTCATTCGATGAACAGACAACTGAGCATTCTGAGAGCGTAAGGAGCGTGGAATTTGCTAAAATCAGCGATGGAGCACCTGACAGAACCGTCGGAATGCTGAAATCGATGCTGCTGATGGAACATTCGCTCTGCACATCAATCAAATATTGAAGTCCAGTAGTTTCTGGATCAACAACCTTCACACTCTTTTCATTTCCGGTGCAAAAGATCTCCCATTTATAAGCATCACTCATCGACACTACTTCTGCCAGCTCCAATCCTGAATCAAGCTCGATTTTTTTATTCACACCTGCATATCGCAACTGAGCAGCGTGGGTGATGGTGGCACACGGATAATAAGCAAATCCGCAGAATTGCGAATCATATCCTCCCAATTGGTTCTTTGCCTTCCCCACATGTGCAGCAGCCGGAAATGTGTCCAGAAACACATTCAGTGGGAATTTCTTCATATCTTCATCACTCCGATCGAATCCCTCCAGCTCGTCGAATGCCGATGTGTTTCGCGGAACATTAAACTTTGAAGAGGAGATGCCCCATTTCACACAATTGCTCCCATTCACAAACAGAAATTTCCCCCCCAATGTTGCTGTACAACCTGAAAAGTCAACAGCCATCATCGAGATATCGAAGGCAGAACTTTCCCCGATATTTTCCAGATACAGCATCATCCCTCCTCCATATTTGTTACACTTGCATCTGTTCAATTTTGTTTCCTCGTTTGCCGCGGCTGTTGAACTCCCCACCCGCAACTTGCTTGAAGATGATTCCAACTCGACCTTGATCCCACCACCACTTCCAGTCTTGCACTCGCAATCTTCGATTGTCACATTCTTGACCACAAACGTTTCTCCTGCCTTCACACTCTTTGCCACAACCACCCCATCTCCTTCAGTCAACTTCACATTCGTCACCTTCACATTCGCCAGCACGCTGTCTCCTGATGCTGTGGCTGTCAGATACAGTGCAGATGACGATAATGACGACAATGAAGAAGAAGAAGAAGAAGGAGAAGATGGATTCGGCTCAGAGAACAATGGTTTTGAGACATTCAAATTTATGATCTCCACATCAACCATCGACAGCTGTGACAGCGGCACCACAAACACTGACGACGACATCACATAGTTTCCTGAAGAAACACTCGTGGTGATCACAACATCCTCCAATGAGAGTGACCCACCCCCATCAGACACCACAACCACATTCGGCGAAGAAGGATTTATATTTGAGTTGCAATCAACTTTCATGTGCAATAAACCAAGGTTTCCTGTCGAAACACTGAACAACGTTCCTACTGCTGATGATGATGAAAGGGCTCCTATTTCGATCGAACTCTTATCTTTGCCTTTCCCAATGACTGAAATCTTCTTTGTTCCAATCTCAATTGTTGTTGTCTCACTTTTGTGATTCCCTTCCATCAGTGTTATTGTCAAGCTAATCTGTATTTCGCACATCTCAAGCGCCTTCTTCACTGTCAGACAAGGATTTGATTCATTTGACCCGCACAGTTCATACAAGTCATTTCCATTCACCGAAACATAAATCGTCTTATCCTTCAACCATTCCTTCTTTTCTGTGTGCTGAAATGTCCAAGCATTTGCATTCGAGTAGTTGTATGCATAACACACTCTTTGATCATTCGCGTTTGTTGTATAACATTCATAGAACGGATTGTCTGAAGTCGAAATGGCATTGTAATAATCAAAATACATCACATCATGCCCATATGGATTGGAGGTTGTTCTGCATTTGCATTCATGGAAGAACAAAAAATAACAATAAAATTTATCATTTGGCGCTGTTGCTCGATTTGGATACAATTCCAACCCTCCACCATATCCATTTGCTGTACATGAAATAAATTGAATGCTCCTCATTTTGAACTGACTTGGAACAGTCACACAACGCATGCCTCCACCTCCATTGCTTGTCAATGAGCATGAGGTGAAACTGCAGTCAAACACACACGCACTCTCCCCTCCTCCATTTTCTGAACCAATGCAATCAGCTCCTGAAACCTGAAAACTTTCGAGAAGAAGTCCTCCTCCTAAGCCACTAGCTTTGCAATTCTGGAATTTACATCCGCTGATCCGAGCACATGTTGAAACAGAGCTGACGTACATTCCTCCTCCATATTGATTTTGTGCTGTACACTCATTGAACACATCGTTTTCGATATGAACAGACTTTATTGTATTGCACATAATTCCACCTCCGCGACTGAATGCAAAACAGTTATTAAACAGACAATTCGAAACAGAGAGCTCTCCAGAATTGAGATTATACATGAAAATAGCCCCTCCACTTGATATTCCATCAGTATACGAGTCGCTTTCTCCTGTTGTTTTCGATCCACTCCATTCACACCAAATAAATGAGTTTGCTCCATTGGTTGTTGTATTCTGTCTTCCTGGAGTTAACTTTCTGACTGATGTTCCTTCACATACAACATTCTTTGTCCGGCAACATCCGATGAATGAAGTGTTTGAAACAGATAAGGAAGCCAAGGGGTTGTTGAGTGAGGGAACAATCCCTCCATCATATGCGTCGCAAACTGATGAAAAGGAGCAACTATTCATCAAACAAGTGGTTTGGGTTAACATTGTGGTTGAAGGTGAACATGCCTCATTTGCTGTTGAGATGTTGAAAAATGTCAGATGGGAGAGGGATACAAGGGGTATTGAAGGGGATGAGAGGAACGGGGCTGATGAGACACAAAAAGAAGAGAAGTGTGATTCACTCACTGAAATACTCCCTTCAATGCCTTCTCCATATCCATCTCCTTCTCTTCCTCTTCCTCTTCCTCTTCCTCCTTCTCCTTCACCTGCTTTTTCTTCACCTCCACCCTTCTCCCCTCCATATCCCTTCCCTCCAAACAGCCTTCCCGAGTATATCTCTCCCCCACTTCTCCACCCCTTCAATGTGATGTTCCTCAACACCCCAATGCTCCTGCTCAGATCAAATGCCCCTGCACCATCATCCTTCCCCATCCCCATAACACATCCTCTCACCACAACCACACTCCCTTTCCTTCCACACACAACATTTCTGCGCTCGTCCTTTATCAGCAATATCCTATTCATTGTAATTGATGAATTTTGCATGTGTATGCATCCTCTAATATAACTTTTGCAATTTTTATATTTATAATCTTTTGAAAAAATAAATGATCAAAAATTGAAATAACTGTCATCTATCAATCAATATAGGAGCATACTTCGATATTCTGCACTTAGCATACAGGCATATATCAATACGCTAAAATAACAAACAGTTGATGACATGTTTAAAAAGATATTAACCTTTTTCCGATTATTATATTATTGAAATTAATGATGGGTATATATTTTTTTATTGTTTGTATATTTTTAATATTAATAATATATATATAATTATTAGTTTATAGATAAAATTTTATTTTATATATCTATAATAGAACTACTAAATTTCGCAAGGAAAAGAATAATTTAAAATAATTTCAAGATAGCATGATTTAAAATGCGAACATTTTTAAACTCCTAACATTTTTTGTTTGCGTTTTTTTTAATCAAAACGAAAAATAAAAATGTTTGATGATCCAGCTTTGAATATATGTCAAAATTTTTTTGAAAAGTTCCTTTTGTATAATTTTCAAATACAGAAAAATTTTCATATTTCAATCAATTTTCTGTTCCTTCTCACGAAACTTTTCTTGAATGAAAATAATAACATTGTGAAGATTTTCTTTTCATGACAGCGAAATTTGGTGAGTGGGAATAGATATTTGATAGAAAAAGAAATTTCAATTTTATTTGAAAATTAAACAAAAGGAACTTTTCAAAAAAATTTTGACATATATTTAATAATCATGAAAATATTTTTCATATCAATATTTGTGTTTGATGAATATCTTGTGAATTTTTAATCTATATTTGATTATTTGTTTCGTCCCATTTGGACTAAGTTTCTGTCTTTGTACTTTTTTAACTAGAAGGTTATAAAGCAAATAAAACAAAGTTTAATAGATGCGAATATTATTTGCTTTTAACTATTTTTTCGATTGTTTTTCACATTTTATTGTTTTTATCAAAAAATTCGAAAAATGGAAATTTCTTTGTAATAAAATGTTTTTTTTGATTTTCAAATTATGCTTATGAAAAGTTAACAACTCACATAAAGTGTTCAATTTGTTTAAAATATTGAGAAATGTTGTTATTGAAATTGCATTAATCAATTTTTGATTATTTCATTTTTGCTCATTTAATTTTTGATTCTAATAAGTATGATAAACAAGTTAAATTTGCGATATGGGACAAAATATTTGACTTCAGGCATTTTCATTAAAAAATTATGCATTTTCGATGAACTTTTTGTGATCTTTGAATTTGAAAAAAAAAGTTTATTTTTTGAAATACCTGTGACATCACAAAACAATTTGTGATCACATCAATGACGTTTGTTTGCAGTTATGAAAATCAAATTTATTTTGAAATCTAGTTAAGTTTAAAAATGTTATAAGTTAAACAATTTTTCCATGCTTTGTGTATAAAAAGCTTGAAAGTCCGTATTTTCCCCCATATGTTTTTATCTAATTACACCAAAAATTATTCGAAATCGAAAAAGTTTATTTCAAAATCTTAAATGTTTAATTCAACATCGAAAATTCTTTATCATCTTAAAATTCGAAAAAATTAATAAAATTCATACTAATGTCAGTTTCTTTTCTTTCAGTGAATAATCTGAGGAATTTGTCAACTTCAATTAGAAATAAATATTTTAGATGTGTTTGTGGGATTTGATTTTGTTCAATAAAGTGAATATAAAAAAATTGAATATTTTTTAATTCTTCACATGTACTCAGAATATAATAAGCAATTTTTGCAAAAAATAAAAGTGATACGATAGTTCAAGATCTTGTTTTGTGCACAAAAATTCAAAAAATCATTTCATTTACCGAAAACAAAATGTTTTGTATTTCATTTATTGCATTGGAAACTGATAAAATATTTCATTTTCAATATTCAAAATGAGAAAAGAATCGATTGATATCAGTCTATATCGTAGAAAACAGTAGCAAAAAACGAAAGAAAAACATTTCTATAAATAAACATTTGTTGCTATTAACATTTGTTTCAATAAAATATCCTTGGTTTTGACTTGAATTGAAATTCTGAACTAATTAATTTCATTTTCGATTTTGAAATAAACATTTTCGATGTTGAATTAAACATTTTAGATTTTGAAATAAACTTTTTCGATTTCGAATAATTTTTGGTGTAATTAGATAAAAACATATCGCAAATTTAACTTGTTTATCATACTTATTAGAATCAAAAATTAAATGAGCAAAAATGAAATAATCAAAAATTGATTAATGCAATTTCAATAACAACATTTCTCAATATTTTAAACAAATTGAACACTTTATGTGAGTTGTTAACTTTTCATAAGCATAATTTGAAAATCAAAAAAAACATTTTATTACAAAGAAATTTCCATTTTTCGAATTTTTTGATAAAAACAATAAAATGTGAAAAACAATCGAAAAAATAGTTAAAAGCAAATAATATTCGCATCTATTAAACTTTGTTTTATTTGCTTTATAACCTTCTAGTTAAAAAAGTACAAAGACAGAAACTTAGTCCAAATGGGACGAAACAAATGTGTATTTCTTTTTGAAAATTCACCACAGATCAATAATCCAACAAATGGACTTTATTTATTGAACATTTTGTTTCCTTAATAATGGAGAAAAAATCGAATTTTCACTATTTGGTTTGCTTATTCATTACAAACCTCTTCACAAAATATATATATATATATATGGCACAATCTTTTTGAAAAGTCGGAAAACTTTAATTTGTCACCCTTAAAAGATCAAAAAATAAAATATTTTCAATTCTATTGTTTTAATCAAAATCCATTATTGTATTAAAACAATTGTTCATTTTAGTGATGTTTTGGATTTTTTTGTGAAAGTTATGTTTTTCATGTTTTATTTTTATTATTTATTTTCGATCAATCAAAAATATTCTGTAAGTTATTGCAACTAAAGAAAGGCACAATTTTGTAGAAATGACGGAGAATTCAGAATAATAATTGATTTCTTTAAAGAAAAACACGCAAAATTTGTTGAAATTCTCTTTTTTCAAAACAAAATAAGGAGTTTGAATATGTGATGAATTTTGATAAGATCACAAATCAATAGTCAAAAATTTGAAAATGAAGGTGTAAATTTTTTCAGTTTGTTTTGAAATTTTCATTTTAGGCTTTTTTTGTAATCAGACGTACACATATAATCTTTATTTTGAAAAAAATTGTTGAAGTTTTGAATTTGAATTACAGAACGAACAACGAAAGAAGTTGAAGAATGAAAATTTTGGAAACACTCTCACGGAAGTTTCTTACGATCAAATGTTCGCGCCAATAGCAGAAAATGCCTCTCCAAAATGATTTTTCATCTATATTATCAGATTCACTGTCTCCTGAAACTTCTTAAATAAATGACAATGCATTTCATCCATCTTCAGCAACCACAGCTTCTTTTTTTCCTTCTTTAAGAAATTCGCCTGATTCGCGTACACGCTTATCAAATTACAACCTGTTGCTAATGAAGGCCAAAACGATGAGAAATATGGATGAAATGGTTTGCAGACTCCAACGCTCTCGCGCTTCCAGATTCATGAACATAAAACATCAAATAACAACCAACTTCTTCACAAATCTCTTTATAACCATAGTTATGGAATCAGTCTTTCCCTCTTTTTCTTCACACTATTGAATGCCGTTTCATTGCTCCGTGTATGCTGAATACAATTGAGACAGAAGTTGTCTACAATGATTATTACATCATTCAAACAGCAAGCAGCCAACGAGTGAAGAGGAAGAGGAAGAGGAGTCCAAAAAGGAAGGATAGAACGAAGAAGAGTTAACAGAAGAAGGAGAAATCAAATTGTTGTGCTCAGAAAGGATATTATTATACAACGTATGATCGATCGAATCACAGACCAGTGAAAGAGGAATTTGTGATGCTGTAGAAGAAGAGGAAGAAGAAGAATAAAAAGAAGAAGAAGGAGAAAAAGAAAGAAGCAGTTGATGTGGTTTGGGGCTGCTCATTGGCAGTGCAGCAAAAGAGAAGGAAGGCATCAGCTGCTGAAGTCTGAAAGAAGAGCCTGTGGAATAGGCAGAGGAAGATACAGATATTACCACACGGGCTGAACTGAAATAAACTTCTTCCTTCTCCGCTATTGTAGCTCGTCGTGGTAAATTTTTCAGTCATTTTCGCCTTCGAAGGATGTTAAATTTCTCCAAAGCACAGTTTGCTTTAAATGCTTTATTAACATTTGCGGGTCGCATATAAATTTCAGCACATTGAGCACCGTCCCTTATTTCTCGATAATTACGATGAAGAAGCGCATAACAATGATCTTCGAAAAGTCCGCAGATAAATGTGCAAAGATAAGAAACTCATGCAAAATAAAGCAGTAGTCTGGCAGCACTTTGTGATACTCCCCGTTCATCGGTTGCGTGATGATATGCCACCTCCTCAGCACACACCTCAGCACACACCTCAGCACCGCTGGTTCACTCAGAAGAAACGCCATAACACGTATTATCCGTATCAACTGGAAAAGAGTGGAAGTCGACTCCACAGAAATCAGGAAGATGATCAACAGGCCCTGTGCAGTGTCGCTCATTCCAGAAGCAATCACTGCCAATCTCTGCTTTGTCAGGTAGCTTTCGAACATGTCGTTCCCACAGCTCATCTGCAGAGCAGAAGAGGAGGAAATAACACTGTTGTTTTTGTTGCTATTCCCACTTCCATTGCCGCTGCGTGGTGGATAATTAATGTGCAGTTTGTGGTTCACTTCATCTCTGGTTTTTCAAATGTTAGGCTGCTTGCATTTTTTCTTCGAAGGTTTGCTCTTTTTTCTCTGTTGTCTTTTCAATTTGCACTTCTTTTCCCCTTTCTTTTGACTACTCCATCTTCAACATAAAAATCACTCTGCTCTGAACTTCCGCTTCTTCTACCACGTTAACAAGAAGAACCAAAAACAGAAGCAGAAGAAGGTGATGCTGTTGCATTTGCACTTCCACAAGCCCCAGAAAACGACTAGATCCTCCACAGTGTGCAGAACGACTTTTGCGGAGCACATTTGAATGATCGCACATGATGATAAAACTCGCTGCACAAGTGATACAGCTTCAGCATAGCACGGACACCTGCTTCGCCATGCAGCGAAACGCCTCCAAAGGAAGAGGTGAGGCTGATACAGCCAAGCAGCCAAAACACAGTCGATCTCTGCAGCTCAAACTGTGCAAAGGGGGAAAAAACTGCTGGAACGTCAGCCATATTGCACTCGCCATATTCAAAAGGAGTGTTATTGCGAAGGAGAGCTGGCTGCGCGAGGCATCGAAGTAACGATATTGGCTGTTTGTGCAATTATTGCTTCTGCTTTTGCTATTGTTGCTGTAACTGCTTCTGCATTTTCGGGATAGTGCTGACTGTTTGGCTTAAGAAGAGCGAAGGGGTTGAAAAAGGAGCATTCAGGAGCAAAAACAAGTCAGAGTCCATAAGTTGGATCTGCAGGTTATGAAATTGTGCTTGTTGACGGTGCAGCTGCTGCTGTTGTTGTTGAAACGGAACTTATTTTAATTGCATATGCAGAGCTTCATCTCTGTTCACGACAACTCTGCCAATGTTATCAGGAGCAGAAGCCGGTTGAAGATGGTCTGCTTGAGCAGTCGCATTGATTAGAGTTTCACGTGCACGTTGAACTCCATTTGCTGATCTTCGAAGACGTTGTAGCGGATATGAGGGCGCTGCTTGAAGAATGACGAGGCAGAAGAGGGGAGAGGGTTCATGGTAAGATGATGAAGAGGAACAAGAAGAGGAAGAGGAGGAGGAGGAGGAAGAAGAAGAGGAAGAAGAGGAAGAAGAGGAAGAAGAGGAAGAAGAGGAAGAAGAGGAAGAAGAGGAAGAAGAGGAAGAAAAAATGGTGAAGATGCAGGAAGATGCATTTTAAGAAATTGAAGATGGAAAAGAGAAGTTAAAAGAAAGAGAGATTAAAGCAGGAGAACGAGACGGAAATGGATATTTCATCGGATGACTACTTCCTTCTTTGACATAAATTGCATTTATGAGCCTTTCATTCAAATGCAATCACAACCTCTTTCTCTTCAACATGATTTAACTTTCTTATCAACTTATTCGTTTGCCTCATCGTCTTCAGCTTTTTCTCGTACTGTTGTTGCATTGCCTCCATTTTCTTCTTCCTTCTCTTCTTCCTCTTCTTCTGCTCCTCATTCTCTCTTCCCTGTCATCTCTTCCCTCTCTTCTTCTTCTTCCTCTTCTTCGCTCAATTCCTTCTCCAACCTCACCATCTCCCCTTTCCTCTCCATCTCTGATGCCTCTTCTCTCCCTTCCTCCTCTCTCACCCATGCCTCCTTCACTTCTCCTTCCTCTTCCTCTTCCTCTTCTTTCTCCTTCCTCTTCCTCTTCCTCTTCTTTCTCCTTCCCCCTCCCCTTCACCGAGACCACCGATCGTCTTCATCTGCTCAATGAGGGTGTTTGTTTCGTTATTGTCGCAGTTCGGTCTCGGATCCACTCGAATGCCATTCAACATGGAGCTTCTCTCTCTCATCATCAGCGGCTTTTCTCACCCACATTTGGAGGTTAAAGAGAATGGAAAAGCAGAAGGGGAGAGAGAAAGAGAAAGAGAAGGAGAAGGAGAGGGAGAGGGAGAAGAGGAAGTGTTGAAGGAAGAAGAGTTTAAAGAGGAAGTCGAAGAAAGCAATGAACGAACAGTTGCTTATTGGGACTTTCTCATACACCTCCACTAATTCTGCGTGGTGGACTCATCAAGATACAAGACACACGTCGTCATCCACCAGAAACCTCTTCCATGCAACTCGGATCACTCTTGTCACTCGCATCTCTTGCATCATTCGTTCCACAGCTCGCAAGGTGGCAATCGCACATCCTTAAAAACCGAGCAAAAAGTTGACAAGCCGCTGGATGATCCACTGGAAGATCCCCCTAAGCGTCCTCTTTTTCTTATGAACTTGTCTGGAGAAAACTAATTTTAGGCAAAGTCAAAGAAAGATCAGGCGCTTGTTGTTTCTCCGACACTTGTTCCTTTTTGTGTGCAACCAGAGACGATAACGCAATGTGTGTTACAGGTTATGTGAGCGCTCACGTTCTGTAACAAAAGAGCCTAGCCGCTTGAGCTTCTCCTCTTTGACGAGGCAGAGGAGGTATAGATGCAGCTTTAGAAGAAGCAGAGCACAAATATTTGCTGCCAGAGAAGGATGAAGAAACATTCATGATGTTCAGGCAAGCGAATCGCTGGGTAGCTCAGAGTTGGAGAGGACTATGAACTTCTTGCAGAATCTACGGAAGACAAGTCATCGGAATTCAACAGCTCCGTAATTTTCAATACGCAGCTTCCAATGAACTTCTTCTTTTTCTCGATGCAGAAGCATGAACAGCGCCTACCAATGACAACAAATAATCCTCCTTGAATTCGATAAATCATCTATTGCATTGAATTGTTGATGCAAAAGAAAAATAATAGTAATTATTTCATTGGTATTTTTTATTTCGAGGAACTGTTTTTTCCAAAATAATCAACAAAAAGAAATGCAACAAACATCGTTATTTATTTATCAAAAGTCTTTCCCATTAAAGAAACACAAAATATTGTGATACATGACATTTATTTCATGTAACACGTTTTGAATCATTTTCTTGCAACAAAATTATTTGCGTGTTTAATAAAACAACACAATTCAAAATATAAAAAGAATGTATATAAGAAAAATAAATAAAAAGCTTGATTATGCTTTTGATAGATGAAAGAAGGAAAAATTAAAAAAACCTCTTTTCAGATTAATAATTAAAAATTCTATTCTGGTTTATTCAAAAAAAAAAATTAAAATGCAAGAATAATGTTATTTTCTAAGTTTGTGCTTTATAAAAACATTAATGTAATTTGACATATTATTTGTTATTTGATGGAAAATAATTGCCAGATGATCTCTGATTTTTCAAAAAGATTTTTTAACCAGTAAATTTTATTCTTCATTCATGATGCCCATCTTGAGAATCATTCTTCCACATGGTTTGCTTTTGTAATTATGACAATTCTGAAAAAAAACTTTCAAAAGTATTGTTATTTATCCAAGATCAATAGATATTTATTTCTGTAGGGTCTGTGTGAAGGTGAATAAGCTCTGTGATTTTTAAATTATGAAGAATTTAGATAAGGGTTTAATTATCTTTTGGCGTTATATATAAATAATCTTGTTTCAATTTATTTTTCACATATAAAGCAAAATGCATAACTGAGTGAAGAGTGCTTCAAATATTTCAAGTCATTCACTCTGATTGCAAATGAAATGCTCTGATTAACTTGGTTTGTAATTACTGATACGTTCATCGATTTTATCCTTTTGGATTTAATTATTGTATGTTCTTTTGGATAAGTGTTTAAATTGTTAGTTATAAAATACATCTGATGAAATAAGTTGTGGAGAAAAGAAAACCAATGTGGAGAATTTCGAAGTGCTGGATAACGCCTATAAATAAGCTCCTAAAATGTTTTTGAGATTTCATTCACAAATCAATTCACTACTTTAGTAATTGAAGTTATTATCTTATGATAAAAATAAAAAAGGTTTTCATTTCCTTTTCGTTTGTCTTTTCGTTTCACTCCTTCGTCCCTCTTCTCTTGCTCTTTCACAGAGATTTCAGATTTTCAAAAAAAAAAAGAAATGCAAATCGAAGTATTTTCGTTTTCATCGCTTTCCAAAAACGTCTGAGAAGCCACAAACAGGCTTCACTGTCGGTCGCGATGGTGTATGTGGAGCATCTTCTACAGAGCAGTCGAGGATGAAATCAAACAGAGTTGATGTGTTTTATACAACAACTGGCTGACTTTTTGATCTGATTGAAGAAATGAGAATCTCTCTTTGGAACTGCGCATGTGATTCATGGAAAAATTCAAGAGACATTTTTGCAGGAGAAGAAAGAAACGGTAAAGGTAAAAAAGGAGAAGTAGCTGAACTTGGAGTTTTTTGATATCAACGAAATTGATCGATTGCTGGACTTTTGGCTCATATCAGATTTGGAGAAGAAAATTAGAAAAGCACATTGGTTCCGCAGAAAGCTGAATGTATCGACAAAATGAAAAAGAAGTTGGAAGCGAAGACTATATTGCAATTATAGGAGATCCCATCCAATGCAAAGCGCACATTTTCCTTCTAGCTTTCCATCACGACTTCTTATAACCTTCAGTAATCTTTTTCATTTTCAAATTCACAAGCCCCAACTACCACATTTTTTTTCATCTCCGCGCACGTATTTTTTCTCACAGATCCTTTTGTTCTCGTCCACATAGCCTCTGTGGATCAACACCCTGTGCAGGCACTTTTTGGTATCGAAGCCCAATTCAATGTGTGTTGATTTCGTTCGATCTCATGTATAATCCTCTCTATTATCTGTAAGCACAGTGCAACCAAGTGATTGAAAAAAAAGAATGAGAAATTGAAGAGATGGTTTGAAAACCTTTGAAGGAATCTAAAGATGGAGCATCATATTTTCTAACAAAAAGACCGAGGACAATAGCTTGCATATAAGCCGAGAAGAAGCCTTTTCGCTGTCACCCATTGCACAGTAATCTTAAACATGCACAGATGGAACATACGCTGCAGTTGTAAAGGATGAACAACATTGCTTTGCTGATTGCTACTGATGCGCAAGCTCGAAGAATTAATTATCCACATGAAGAACAGATTGTTGAGAAGCTTGCACCAACTGACACCGAGACAAACGCGCATCGTTCTGGAAGAACAAAGGAAAGTTCGAGAAGAAGAAAATTAGTTGTGTCGAATAATCATATGGATGAATTCCTTGCAAAGGTGGAATGACAGAGTACGATGAAGTTTAAACACATTTCTGCGCTGTTAGAGTGGAAAATGATAAGTGCAGCTGGAAGAAATTCAGCAGAGCAGATTGTGGCCGTTTCAGATTATCTAGTACCATTCTTCAAATATGTCGCAGAGTTGCTTGTGAATAACTTGGAGGAGGATGATCGAAGGTGGATATTATGAGAGAGGCAGCGAAGAGGAAAAGGAAATGAATAATTATTGAGGCTCTTAGAAAATGATGCTTTGGCAAATTAATAAAATTAGAAATTTGGTATTGAATATAATTTTGTATTTGTTGTTTTGTTTCATTGTGATTTATGTGAAAATTTGAAACATTTCATTTTGTTATTTGCATGTATAAAAGGAGCTAACTTTAAAAAAAATCAATGTGAATTTTATTCATTAATATTTGTATTCTCTCATAGCTACACAATAAAATTTGGTATTTGATACGGACAACAAAGAGAAACGAAGTGAAGTTCAACTCAAAAAACTTTAAAATTTTTCTTTTCTAATCTTTCTTTTTTTTGGAGCCCTTGGTTAAACAAAACAAACAACAAATTAAGCAACTTTTCAAAAATTAGAAGAAAACACTGAAAATGAATTGACAACAATAATATTTCTCAAGGAATATATATTATCAACATTTTATTCACTTTTAAGCCCTCTCTCAAAGTATCATCCCTGTTGAGAATGCGACTGACTCCTTGGTTGCTCCCATCTTCTTATTCATCAGCAGCTCGGGTGCCTTCCATCTCAGGCACTCTTTTTTGAAACTATCTTCATCCTCAAATGCTGATGAGGGAAGAGAGACGCCATCATCATTACTGGTTGAAGTCACAACAGTTGATGATGAGATGGAGGACGAATCTGAATCATCATCAGAAGAACAATCTGAGTGCATCGCAATGCAGATCACCATATGTTCTGAGAATAGCGCAATGTCTGGACTCAGATTGGCCAATGACTGAAGTGGGTTTTCCATCTCATCAAATGAATGAAGCGCAAGATTAGCCACCCAGAACAGGATCTGAGCAGCTGTTTGTTCTCTTTCTCTCAAACTGCACACTGTATAATCCTTCATCTCATATCTTGCAATAAGTTTTTTAAGCTGTGTATCTATTTGGTCCAAAGATACAATCACCTGTTGTCAAATGCTTTCTGCATCTTTTCAAAAGCTAATGTTTCACACCAAAAGAATTTCTAATTCGTTTTAGCCATTTGTTCAAAAATGATTGTTTTGAAAAAAAAAACAACTAAAAGAATAATGACATATAATAGAACATACATGATAAATACAATTTCAACGCAAATAATAACTTGTTTTTGATTCACACTCCATTTTCAATCAAGAAAATGATTATTCAAATTGTTGTTCATTATTAACGAATAATGAATAGCATTAATCACCAATAAAAGTGTTGTGAAAAATTGTTTGGAAAACACACAATGAAAATAACGAATCCGTCTCGTATCATTAAAAATATGAATTGTTAATTAAAAATCAATATCCCTTTAATTTTAAAAATGAATAAAGCTATTTTGGTTTGGGAAAAAAAGCAAAAAATGAGAAATGTACTTTGCTTATGTTGAATATCAAACTGGTGCATAATCGTTTTTGGATATATTATTATTTATTTCATAAAAAATAATAACGGGAAGATCTCTGATTTTTCAAAAAGATTATGCCATATATATAAAAGAAAAAAAAAAAAAAAACAATTTAGAAACAAAATGAGTGATTATTTTTAAAAACATAACTTTTTTCGGGGTGTTGATTTTTCAAAGGTTGTTAGTCATTAAATAGAGATTTCGTTTTTTATTGATAAATTTAATGAAAACCATTTCAAAAGCAAATGCTTATGCTGAAATGAAGATGAAAATATTTTTTATTTGTATTCTTACATCTCAATATTTTTTTGTAAATTTTCAATTTAAAATCTCGAACAATAATTTTTTAATGAAAATGCCTGAAATCATATATTTTGTCCCATATATCCATAAATTTGATAAAAATAAAAATTTCAGTTTTGGAATATGAAAAGGTTTTATTCGATTGGATAATTTTTTAATTGTTAATTCATGAAGTCATCGAAGTTTGTTTCGATTGCTTTTCATAAACGAATTGAGATTTGTTGATGAATCAATATTTTATTTGAATTAAATTTTTCATTGTGCAGAATGTGTCTATCTAGTATATTCACAGAGAACGAGGCAAAAATATTTCAATGAAAAAAACAAAAAAAAAAACACAGAAAAAAAGAGCTTTGGAAGGTTTCGAATTCCCGACCTTTGACCAACTGAAAATCAATGGTCGAGGTGGCAAACGCTTGCGCCACTCGATCCAAAGCCCAACCTTACTTTCTTATGACTCATCTTAAACATGGCTTAACCCTAACCCAAAAAATCCAAAAAATATCAAGTTTTTTTGAGTGCTAACCCTTAAAAGAAAATTGGGGACATAACCCTAAGCCCAATATCTGTTACGCTAACCCTAAAACCTAAACCAATCTTTAAATACAGTGATTATTTTGGAATTTTAACCCTAAAAATAAAAAAATACTGGGTCTGATCAAATCTACCCCGTTCTCTGTGAATATGCAGTCTATCTTTTAAATTTTTTTAAAGATTTACAAGTTTGCATCGAATTCACATCACCTTTCGAAAAAACTTTTCAATTTTGGGCAGTTAAACAGACATATTTGAGGAGAAGAGATTCTTCAGATGAATGTTGTGAAATACCACAGAGAGAAGATAATTATGTATTCTACGAATGAAAACGCAACAGATAGCAAGCGATGTGGTGAATTCATTTTGCATTGTCAATAATTGAATCAAGAAGTATTTCATATAATTCGTTTATCTTATTCTCAGCTGTTCGTATAAGGAAACAGACATGAAAGGTAAATAAGAAGCAATAAATGAAATTATTCGTTCATTGCAATCTCAATCAGCTTTATTTGTGCATCTGAACTCAACAGTTACTGATGCGAAAAGTTTTATCGCAACTTTAGGATATGTTCAGATTGAGAGATTGAAATTCAACTTTTAGCAATTCTTTTCATATTCTGGAAGTTCAATTATTCATGAAGCAAGTGGCCAGCTTTCTCTTTCATTTGTTGATTTTTCATCTGTTGGCCAATCAGAAAACATTGAAGCTGTTGTTCTGAATTCAACATTGTAAAACATTGAAAAATGAATTCTTCATGTTGATAACTGCTCGGTGTCTCTCCTTTCATTCCAGAAGCCTTCTTTTCTGTTAAATGGAGATGAGATTAATATCATAAATATGAAGTTTAAACACATTGAATCAATGGCAAATGTGTTTAATATTACTGACTGCAAAGAAGTTGTATTCAATGGAATATCTGCAGATGGAGTGAAATTGTCTGAAGGTTGCATCATTCAGATTGGCGGCTCAACTTCGGGAACAATTTCTATTGAAATCTCCCCATTCAACAACTGCTAAATGAATACAAAAGGAGCCTCTTCTATTTTTGCTTCTCCCCCTCCCTCTTTTTAACCTTCGCATTTTTCAACTTCTTCAACTTCTTTTCGCACTCTTTGTTCAGAAATATGAAAAAAGATAAATGTTGTATTCTCAGTGTTAACAACATATTTGTTTTTTTCAAAAGGTTTTTGAAAGGAAATGAATGCAACGAGAAACAAAAGAAAGATGATGAAGAAAATGAAGAAGATGAAGAAGATGAAGAAGATGAAGAAGATGAAGAAAGGAATTAAAAGAAAACGTCAATGATGAAAATGTCATCTGGAAAATCTGAGTGTCGATAACATCCACTGCATACTCAAAGAACAGCAGCTTGTGTTGTTGCCATCGCTTTCTAACTCGGAGACTTCTCGTGCTGTAATGAATAAGTTAAAGAAGAAGATAATAATGAAGCATGACAAGGCATTCACTCCTCCTCCCTTCTTGTGCCATGCTTTTGAGTCTTGAAACAAAACCACTCACTGTTAGTCTCACAGCAGCTGCCCAAAGCAGATCGTCACTTTTTCATTGTTCTTTCCCAGCTGTAGCCCCACCATCCTGAACATCACCCTCTGCACTTCTTTCTTCACCACCGTCAACTGCATAGACTCCACTGAAATCAATCACACTCGGCCGTCTAGCACTATCTTCAGCAGCTTTAGATGCCGGCTCGCAGTCTTCACAATTTCGCTGTTCTCCGATTGTGAAAGAGGCTCTCATCGAAAAGCAGCATCACACACATCTGGATGCATGAGGCACAGTATGAAGAAGTCTTTGCTCTAAAACGCCTCCAGCACCTACGCAAGCAACTGCAGACAACAACCAGATAGTATGTACGCACCCCGGAAGATCCGCAACGACAGCGCCTGTGGCGTCTGCGGGGGGCACACACAAAAGAGATTCCATCTCTGAATTTGTGATGCACCTGATATTGTAGACGAAGACAAATACGAAGACGAAGAAATCAAGGTCTCGCTAGAACATATGGCATCGTACAGCGCCATTATCGCCTTCTTTATTCATCTTTTTTTTATGCCCAGTAATTATTCAGCAGAATCTCCAGAAACACATACGCATCGATCTCTCCCTTCTCCGGCTGCAGCCCCTCAAACTTCCCAAAAAACATCTATATCTTCTTCTCAGACGCCCCTTCAAGCACCGTGTTGAAAAACAAGAAGAACTATAGCTTGTCTTTATTGAACTTCCCTGGCACACACTTCCAAACAGCCGCACATCTGCAAAGTCCTTCCGAAACAGCTCCACTCCGTACACCATCACCCACCGCGCCGCCTCGCTCTTCTTCTGCACCGCGTGCTTCAACTCCAGCCACATGCACACAAAGTCCCCAAACCCCTGCCCACCCGACACTGCCTACGCCCAGTTCTGCTGTGATATTGTCAACTCACATCTCCAAATTCGTCGACAGCGTTCACACCAGAGACAGCTTCAGCCCCGTCTTCAGCAGGATCAGCATCCACTCCACCGGCATAGACGACCGTCGCGTGGGCGGCATCCGAAACATACGCACCGTTTCGTAAGCTGCCTGCCCCTGCGACTCAGAGACCGTTCTTATCAGCGATTCCATCACCTTAAACACAACCGGTGAAGACGCAGCATCATCAAAAGATGAGCCTGACTCAGATCCACCTGACGAACACACAAGCCACTCCGACTCTTCCTTGTCTCTGCTGTCTGTTGTCTGTTGTCTGCTCAAGAAGCATATTCAGACGCTGGCTGCAGTCGCTCACCCACCCCTGCCCCTTCTACTGTCACAGGCACACGGTCCTCCCGCTCTCTCTTGGGATCATTGTGCAGCAACAGTCAAATACCATACAACTCCTCTTATCTCTTTCTTCTGCCTTTTCACGCTCCTCCGCTTCCTCTCATTCTCAGCCTCCGCTTCTATTCCTCCTCCTTTTCATCCTCGCCCCATCCCTCTCACTTTCCCATTTCTCCTGTGCTCCTCCTTTTCTGACCCCACCAATCTACCCCCGCAGCATCTTCTCTTTCAGCTTCTTCGCCTTTTCAGTCAGCTGCTCTTCTGCCTCTTCATGTTTCGCCTTCATTTTCTTCTGCTCCCACTTCTATTGAACAGCGCATTCTGCATGTGTATCGTCTTTTCCTGCACTTTCGACAGCACCATTCTTTTCGTATCTTTCGTTGATCCCAGATCTCGCTCCCTCACTTCCACCTCAGCCGAAACTCTTTCCACCCACCGTTGTCTTCTTCCAACAACACTCATCCTACTCCCAACTTTCACTTCAGCCACCTTCACACACACGTTTGGTTATATCTTAGCAACGCGGCAATTTTTGACGATTGCTTCAAGCTTCACATGATTCTTTTAACACAGCTCATAAGGCAGAATCAACAAAGAAGAAAACGGAATCATCCCTCTTTCCGCTGAGGCCAATGAAGAAGGCGTAGCAAGCGTAATAATTAATTCATCAGTTTCCGCTTGTCATCCACACTCACCACTCCACTCTGCTGCTTCTGTTGCTTCTTAACGTTCTCAGTCCCCACATCAATCAGCTCTGCCTTCTCCTTCATGGCCACCAGCTGCTCATGCAGATCCTTAACTTTCTTCACCTCTGCAATGTTCTTCTCACTCATCTGCAGAATCTTCCTCTAATTCATCCTTTGATCTTGTCCTTCTCCTGCAGCTGCTCCGTCAGTTCACTCGCAGGCTTCGATATCCGCTCTTCGTATCGGATCTTCTGCAGCAGCATGACGAACTTCACAAACTTCTTCTCCACCACCTGCTTCGCCTTCTCATGTTTTTCCTTTATATTTTACTCCTTCTTCTTCTTCCTCTTTTGGTACCTCCTCATTTTCACATTCTTCTCCTTTCTCTTCTTCTCCATTTAATTCTTCTTCTTCTTCTTCTAATTTAACTTATTCTTTCACTTCTCATTCTTCCTCTTCTTCTTCTTCCTCCTCCTCCTCCTCCTCTTCTTCTTCTTCTTCTTCTCTTTCTCCTTCTTCAAATTCTTCTTCTTCTTATTCGAATTTATATTCTTCTCATCCTTTTGCAACCATTTCATTAGTTTACACATCATCTTTATCTTCTTCTTCTTCTTCTCTCCCTTCTTCTTCACATTCTTCTTCTTTATCATCTTCTTCTTTTCATAATTTCAACATATCACACAGCTTTTTTTCCATCTTTCTTTTCGTCTCCTACTTTGTATTGACATTTGATTTCTTTGTTTGAACTTCTTCTTTTTCTTCTCCTCCTTCTTCTTTTGTCAATTTGACATGTTTCATGTCATTTTGATTTGACATGTCTGTTTTCAACTGAGTTGCGGAATTATCTCCGGAAAATATTGAACGTCCCCGAACGGGGGAATTTATTTTTGGTGATTTTTTTATTTTTGAATTATTTGAAGAAGAAGGAGGAGGAGGAGGAGGAAGAGAAAGAAATGAGTATGAAAAGAATCAAATGAAGAAGAAGAAGAAAAAGAGGAAGAATAAGAGGAAGATGTGTTTGAGGAAGAAGAATGAATGAAATTAGAGGAAGAGGAAGAGAAGGACTGGTTTGTTGGTAGATGGAAGAGATGAAGAGAGAGAGCGAATAAAAAGTAGAAGGTGAAAAAGGGATGAATGTAATGGCATGTTCTGCGTCTGATGGAGCACAGATTCATTCTAATTTGCACAGACAAGCAAATAGAGATGATAATTGTATTTGAAGAAGTTTGAATATTCTTCCCGCTGGAAAATTGTGATTGAGGAGGGTTCTATTTCTTGTTGTATGCTTGCCAACGTGTGGGACCTTCTTCTGATGTTTGCGATGGATTTTTTCCGTTTCTGCATTAGCGGCTAAGCCGGTAACTTCTTCGGTATTCCATTGGGTGCGGTATCTTCTGCAAGGTGACATCGAAAGGGAGATTGGAAACTCCCAATTTCGTCCTTTTTCGTTAAACTGCTTCACATGCACCTGTGCTCCCTTCTTCTGATTCTGTGCATTTGACATCTGCTTGGCCTCTTGCATCTCAAAGTTCTGAACATAACTTTGCCTTTCCTCTTCGCGCCAGGTGGAAGGAGAACATGAATAACTTCTTGGTTGTCTTTCGCAAGTCCAAGAGCTTCTTTTCATTCAGAAGTTTCTCACTTTTCCCCGCTAAAACAAGAAGTTTTGACATCTGTTTTCTTTCTCATCAGAGGCGCATTCCGAAAATGATAATGATATTTTTTTCAACTGTAATTAATGAAACGTCGAAGCGGGCGAAAGTGTCTTTCTCAGATTTGTATTTTTCATCTATAAAATACCATTCAAATAATTTGTCATCTTTGGAAAATGTTGTATGTTTTGTGAGTTCATATCCAATTTAAACGTTCAGACTGCATTTATGCATTTCTTCCGTTCAATAATTCACAATTGGTATGAAAGCTCCATTATGAAAAAATTGCTTTTGTAACATTTTCTATATATGTTCAATAAGATTCAGTTAAAAATCTATCCGATTTTGCTCTTTCAGAACAAATGTTAATTGCCTGTTGACGAAACTTCCAAACTCTAAAAAACGGGATTTCTCAGCACTATTGCACTTCTCATCTGATAGAATTATTCGGTTGTAATGATTAATATCCTTTTTCTGCATTTTTCCAATGTTAGTGAATCTGAGTTCCCACTTTGGAGAATTGAAAAATTAACCAATATAATTTGAGAAATGTTGGAATTAAGTGGATCGACTTGCTTTCGAGAAAATATCATCAAAGGAGCTGGAAAATGTTCAAATGCAAAATTTTCTTTGTCCAACTGCAAAATTGAACAATTATTTTTTAAAAAAAAATAACATATAAACCTTAAACCTTCATTTATCCTCTTTGTCAATACTCTGATCTCATTACAAATTGGAATTTACATCAAGGAGGAATTGAGTATCATTTGAACAGATTTGACAATAAAATGAATGAAAACGATAAAAACTGATATTCGCATAATCATGATTTTTCAACAAGTATATTTAAGATAATACTTATCGAGCAACAACTTTGCTTTGTATCAAGTTTGTTTAAACGCGATTAATGCAATTTCATGAAAAAAACATTTTTAAATTAATCAAAAAACAACATTCTAAATATTAATGAATGTTATAATGGGGCAAAGCTGTAAAAAAAATTGAATGCACCATTTAATGGTATTGAGATTTAACATATTATTTGAATTAAGCCTCTGCGACAGATTGACATTTTTTAAACAACTCGACAAGTCGACCGACACAATAAATTCCTCTCTTTAATTCATTTTTCATTTATTTTCTTTTTTCATTGCCAATCAAAATTATAGATTAAAAAATATTGAACTGTTTTTTTTATTAAATCAATTAAAAAAATTTATGAATTATGAAAATCTTAAAAATTTTTTCACAAAATTTTTATTTATTTAAAATTCAAATTTAATAGTGGGCTATTGACAGATCTTTGTCGAGATCAGTCGAGTTGTTGAAAACAGAAAAAATGACTGTTTATGTTTGATTATTTCGGAAAGATTGCTCATATGCGGACCCTTTTGATCATAGAACCATAATAATATTTATAGGGTTTAAATAAATTCTTTTACTGTCTTTTGTAGTTGTTTTAGGGTTAGGGTTATCACAAAATTCTTCTTTAAAAAGTTGTTATAGGCAGTAGGGTTGTGTCTCAAATCTTCTTTTTAGGGTTTTGATGTGAAAAGTGATGTTTTTAATTGACCAAACTTTTTGGGTTAGGGATATAGATAAAAGAATACGTGAAAAAAGAACATTTTGGGGTGCAGAAATAGCACAACAGGTTAGGATGTTAGGACAGCACGAGAAGGATGCGGGTTTGATTCCTCCCGCATTCTTCATTTTTTTTTTGCAAAAATAATTAAAAATTGAAAGGTCCGCATAAGTGCATTCTTGCCATTATTTCTCGCTTTCTAATTGGGAGATATGTTTAAACTTCAATGTCAAATTTTTTGTTCATATTTGATTCTTTCTTGTTTTGATCTCTTGTTATGAGGTAATGCAAAAAAGGAAAAAACTTCGTTTCAAATTTACATTTTTCAAACTGCTATTTTTGTTCATCACTTTGAAGAGGAAATGGTGTTTAGTGTTTTTCAAACAATCCTCGTTTATTTTATTTTGTTTCAAATACTTTGAACAAATAAAATAACGTTGTTTCAATCAAAACATAATACTGTCGTGACAATGGAGAAAAATGATGAAGTTTTTGTGTGAAAACTTTCATTATAACAAATTGAAGGAAAAATCTTAAGTTCCAATAAAAGGATTTTTAAAAAAAAGTTATATGAATCCTTTTCGAGAACATAAAACATTGAAATTGATAAGCAAAAAAAAGTGAATGATAAAAGTTCCTTCAATTTCGAAATGTGCAGAGTGCGAAGCATCGATCGAACGAACTTTATTTGTGAGCTGCGATGAACATTTGGAAACTGCAACTGTGACGAAGGAGCATATAAAGTTGAATGCAAAACAAAAGATGATTGGGGAAATGAAGATTGTGGAAGAAATAATGCAGTCCGAAGGTGGAAGGAATACTTCATTGACATGAAAGAAACAGTTTGACAGAAAAGAAAAGCAAAAGAGGGGAAGAAGGAAAATATTTCATAAAATAGGGAAGAAAGGTGCGAATTTAAATGGAAACGAATGATTAGCGAATGACAGAAGATCGTTGCATATTAATGCCTGCCGGGAGGAGTAATTTTGGATAAGCCTATTGAAATTTGAACAGTTGTGCCTCTTCAAATTGTACCTTTGACATCTTAGCGAGATGAAAAACACACAATGGTGTAAGTGTGATGCAAAGAATATGAGATTGGGTTGATTTCTCTGATGCATATGTGACATATCATGATGAAAGGTTTGTGTTGGTTGAACACAGCTTCTCTCTGTAGCTTCGCAGGTAGCTTTATCTGTGAAAAGATGAATGCTGAATCTTTTTTAACATGGGCATCCAGATAGTGCTTGTTAGCCTCTTTTTTCACAGCAACCTTGTTCCTATCGCATCGCATGTGTTCATCCTCTTCTCATTCTTTCCATTCTGTTTCTTCTCAGTCTTTGGTGTCTTATGGATCAGCATTCGAATCACTTTTTCATCTCCAATCTGTTGCTGTGCGTGGAGTGTGCCATGCGAATCGCTATCTTGTTCGACTTGAGCTTCTGTATTCAAGTCAACTTCTTTCTCTTTTCAATTGAGACAGATGTATTCATCTTTGTTCTTTCTATATTGCAAAGAAAGTATTTTGAAAAAGTGAATGAAAATTGTTATTAATAGGAGATAAAGAAAACAATGAAGTTATGGAGATTGCCTTTGCCTAGTTTGCATTTTCTATCTGCAACAACCCATTATGAATGTTTATCAGCTCTGTCTAAAATTCTGCTTTCGTTGAGTGTTCATTTCCAAAAGACATGTTCAAATAGCTTATCTGCATCTCTCCAGTTTCAGTAATCTCAAACAGCCTTGACACATCGTTATTTGAATGAACCAAATCATGCACAAGAACAAAATTCCTGACAATAAATATATTTGTTGATACCAAAAAAATAGACAAACCAGATGCTTCATATTCCGTTTGAAATGTTGAGCTTTAATCACTTTGGCTTCATATCTATTTACTATTAGTCCAACATTCCACGAATTTGGCGTGTGTTATTGTTCCAGAAAATGCTTGGACATTAATAACCAAGAATGGAATCATCAAAGAGAGACAGTGGCTGATTGTGCAGCATGTGCGGTTTTCTTCCCTTCCTCATGCATATGAATCAATGGAATTGAGTTCGGTTTATTCTGAGGAGATTTGTCAAATGATTCTTAAATCGTTTCACAGCCATTCACTTTTATCAATGAAGGAATCTTAACTTGAACTAACTCTGTTTCCTGTTTGTCTAATAAAATAGCAGGTGGAATAAATGTTATTTGCTGCAGAATTTCGAAGAGCAATGTCATGTACTCCTTTCATCCATGTATAATTGTTGAAGAAATTGTAATAAAATAAAATCCCATTATTATTCGAATTTTTTATTTGGAACACATCGTGTGCTCCACACGTTGAATAGCAAAGGAAAAACAGGAAATATGAAATAACGGCACGGTCCGTTTGTTTCAATATTCAACTGCTCAAAATCTTCTATCCATTGAACTTTTTGTAAAATGAAATATAATTCATGAATAAATAACTAAGTATTTCTGATCTATTTTCATAGAGAACGAACATCAATAGTTCCTGTATCTGTGCCTGAAAAATATTCCAAAACAATAACAGACCATTGACTGTTCGTGTATATTTTCTAATAAAATTCATATGACTCTGTAGTCAAAAATGGCAAGAAAAGAGCATTGTGCATAAATTGAACAGATCGCAACGCATTTTGTTATTTTCCACACATTTTTTTTCCGTTTCTCTTAGTACAAGAAGCATGATATATATTACCAAAATGCATGTTCAACAGTCAGAATAGTTTATGCATCGTAATGAACATTGAAGGCTCATTTGCAAGATGATGAGCAATTTTAACATTCGCAATTTGATATGATTCTTTCTGATGTAATCATTTGCTCATTTCTTCAAGCGTTATTCTATGTTTTTTTCTGGAAAAAAGAAAATAATCGTTATTTGTCCCATTTTATCTAAAATATTATCAATAAGAAAAAAAGGGAAATATGAATTAATACATTGTTCCTTATTGTTGAAATAAGATAAATGTGAAGGATTTTTCGTATCATGCACATGAGAATGAAAGATTGTTGAATGAAAAGAAATAACAAAAAATAAATCAATAAGAAAATTGATCAAAATATAATATTTTAAATTTCTCTCAAAAAATCAAAAAATTTCCTCATATTTCATTAAACAACACTGTTTTTTTTTTTTAATGAAGATTAAAAAAAAAAAAATTTATAATATATTTTAAGCTCTCAAAAATTTATGCAAAATAAAAATATTGGTAAAATTTAAATCCTCTTATTTCTCGACAAAGACTTTTCAGCTCGACCGACAAATAACTTGATAATTTTTTGTGTCGCAGAGGCTTACTGTAAAATGAACAAGAAGAAAGAAATTTTTGAGTCACAAACAAAATAAAATGAATTTGGTTAAATATTCACAAAATATTCAAAAATATTTTTTGATAATTCACGATAAAAAATATTTCTATAAGAAATTACTCCATGAAAGCTAATGAAAAAGTCTTCTTATCCTTTTTCTTCCATCTCATCAAATATTTTTCATTATTAATTCTATTCTTTTCGTTTCATCAACCTCCTTTTCATCTTTCTCTTTTTCTTTTTATCGCCTTTTAATGTTCATCAAAAAAAGGAAAGAATACTTAAGTCATTATGTCATTTAATGTTTGCTGTTGAGTCTCCTTCAAAATAGAATCGACTGCTCCAATTTTCAACAATCCTTCAACTTTTGCATCTCATTTTTTCGCAACATTTCTCAACAAATAGATTCATCTCTCGCTTAAATCTTTGTGATTTTCCTTTGCAGCACTAAATGCCCAAGCAATGCCCTCAACAAGCCCAATAAATTCTTCATTCCATAAGTTGCATAACCGAAGAAAATTTACAATGTTTGGAACCATCTCATCAAAACGCACTTTTATTTCGTTTCTTTTCCCTTTTCCTCTTCTTTCTTTTTCCAATTCACCCACTTTGTCAGCTCTTCCAGCTCTCTTATTTCTTCTCTCGATAAATGCAGCTCTTTCGCAACAACAACTTCCAGTTCTCCTTTCATGCACGATCTGCTTTCAAAAAACTGTCACTCTGTCTGATATGAGAGTCTTGTTTGATTGTTGTATTTTTTTATTTATTGGATAATCTCTAAAAAATAATCTTGGAAAAGTTCACTCCACGTTTCCAAAAAAAATTGAAAGAAATTCCTTAATATCAAAAATAAATGGAAATGTTCACACATCATATTCATTTTAACAATTCAATGATAACAAAGCAGATTAAACATCCTTTTGAACTTCCTCTTTTCCCTCTTTCTTCAAAGAAACATTCAGAAGACCAGAAATGCAAATAGAAAGCAATTTAAAAAAAAACCTACTGCAAAGCAAAAGATAACATACACAGAAATAAGAAAGAAGATTTTCGCTCTTCCCTTCTTTTTTCCTTCGTCAGCAATCATCCTCTCATATCTTTTGTTAAACAAAGATTGGTCAAAAATTTTAATTAGTTCATTTTTCTCAGAACTGTGATATCCCATATGTTTTAACAGCAAAAACAGATTCTCCAAAATATTTTCTTTTCTCAAATCATTTTGTCCATTTTATTGAACAGTTCTTTTGCGAAAATAGATTTATATTCTTCTTTGTTCATTCCATCCATCGCTTCTTTCATTTCAAGAATTATCTGTTTCCTTTCTCTTCAGTTCAGCGTTCAAGCTTAGAAAACAATTTCAAATAAAAAACAAAGAAAGAAACACAATAATCAAGAATTTTTGAATAATAATAAAAGCAAACCATATAACATTCATTATATACACATATATTTTGCATTTTCATCATTGATTTCATTCAGGAAACAACATCGTTTAATCATGAAAGTTGAATTTGAATATGCTTGGATTCAATAAATTGAAGAAAAATCGAAACTCAAAGTGTTAATGACATCAAAAATGTTGACACTATTTTTTTATGTTTAAATATGATCAACAAAACATTTTGTTAGAAAATTTTGTTTTATAATTATTTTTTGGCTACAATGGATAAAATGATCATTTAATGGAAACATGTTCATAAATTAAAGACAATATTCGTATTAAATATTAACACTTATGATTATATTTATTACAATTTTTTTTTAGGTGACCGATAGTAACAAAAAATTGCATGTCGTGTCGCACAGGTCTTGTCACATGAAAATGAGACAACTTTGCAGAATAAAGAAAAAAAATATTTTCAAATTTCGGAGAAACCCTGAGTCATAATAATCTCCAAGTTCTTCCGAAAATTAAAAACGATAAGTTTTTTATTCATGGAAGCAAGTTGTTTCATTTTTGTATAATTTATAAGTTTGCATTTATTGATGGAATAATTGGACTTATTATCTTTTTGTGACAATAAATAATAGTTGAGATAATGCTAGTGTCCGCAGTCATTAAAAGAGTTCACTATTATCAACACTCACTACAATAATACATTTTTCTTATCTCAATATTCAAACGAAAATTTCAATATGAATTTCTTTCTGACGAAAAAATTATGGACTTAAAAATCATCCGTGTGAGGTCACAAAACACTATGTTTCGATTTCACTTGTGACTGTACAAAAATATAAGAATTCATTTTATTTTGAATCTGAGAGAGTTATGAAATGTTATGAAAAATTCAGTCTCAAAAATGATTTGGGAGAAAATACAGATGTTCAAGCTTTTTTTGAACAAAGCACAAAAAAATTACTTCACTCATTGCTTTATTTCGCTTTCGCAGAATTCAAAATAAATATGATTTTCATATATTTTCACATGCTTCATTGAAATCAAATCATAAAGTTTTCCAACATTTCACGAATGTCAAAAAATGGACCCATTTTTATTGTGTTTTTTGATCTCAAAAAATCAAAGAAAAAAAAATAATATTTCAATGAAAATGGCTGAAGTT
This sequence comes from Monocercomonoides exilis, assembly GCF_001643675.1. Taxonomy (NCBI): domain Eukaryota; phylum Preaxostyla; order Oxymonadida; family Polymastigidae; genus Monocercomonoides; species Monocercomonoides exilis. The sequence continues at coordinate 542,615 of NW_027150600.1, forward strand.
CAATATTTAGTCCCATATTTTTACTATATCAAAAGATGTTGAATAATAATTTTTTGTTCAACTAAAGTTGCATTTCAATTCTTTCCGATTTTTTCCCAAAAAATTTTTATTTTCTGACAGACTGCTGCTTAATGCGATGCCATTATCAACAAATAAATAATTTGAAAAGATTATTTTTATTAATACATATAACACTCGAATGCTTATCCAAAATGAATTAATTATTTCTGGAAACTTCCTTTTTATCTGTCAAAAGGGATTAATATCATCATCATATTTTGATCTGATTGTTTTTGCATTTTCACTTTATTAGTGTCATTTGGAAAATATAGAGATGTTGCTGTGGTTCGTTGTGTCGAGTTCCATTTTTCAGAAAATTATGAGAAATTGGTAAAATAATCAGATCAATCAAAAAGTAGACATTTTCACCTTTGAACAGATAAAAAGGAAGTTTCCAGAAATAATTAATTCATTTTGGATAAGCATTTGAGTGTTTTGTGTATTAATAAAAATTAACTTTTCAAATTATTATTTTGTTGATAATGGCATCGCATTAAGCATCTGTCAGCCAGAAAATAAAAATTTTTTGGGAAAAAATCGGAAAGAATTGAAATGCAACTTTAGTTTAACAAAAAATTATTATTCAATATCTTTTGTTATTATGAAATCATAAATTAAGTTCCATTTGTTTTTGAAATTGTGAAAAATTAATAATAAAAACATTTAGCCCTTGAATCTGATAATGGTGATGTTGGGTTTATTTTTCATTTTTCTTATTGGATCTGTCAAACACTAAAAAGATATTGAAAAATGTGTTGAAGAACTCGACAATACTCATATTATCGAAAAGAAAATATCTTAGTCATTTCCATCTGTGTCGATTATTCACTTTTTCATTTTTCATGTTAAATGAGATAAATGAAGGGGAAAAACAGATTGAAAAGAAATAATAATTTTGAAATTAAAAATGGTGAATATGTTTACAATGATAACATTTAAAACAACAGAAACACAAAGCTTGCGGGAATACAAGCATGTCTTTGATCATAAAAATAAAACAAAAACATTATTTTGAAGATCTTTTTGAAAAGATAGAAATGATAAAAATTAATTTTCACAAACAATGTTACACAACATTTCAAAGTTATTTGCGTATATATTATGTGTGATTATTTTTGAAAAAATATTTCTTTCAAACAAAAATTTTGGTTCAAAAATGTCTCTTGAAAAAAACAACAGTACACTGAAGAGTGAAAAGGCTTATTCAAAACGTTTTTATCCTTTATTTCACTCAAACATTTGAATATAAAAACAAGTTTTAAACTTTTTCTCTAATGAAAAAAAATAACTTTCAAAAAATTAACAATCTTTGAAAAATCAACACCCCGAAAAAAGATATGATTTCAAAAATAATCACCCATTAATTAATATGGGTGATTTTTTTTGATATCATAAAAAATAACGAAGTTTGATCATAAAAAATTTTCATAAAGGGTGAGGTTGATAAGATTAATTTTATTTGAAATTGCATGAAAATATAGATCAATATATTATTATTATTAATTCTTTGTTGATTTTAATTTGTTTCCAATTGTTTTTATTTCAAATATCTCTGAATAAAAATAATTTCAAAAAAAAATTTCGACAATTCAATAAACGTTATAAAACATAAGTTTTCTTGTTTGAAAATGATATAAACAATTTATAAAATACGTAATCAATCAATTTTTTATATAAATATAAGTTTTATGATGTTATTGCAAAGAAATTTTTAAATTAATTTTAAAGATCTCAAAACATTTGTTGAATTTTATCAATTCACATTAACACTTACGCAAAAATATAATAGTAACATAAGACACTCATCAAGTAATCAACTGTTTGTTGATAAATTTGTTTGTAAACAAATAAACTTAGAAATATTTAATTATTATCTAAATATCAAACAAAGTTTAAGATAAATAAAGAAAATTTAAAAAAATGAAAAGAAACTCGTCAATTTTTGCTTTTTCCACTTAAAAAGCTTCTATCGCACGAACATCTTCATTTTATCTTCCTCTCTTTGTTTCTCCTCTGATTCTCTCTATCTCCTTCTCATCAATAATATGTCATCAAGTTATCTGCCTCCTTAGATGCTCTGTTTTTGTCTGCCTGTTCGTTTTGAGAACAGATTGGTTAAAAACCAGTTTCACATGAAAGGATATGAACAACAAAATGGTGCATGAATATAAAGCGCTGAACCATTGTTCCAGTATCCTTGTGGCGCCCATTTCTCCATATCGCTTCTGCATCCCCTTCCGCGGAACTCGCATCCCTCCGTTCACTTTCTCTTTGCTCGCTGGAGTTGACGTTGTGTCCATCTGCCCGTCTGTTCTGGCTGACTCCGATGATTCTGGGCTGCCTGCTCCAGGATCCAGAAAAGTCTACGCTTTGGACTCTGCCTGCATTACTTTTCACCGTGCTCACCAGATATTCGTTAACCAGCACACTGGCTTCTCTTTCCATCAGTGTGGCTCCCCGCTTCCCTCCGCGCTTCTCTCTCCACAGTCATCCACCACATCTCCCCTTCCATCGACAACATCCTCTGGATCTGATGCTCCTCCTTCTTCGACGCCCTGACCTCCCTTACAGACATCCGATCCGAGTTCGTACAGTAGAGTCTTATTCTTGTTCTTTTAAACATTATCAGTTGGCTATAGACGTATTTCTCAATGGCTGTATCATCCTTAAAGTTATTCCTCCCTCTATTTCTCCCTTCGCATTCCTCCGCTTTTCTCTTTCTTTCCATCCTTTCCTTCTTCCTTCTCTCCTTCTCTCTCATCCTCCTTGCCCAGATCTCATCCTCTCTGATTTCCAGTGCCTTCATTCCTTTCTCAGTGAACCTCAGCTCCTGCGGATATTTCAGTATGCAAGCCAAAATCCCCTCTTTTCCGTCGCACACAAGCTTCTCTATGCCCCATCCATCAACAGGCAGCATCAACACTCTGTCTTCCATCGTGCTTCTCTGCCCGCAAGTCTCAGCACAGCCGACCCAGTGGTGGAGAAGAGAAGGAAGAGTGAAATGGAGCGAGCACTGTATTTCTTGAAGAACAGAAGAAGAGGAAGAGGAAGAAAACGAAGAAGAAGAAGAATATATAACTGAGTCTGAATATGGAGACGATGTCGAAATAGTCAGTCGAATTTATACTGAAGAAGATGGAAATACTTTTCTATCTGGTTTCGAAGAGGCATTTTGATGAGAAGTAATAATACCATTTGGCTGATCCTCTGCATCATCTTCGTTTTCATCGTGAGTTATTGTTAAAGAGCCGTGAGTTTCTGCTATTTTGGCTTCATTTTCGCTTTTCTTTTCTTTTCTTTTTCATTTCCATTCTCAGTTTTCTTTTTGGAAGAAACAGAATAAGAGAGCAGACTTGAAGATGGAGAAGAGGACAATGAAGATGAAGATGGATAGGAAAAAGCAGTGGAAGAAGATGACATCAAAGAAGATGGTGATAGAGATGAGTTCCTCTACTGACTTGATGCTGGCTTCCTTTTCTGTTTTTTGATTTCAGCTGCATTTTGCGAGAGAGTCGAGAGTGGATATGTAATAGAGATCGGTTTGAGGGTGCGATCGCTGTGCTTCTTGTGTGTCTGTGCAAGTGGCTGGAGGGGATGACAAAATTGTTTGATAACAGATGTATTTTGAGAGGCTGATGAAGAAGATGAAATAGAAGAAGTTGAAGAAGAAGGTGATGATAATGATGCAGTTGGTACAGCTGTTGAGGAAGGAGATAAGGTTGTTGTTGACGAGCTGGATTTTGAATGAGATGACTTTGAGGAATGAGAGTGTGAGTGAGGCTTTGAAGAGGAGGAAGAAGAAGCAAAAGTGTTTTGAGATGACAGAGAAGGATGTGGAACTTCAACTTCACTTCTATTAGCAGAAGAATCCGAAGAAGGAGAAGAAGAAGAAGCTTCTTTCACGCTTTTTTTGCTGTGCTTGCAAATTTTCTTTGTATTTCACAAGATATTCATCAAACAGCATGCTTTTCTGCAAAGGAGTAGAAAAAGAAAAAGAATAAGTTTTTGAATCAAACATCTTAAAACACATTCGCATTTTCACTTCGCTTTTTCTCCGAATGTGTTTGTTCTTTTGGAGCATAATTTTCTTCTTGTTCTTCTTTTTCTTCTTCTTTTTTTTTTTTGAAGAAGACAAGTTTTTTGAATTGTCATCTTTTCCATTTTCTGCAGCTGAAAATGTGCTTTTATTGAAAAACACTTCTGCAAAGCTTCCAAATTGAACAGCCTTCCTGTCAAAATACAGATCATCTCGTATTTGAAAAATCTTCATCCACCAAACAACAAGAAAGCGATTCAACATTCTCCTTCATCAACATCTTCCTCTTGTTCGCTTCATTTTTGAAGTTCGATTCGCTTCTTTTTGTCTTCATCTTTTTCAGATACGAAACAAATACCTCTTTCTTCTTCTCAGCCTGCTCCAGCGCCTTCTTCTGCGGTCTTCGAGCTTTTCCCGATCTTTCTCAAAGTTCTCATTCTCTTCCTCCAGCTGCTCCTTTGTCTCCTTCTCTGCCTCTTCCTTCTGTATCTTCTCTATCTTCCACTGAGTCGCTTTCTCTTCCTCAATTCTATCGATGCGGCTTGGAATGGCTGACAATTTTGGCTCAGGAAAGCACAGTGATGAAGTAGGAACAGACGCTGTGAGGCAGAAGAAAGCGAAGAGGGAAGAGAGGAAGAAGGAACAGGATGCCACATTTGATGGGTGGGAGATGGGGTGCTGGTGGGAAAAGGAGATAAAGAGCACATTGAAAGAGGAGGCGAAAGTGATGATGGTGAAGAAGGCAAAGCATTGACAATCTGATTGTTATCAGATGAAATTGGTGTGGATGGTAAAGAAGAAGATAAGATGATGATAAGGAAGAGGAGGAAAGAGAAAAAGAGAAGGATGCTGATCTAGTTGATTGGAGCGTTGACTGAAGAGTCTGATTTGGTCCATTTAACGTTGTGTTAATAGCATTTTGCTGGTTAAAAGGCAAGTTTTTCATTCTTTCTGCTTCTCTTTCTCTTTCTTCTCTCAGCTTCCTTTCTTTTATTCGCCTCAATCTTTCGTCAAATTTCATTCTCGCTTTCGTTTATTGCTCCTTTCACCACATCCCATCTTTCACTTCCTCCTCAAACAACTTGTCATCAAAAAGCGCAATGTGACAAACAATTATCAGAGTCTGCATCCTTTCGCTTATCAGCGACGAATACAGCGAAAGAATATCTGTATTCTTTTTCTCCTCTTTCCTCCTCTTCATCCCTTCCAATGAAGCATGAATGCTGCTTTGTGGATCCTTCACGTATTTGTTGAAACATTGTGGAGGGATCAATAAAGAAATCTGAGGGATAGACAAAGCAGAGGATGATGATTGAGAAACAGATGGGGTCAAAGCTTTGTTAGCAGTTGTATTCTTTGACATAAAGAAATTATGATCTTCTTCTTGAAGCAGAACCATGTTATCTTTGCTGCATTTCTTCATTCAAGCTGCCATTTTTTTTTGTCTTTTCCTTTGGATCACTGAAAAACGTTTTGACGCTCTGTGAATAAGAAGATAATGATGATGAAATCACTGAATATGTGTCACGAGCATGCCTGCCTTTCAACGAAGCTGATTTCGACGCTTCAGACTTGCTTCAATTCAGCTCGCTTTTCTATCTCTCTTCTTCCTCTTTGTCTTCAATACAAAATTGTGCATTTCCTCTTATGCTTTTCCTCATTGCATTCACACCTACTACTTCTGCTTTCCGCATTTGTGAAATTAAACTCAAAATCTCTTCGTCTGCCACAACTTTTCCAGACAATTGTTATTCTTCGAAGTATTAAACTCTAAATGATGTTCTGCTTCCATCAAATGACTCTAAATGGATCATTCTATCAACTTTTCTATTTGAAGTTCCATCTTTCTCTGTCTATAAATATTTCTCATGTTCAATTCTTTTTCTTCTTTCTCTTCCTCTTTCATTCATTTGTTCATTCTCGTTCATATTCTTCATTTTCTTCCTGTTGACCTCTTTTTCTTTTCTTCCCAGCATCTGCCTGAAGAACTCTGTTTCAAACAAAAGGGCATCCGCATAACAGAAGAACGATGGATGGAAAAGCGGTGTTAACGAAGGAGAAGAACACATCAGAGTGAATGGGCGAGCGTGTGGGTGTGTTATAAAAAGAAGGCGTGCGTTTTGATGAGTGAGGGAGTGGAGAAAGAGGCAGCAGAGACAAGGGTGGAGTCGGGAGATGGAAAGCAGAGAGGAAGAAGAGAGAGATCAAGGAATTGTTTGTGTGATTGAACTGAGGCATTGCTCGCTGCTGTCAAAGGAAGTTTTCACAGAGGCAGCTGAAGAAGAAGTCGATAAAGATGTTGCTGTTGGGTTTGCAAAAACAGAAGCAGAACTTGACGATGATGAAAAGAAAGAAGATGCATTTAAAGTCATTTCAAATGTTGTTGCTTGAGCATTTGCTGCTAGATAAATATGTTTGTTTTTGTGGGAATTCGGATGATTCGTGATTGTGTGGACAATCATCCCTCCTCTCTCTTCTCTCTCTCTCTTTTTTTTTTCCTCTTTCTTCTTCAAAGTCATCCATGTCCAAAATGTCGTATCGAGTGCCTGAAACATCATAGCTCAGTTCGTTGAGTCTTCCTTCTCCCTTTGCAGACGAAGCAAAAACAGGAGAATGGCACACCAGTGAAGAACAAGGTGATGAGTTTTCAGTCAATTCATTGTCTTCCATCGCATGTTTGTCTTTGCTGTTTTATCTTTGTTCTCTGTCAGCTTCTTCAGCTTCTCTCTTTCTGAGATCAGATCCTCCAGCGACTTAAAGAAGATGTCCATTTCTCTTCAGCACTTCACTCCACAATCACGAATGAATGAGACATTGATGTTGAAGTGAATTAGATATTCAATGAAGATATTTGAGATTGTTCTGTTTAAGAAGAAAAAAAGGAAGAAGAAGAGGAAGAAGAGGAAGAAGAAGAAAAAGAAGAAGAAGAAGAAGAAGAAGAAGAAGAATTGGAAGGATAAGAAGACAATGAAGATGAAACAGCAGAAGGAGAACAAGAAGAAGAAAATGAAGAGGAAAAGAGATAAACCTGAGGTGTATCATGAGGAGCAAAAGAGTTGGAGCGATGAAGATGGAGATGATGATTTCTTTTGCGATGAGAAAGATGAGAAAGATGAGAAGAATTGGTAGAAGGAAGGAAGAAATCAGTTGTGGTGTTGTTGGGGTTCTTGTTTGAGGAAGAAGGATGGGAATAAATGGAAGAAGAAGTAGAAGCAGAAGAAGAAGATCATAACGAAGATGAAATTCCTGAAATTCCTTGATATTCTCCATGCTTCTTCTGTTTGTTTGCATCATCATTCATTCTGTTTGAAGATAAATTGAAATTCTGCTTGTCTGGAGAAGGAAGAAGATGTGTTTCTTCTCTTTGAAAAGAGCGATGTGGAAAGGAAAAGATATTGGATTTGAGACGATCAGATGAAGAGGAGGAAGAAGATGATGAGGAAGATGATAAAGAAGAGGAAGAGGAAGAGAAAGAGAAAGAGAAAGAGGAAGAGGAAGAGGAAGAGGAAGAGGAAGAGGAAGAGGAAGAGGAGGAAGGGAAATAAGAAGAAGAAGAAGAAGAAGAAGAAAGATTAGATTGAGCTAAGAGACGTAAATTGTGAATGCCAGCATATGAATGAATGGCTGGATGAGAAATGTTCATTGGAGAAGAAGAAGAAGAAGAAGAAGAAGGGGAAGAATTCAAATTATTTGAAAAAGAAGTGGAAGAAGAATTTAATTGAGCAGAAGGAGAAAGAGAAGAAAAGGAAGAAGAAGAAGATAATGAAATATGAAGGGAATCTTGATTTGTATTATTTATTGAAGTGACAGAAGAAGAAGAATGTAATGGAGAAAGAGAAGAAGAGGGAGAAAGGGAAAGAGAAGAGGAGGAGGAGGAAGAAGAAATAAAAGAGAAGGAAGAGAAGGAAGAAGAGAAGAAGAAAGAAAAAAGAATAATTCCATTTGAAATTCAAAATTTTAATAGAACATTTTGGAAGATGTTTATTTCATTGGATGAGAGAGAGAAAGAAGGAGAAGGAGAAGGAGAAGGAGAAGATGATGATTATGAAACAATAGAAGAGGAAGAAGAGGAAGAAGATGATGACATTGAAAATGATGAATTTGAAGAAGAAGAAGAAGAAGAAGAAGAAGATTTTGAATTGGAAGAAGAAGAGGATAATGAAGAAGAATACGATGAGGAGGAGGAGGGGGGAGGAGGAGGAGGAAGAAGAAGAAAAAGAAAAAGAAGAAGAAGAAGAAGATGTTGATGGAGTTGAAGAAGAAGAGGAAGAGGAGGAGGAAGAGGAAAAGGAAGTAGTAGTAGTAGTAGTAGAAGAAGAAGAAGAAAAAGAGGAAGAGGAAGAGGAAGAGGAAGAGGAAGAAGAAGAGGAAGAAGAAGATTGGTGGAAGTGAAAGGAGGTTTTGCAATGAAAGTGATTGAAGTGCATTTGAACATGTTTCATCTGCTGCTTCTTTCTCCTCATCCGTAGAAGAGGTAGCAAAAGAGCGAGATATTTGGACATAGCAACATTCAGTTGCCTCACAATCAACTGGCCGTGATGACGATTAGAAGGAAGATGATATCAAAGATGATGCTAATTCTTGATACTCCGTTCTTTCAGCAGTTGCTCCTTCAAATTGTTCAGATTTGGACGAATAAATTTGGTCATCCAATGGTCCTTCTAAAGATTCTGAGGTTTTCGTGTTTGCATATCCTTTTCAGCATCTTCTTCCTTCTCTTTCACTCTCACTCTCTTCTTCTTCGTTTTCTTTTCTGACTTTTTCAAGTTCTTTGTTAATAACTTTTCTTAATTCCTTTTATAACATCCTTTCATCTGGTTTGATTGCAATTCACCTCAATCTCCCTCATTTCCTCGACCTCCTTCATCTTCCAAATCATCATTTCACCTCTTCATTTTCTCCTCTTTCTGTCCCTTTCGATCTGAGCACTCAACAAAACGAATCAGAATTCTTGTGATAATTAAAAAATAAGGTTCATCTTTCCCTTTTGCCTCTGGCTCAACAGAACTCTTCATCTGATGGCCAGCCCTTCTTCTGTGTGGATGAAGACATGCAGAATGGGTAGAAAGCAAACCAAGTGGAAAAGCAGAGAAAAGAGAAGAAGAAGAAGAATGGGTAGGTTGCTGTTTATTCTGTGCCTTTGAATTATTACGGAGTTGCAGTTGAGAAAAGCAGAAGAGGGTAAATGAGTTTCTGGAAGCTGAGTAAAATCGAAGTTGGAAATTTGCACAAAGTTGCCTTTTTTGTCACTTTATGAATTAATCAAACGAAAATGTCTTCGTTGCAGTCATTTGTTACCGTTTTTCATTCGCCTCGCTTTATCTTCTTTTAAGCTGTTTTTCTTTCTGTTCTCAAAAAGAAATGAGATATTTTCCTTTATATTTTCTGCAGTTGCACCTATTTTCAGCTTGCAATCACGGTGCAGGCGGAGGAGCGAACGAATAATAAACAGCACTAGCAGATACAAATAAAATTCGCGGTTGATAATAACTTCTGGTATTTTTATAGGAAATTGTATTGCCGTTTAGAAAAAATACCGTTGTTGATGTAATAGATGCTTCTGCTTTTGCTTCTGCTGTTTCGATCGTGTTGGGAGTGATTTTTCCTGATCGTTCGTTTTGTGTTCTCGCAATCATCGGAATCATCACACATGAAGTTTCTTTCTTCTTCCATTTAATCATATTTCATTTCCTTATCTTCTTCATTCATTTCTCCTACTCTTTCTATTTCTCTCCCTTTTTTCGGATAAAATTCTTGATCCTTCATCTTCATCTGCAAATTCAGCTGTTCTTCATTTGATCGATTGAACGGCAAATGGGGAGATCTGAACGTAAAACAACACATTGCTTCAAATTCAGTCGAAATTTTCAATACAAATTGGATAATGCATCAGAGATGATGAAAAAATGGAATGGGATGTGGAAGAAGACGAAGATTAAGAAGAAGAAGAAGAAGAAGAAGATATTGAAGTTTCAAATGCCATATGATATTCAATGTCTGCCTCCTGCTTCAAATGTCCAACAAATTGATTTGCAAATCAAATTGTTATTCCATCAGAACATCACAATAATTCTACAAAAATACACTCATTGAAAAGAAAGTGCCAAATCCATTTCTGTGAAAGTGACTTGTCTCTCTTTCCGGTTGTATCGACTTTCTTGTCTTCTCTGTGTAACTTTTTTATTCTTTAGCCATCTTCTCTTTGTTTCATTCATCGACGTTGAGTAAAAGGCTATTAACATTTTCCAAAAAAACATTCTCCAAAAGCAATATCTTATCGAGCAATGTTCTAAAAGAATGAATTTTTATCAGATAAGCTCAGTTTTCGCTCATTCCGTATCCCAAAGAAGGAAGAAGATGAAGACGATGCAGAATAAGATAGTCAAATATGGCTATCAACAACAAAATATGAAGAAGAAGATGAACAGATATTGTGAATAAAACACCTCTTTTTCTCTCTCTGTCGGAGTGGCTTGTGATGAAGTTGAGCCATATGAGAAGAAGATAGCAGTATATCCAGCAGTATATTCAGCAAAACAAGAATCGCCAAAATTAACAGTGCGATCAGAAAAAACATTTTGTGTGTTGAATGAAACAATCATTGGCCATTGAAATGTTTCATTTGTGTAAGGCTCTCTTGTTGTTCAACAAATCCATATCAATAATTTTGTTGAATAATCTGAGGCTGAAAATGAATGATGAATTCATTAAATTTTCCGCTTGAACACGCCTTTATGTATATAATCATTTTTGAAAGTTATTGTTCTCCACACAAACAAAAAATATGGAAAAAAATATTCTTTATTTGAAAAATAAAAAAAATATAACGATCAAATCAGGCTTTTGTTTATCAAGAATGAATCCTTTCAAAAGAAAACATAACGGAATTGGAAACAAGAGCATCAAACGGGATGTGAAAAATCTAGAAAATATTTTTGGAAAAATGTCAGAGAACCATGCAGAACTTGTTCTCTTATCATTTTTACAATCTACGAAGCAAGGAAAAAAACTTTTGGAAACATTGTCCAAATCAAAAGCATGTTTGTATTTGTTTTAATATTAAATACAAAATTACTAATATTTAAACATCATTTTTCAAATAAACTTGAATTATTTTATTTTCTATAGCTATTCCAAAAAAACATTACAATGAAATAGATATTAACTCAGATTCAGAAAGCACTGAATCATTATCATCAGATTTAAGTCCAATTGCTTCTGTGCCTGCAACTTCGAATAATTCTGAATTATTATCATCAGATTTAAGTCCAATTGCTTCTGTGCCTGCAACTTCGAATAATTCTGAATTATTATCATCAGATTTAAGTCCAATTGCTTCTGTGCCTGCAACTTCGAATAATTCTGAATTATTATCATCAGATTTAAGTCCAATTGCTTCTGTGCCTGCAACTTCGAATAATTCTGAATTATTATCATCAGATTTAAGTCCAATTGCTTCTGTGCCTGCAACTTCGAATAATTCTGAATTATTATCATCAGATTTAAGTCCAATTGCTTCTGTGCCTGCAACTTCGAATAATTCTGAATTATTATCATCAGATTTAAGTCCAATTGCTTCTGTGCCTGCAACTTCGAATAATTCTGAATTATTATCATCAGATTTAAGTCCAATTGCTTCTGTGCCTGCAACTTCGAATAATTCTGAATTATTATCATCAGATTTAAGTCCAATTGCTTCTGTGCCTGCAACTTCGAATAATTCTGAATTATTATCATCAGATTTAAGTCCAATTGCTTCTGTGCCTGCAACTTCGAATAATTCTGAATTATTATCATCAGATTTAAGTCCAATTGCTTCTGTGCCTGCAACTTCGAATAATTCTGAATTATTATCATCAGATTTAAGTCCAATTGCTTCTGTGCCTGCAACTTCGAATAATTCTGAATTATTATCATCAGATTTAAGTCCAATTGCTTCTGTGCCTGCAACTTCGAATAATTCTGAATTATTATCATCAGATTTAAGTCCAATTGCTTCTGTGCCTGCAACTTCGAATAATTCTGAATTATTATCATCAGATTTAAGTCCAATTGCTTCTGTGCCTGCAACTTCGAATAATTCTGAATTATTATCATCAGATTTAAGTCCAATTGCTTCTGTGCCTGCAACTTCGAATAATTCTGAATTATTATCATCAGATTTAAGTCCAATTGCTTCTGTGCCTGCAACTTCGAATAATTCTGAATTATTATCATCAGATTTAAGTCCAATTGCTTCTGTGCCTGCAACTTCGAATAATTCTGAATTATTATCATCAGATTTAAGTCCAATTGCTTCTGTGCCTGCAACTTCGAATAATTCTGAATTATTATCATCAGATTTAAGTCCAATTGCTTCTGTGCCTGCAACTTCGAATAATTCTGAATTATTATCATCAGATTTAAGTCCAATTGCTTCTGTGCCTGCAACTTCGAATAATTCTGAATTATTATCATCAGATTTAAGTCCAATTGCTTCTGTGCCTGCAACTTCGAATAATTCTGAATTATTATCATCAGATTTAAGTCCAATTGCTTCTGTGCCTGCAACTTCGAATAATTCTGAATTATTATCATCAGATTTAAGTCCAATTGCTTCTGTGCCTGCAACTTCGAATAATTCTGAATTATTATCATCAGATTTAAGTCCAATTGCTTCTGTGCCTGCAACTTCGAATAATTCTGAATTATTATCATCAGATTTAAGTCCAATTGCTTCTGTGCCTGCAACTTCGAATAATTCTGAATTATTATCATCAGATTTAAGTCCAATTGCTTCTGTGCCTGCAACTTCGAATAATTCTGAATTATTATCATCAGATTTAAGTCCAATTGCTTCTGTGCCTGCAACTTCGAATAATTCTGAATTATTATCATCAGATTTAAGTCCAATTGCTTCTGTGCCTGCAACTTCGAATAATTCTGAATTATTATCATCAGATTTAAGTCCAATTGCTTCTGTGCCTGCAACTTCGAATAATTCTGAATTATTATCATCAGATTTAAGTCCAATTGCTTCTGTGCCTGCAACTTCGAATAATTCTGAATTATTATCATCAGATTTAAGTCCAATTGCTTCTGTGCCTGCAACTTCGAATAATTCTGAATTATTATCATCAGATTTAAGTCCAATTGCTTCTGTGCCTGCAACTTCGAATAATTCTGAATTATTATCATCAGATTTAAGTCCAATTGCTTCTGTGCCTGCAACTTCGAATAATTCTGAATTATTATCATCAGATTTAAGTCCAATTGCTTCTGTGCCTGCAACTTCGAATAATTCTGAATTATTATCATCAGATTTAAGTCCAATTGCTTCTGTGCCTGCAACTTCGAATAATTCTGAATTATTATCATCAGATTTAAGTCCAATTGCTTCTGTGCCTGCAACTTCGAATAATTCTGAATTATTATCATCAGATTTAAGTCCAATTGCTTCTGTGCCTGCAACTTCGAATAATTCTGAATTATTATCATCAGATTTAAGTCCAATTGCTTCTGTGCCTGCAACTTCGAATAATTCTGAATTATTATCATCAGATTTAAGTCCAATTGCTTCTGTGCCTGCAACTTCGAATAATTCTGAATTATTATCATCAGATTTAAGTCCAATTGCTTCTGTGCCTGCAACTTCGAATAATTCTGAATTATTATCATCAGATTTAAGTCCAATTGCTTCTGTGCCTGCAACTTCGAATAATTCTGAATTATTATCATCAGATTTAAGTCCAATTGCTTCTGTGCCTGCAACTTCGAATAATTCTGAATTATTATCATCAGATTTAAGTCCAATTGCTTCTGTGCCTGCAACTTCGAATAATTCTGAATTATTATCATCAGATTTAAGTCCAATTGCTTCTGTGCCTGCAACTTCGAATAATTCTGAATTATTATCATCAGATTTAAGTCCAATTGCTTCTGTGCCTGCAACTTCGAATAATTCTGAATTATTATCATCAGATTTAAGTCCAATTGCTTCTGTGCCTGCAACTTCGAATAATTCTGAATTATTATCATCAGATTTAAGTCCAATTGCTTCTGTGCCTGCAACTTCGAATAATTCTGAATTATTATCATCAGATTTAAGTCCAATTGCTTCTGTGCCTGCAACTTCGAATAATTCTGAATTATTATCATCAGATTTAAGTCCAATTGCTTCTGTGCCTGCAACTTCGAATAATTCTGAATTATTATCATCAGATTTAAGTCCAATTGCTTCTGTGCCTGCAACTTCGAATAATTCTGAATTATTATCATCAGATTTAAGTCCAATTGCTTCTGTGCCTGCAACTTCGAATAATTCTGAATTATTATCATCAGATTTAAGTCCAATTGCTTCTGTGCCTGCAACTTCGAATAATTCTGAATTATTATCATCAGATTTAAGTCCAATTGCTTCTGTGCCTGCAACTTCGAATAATTCTGAATTATTATCATCAGATTTAAGTCCAATTGCTTCTGTGCCTGCAACTTCGAATAATTCTGAATTATTATCATCAGATTTAAGTCCAATTGCTTCTGTGCCTGCAACTTCGAATAATTCTGAATTATTATCATCAGATTTAAGTCCAATTGCTTCTGTGCCTGCAACTTCGAATAATTCTGAATTATTATCATCAGATTTAAGTCCAATTGCTTCTGTGCCTGCAACTTCGAATAATTCTGAATTATTATCATCAGATTTAAGTCCAATTGCTTCTGTGCCTGCAACTTCGAATAATTCTGAATTATTATCATCAGATTTAAGTCCAATTGCTTCTGTGCCTGCAACTTCGAATAATTCTGAATTATTATCATCAGATTTAAGTCCAATTGCTTCTGTGCCTGCAACTTCGAATAATTCTGAATTATTATCATCAGATTTAAGTCCAATTGCTTCTGTGCCTGCAACTTCGAATAATTCTGAATTATTATCATCAGATTTAAGTCCAATTGCTTCTGTGCCTGCAACTTCGAATAATTCTGAATTATTATCATCAGATTTAAGTCCAATTGCTTCTGTGCCTGCAACTTCGAATAATTCTGAATTATTATCATCAGATTTAAGTCCAATTGCTTCTGTGCCTGCAACTTCGAATAATTCTGAATTATTATCATCAGATTTAAGTCCAATTGCTTCTGTGCCTGCAACTTCGAATAATTCTGAATTATTATCATCAGATTTAAGTCCAATTGCTTCTGTGCCTGCAACTTCGAATAATTCTGAATTATTATCATCAGATTTAAGTCCAATTGCTTCTGTGCCTGCAACTTCGAATAATTCTGAATTATTATCATCAGATTTAAGTCCAATTGCTTCTGTGCCTGCAACTTCGAATAATTCTGAATTATTATCATCAGATTTAAGTCCAATTGCTTCTGTGCCTGCAACTTCGAATAATTCTGAATTATTATCATCAGATTTAAGTCCAATTGCTTCTGTGCCTGCAACTTCGAATAATTCTGAATTATTATCATCAGATTTAAGTCCAATTGCTTCTGTGCCTGCAACTTCGAATAATTCTGAATTATTATCATCAGATTTAAGTCCAATTGCTTCTGTGCCTGCAACTTCGAATAATTCTGAATTATTATCATCAGATTTAAGTCCAATTGCTTCTGTGCCTGCAACTTCGAATAATTCTGAATTATTATCATCAGATTTAAGTCCAATTGCTTCTGTGCCTGCAACTTCGAATAATTCTGAATTATTATCATCAGATTTAAGTCCAATTGCTTCTGTGCCTGCAACTTCGAATAATTCTGAATTATTATCATCAGATTTAAGTCCAATTGCTTCTGTGCCTGCAACTTCGAATAATTCTGAATTATTATCATCAGATTTAAGTCCAATTGCTTCTGTGCCTGCAACTTCGAATAATTCTGAATTATTATCATCAGATTTAAGTCCAATTGCTTCTGTGCCTGCAACTTCGAATAATTCTGAATTATTATCATCAGATTTAAGTCCAATTGCTTCTGTGCCTGCAACTTCGAATAATTCTGAATTATTATCATCAGATTTAAGTCCAATTGCTTCTGTGCCTGCAACTTCGAATAATTCTGAATTATTATCATCAGATTTAAGTCCAATTGCTTCTGTGCCTGCAACTTCGAATAATTCTGAATTATTATCATCAGATTTAAGTCCAATTGCTTCTGTGCCTGCAACTTCGAATAATTCTGAATTATTATCATCAGATTTAAGTCCAATTGCTTCTGTGCCTGCAACTTCGAATAATTCTGAATTATTATCATCAGATTTAAGTCCAATTGCTTCTGTGCCTGCAACTTCGAATAATTCTGAATTATTATCATCAGATTTAAGTCCAATTGCTTCTGTGCCTGCAACTTCGAATAATTCTGAATTATTATCATCAGATTTAAGTCCAATTGCTTCTGTGCCTGCAACTTCGAATAATTCTGAATTATTATCATCAGATTTAAGTCCAATTGCTTCTGTGCCTGCAACTTCGAATAATTCTGAATTATTATCATCAGATTTAAGTCCAATTGCTTCTGTGCCTGCAACTTCGAATAATTCTGAATTATTATCATCAGATTTAAGTCCAATTGCTTCTGTGCCTGCAACTTCGAATAATTCTGAATTATTATCATCAGATTTAAGTCCAATTGCTTCTGTGCCTGCAACTTCGAATAATTCTGAATTATTATCATCAGATTTAAGTCCAATTGCTTCTGTGCCTGCAACTTCGAATAATTCTGAATTATTATCATCAGATTTAAGTCCAATTGCTTCTGTGCCTGCAACTTCGAATAATTCTGAATTATTATCATCAGATTTAAGTCCAATTGCTTCTGTGCCTGCAACTTCGAATAATTCTGAATTATTATCATCAGATTTAAGTCCAATTGCTTCTGTGCCTGCAACTTCGAATAATTCTGAATTATTATCATCAGATTTAAGTCCAATTGCTTCTGTGCCTGCAACTTCGAATAATTCTGAATTATTATCATCAGATTTAAGTCCAATTGCTTCTGTGCCTGCAACTTCGAATAATTCTGAATTATTATCATCAGATTTAAGTCCAATTGCTTCTGTGCCTGCAACTTCGAATAATTCTGAATTATTATCATCAGATTTAAGTCCAATTGCTTCTGTGCCTGCAACTTCGAATAATTCTGAATTATTATCATCAGATTTAAGTCCAATTGCTTCTGTGCCTGCAACTTCGAATAATTCTGAATTATTATCATCAGATTTAAGTCCAATTGCTTCTGTGCCTGCAACTTCGAATAATTCTGAATTATTATCATCAGATTTAAGTCCAATTGCTTCTGTGCCTGCAACTTCGAATAATTCTGAATTATTATCATCAGATTTAAGTCCAATTGCTTCTGTGCCTGCAACTTCGAATAATTCTGAATTATTATCATCAGATTTAAGTCCAATTGCTTCTGTGCCTGCAACTTCGAATAATTCTGAATTATTATCATCAGATTTAAGTCCAATTGCTTCTGTGCCTGCAACTTCGAATAATTCTGAATTATTATCATCAGATTTAAGTCCAATTGCTTCTGTGCCTGCAACTTCGAATAATTCTGAATTATTATCATCAGATTTAAGTCCAATTGCTTCTGTGCCTGCAACTTCGAATAATTCTGAATTATTATCATCAGATTTAAGTCCAATTGCTTCTGTGCCTGCAACTTCGAATAATTCTGAATTATTATCATCAGATTTAAGTCCAATTGCTTCTGTGCCTGCAACTTCGAATAATTCTGAATTATTATCATCAGATTTAAGTCCAATTGCTTCTGTGCCTGCAACTTCGAATAATTCTGAATTATTATCATCAGATTTAAGTCCAATTGCTTCTGTGCCTGCAACTTCGAATAATTCTGAATTATTATCATCAGATTTAAGTCCAATTGCTTCTGTGCCTGCAACTTCGAATAATTCTGAATTATTATCATCAGATTTAAGTCCAATTGCTTCTGTGCCTGCAACTTCGAATAATTCTGAATTATTATCATCAGATTTAAGTCCAATTGCTTCTGTGCCTGCAACTTCGAATAATTCTGAATTATTATCATCAGATTTAAGTCCAATTGCTTCTGTGCCTGCAACTTCGAATAATTCTGAATTATTATCATCAGATTTAAGTCCAATTGCTTCTGTGCCTGCAACTTCGAATAATTCTGAATTATTATCATCAGATTTAAGTCCAATTGCTTCTGTGCCTGCAACTTCGAATAATTCTGAATTATTATCATCAGATTTAAGTCCAATTGCTTCTGTGCCTGCAACTTCGAATAATTCTGAATTATTATCATCAGATTTAAGTCCAATTGCTTCTGTGCCTGCAACTTCGAATAATTCTGAATTATTATCATCAGATTTAAGTCCAATTGCTTCTGTGCCTGCAACTTCGAATAATTCTGAATTATTATCATCAGATTTAAGTCCAATTGCTTCTGTGCCTGCAACTTCGAATAATTCTGAATTATTATCATCAGATTTAAGTCCAATTGCTTCTGTGCCTGCAACTTCGAATAATTCTGAATTATTATCATCAGATTTAAGTCCAATTGCTTCTGTGCCTGCAACTTCGAATAATTCTGAATTATTATCATCAGATTTAAGTCCAATTGCTTCTGTGCCTGCAACTTCGAATAATTCTGAATTATTATCATCAGATTTAAGTCCAATTGCTTCTGTGCCTGCAACTTCGAATAATTCTGAATTATTATCATCAGATTTAAGTCCAATTGCTTCTGTGCCTGCAACTTCGAATAATTCTGAATTATTATCATCAGATTTAAGTCCAATTGCTTCTGTGCCTGCAACTTCGAATAATTCTGAATTATTATCATCAGATTTAAGTCCAATTGCTTCTGTGCCTGCAACTTCGAATAATTCTGAATTATTATCATCAGATTTAAGTCCAATTGCTTCTGTGCCTGCAACTTCGAATAATTCTGAATTATTATCATCAGATTTAAGTCCAATTGCTTCTGTGCCTGCAACTTCGAATAATTCTGAATTATTATCATCAGATTTAAGTCCAATTGCTTCTGTGCCTGCAACTTCGAATAATTCTGAATTATTATCATCAGATTTAAGTCCAATTGCTTCTGTGCCTGCAACTTCGAATAATTCTGAATTATTATCATCAGATTTAAGTCCAATTGCTTCTGTGCCTGCAACTTCGAATAATTCTGAATTATTATCATCAGATTTAAGTCCAATTGCTTCTGTGCCTGCAACTTCGAATAATTCTGAATTATTATCATCAGATTTAAGTCCAATTGCTTCTGTGCCTGCAACTTCGAATAATTCTGAATTATTATCATCAGATTTAAGTCCAATTGCTTCTGTGCCTGCAACTTCGAATAATTCTGAATTATTATCATCAGATTTAAGTCCAATTGCTTCTGTGCCTGCAACTTCGAATAATTCTGAATTATTATCATCAGATTTAAGTCCAATTGCTTCTGTGCCTGCAACTTCGAATAATTCTGAATTATTATCATCAGATTTAAGTCCAATTGCTTCTGTGCCTGCAACTTCGAATAATTCTGAATTATTATCATCAGATTTAAGTCCAATTGCTTCTGTGCCTGCAACTTCGAATAATTCTGAATTATTATCATCAGATTTAAGTCCAATTGCTTCTGTGCCTGCAACTTCGAATAATTCTGAATTATTATCATCAGATTTAAGTCCAATTGCTTCTGTGCCTGCAACTTCGAATAATTCTGAATTATTATCATCAGATTTAAGTCCAATTGCTTCTGTGCCTGCAACTTCGAATAATTCTGAATTATTATCATCAGATTTAAGTCCAATTGCTTCTGTGCCTGCAACTTCGAATAATTCTGAATTATTATCATCAGATTTAAGTCCAATTGCTTCTGTGCCTGCAACTTCGAATAATTCTGAATTATTATCATCAGATTTAAGTCCAATTGCTTCTGTGCCTGCAACTTCGAATAATTCTGAATTATTATCATCAGATTTAAGTCCAATTGCTTCTGTGCCTGCAACTTCGAATAATTCTGAATTATTATCATCAGATTTAAGTCCAATTGCTTCTGTGCCTGCAACTTCGAATAATTCTGAATTATTATCATCAGATTTAAGTCCAATTGCTTCTGTGCCTGCAACTTCGAATAATTCTGAATTATTATCATCAGATTTAAGTCCAATTGCTTCTGTGCCTGCAACTTCGAATAATTCTGAATTATTATCATCAGATTTAAGTCCAATTGCTTCTGTGCCTGCAACTTCGAATAATTCTGAATTATTATCATCAGATTTAAGTCCAATTGCTTCTGTGCCTGCAACTTCGAATAATTCTGAATTATTATCATCAGATTTAAGTCCAATTGCTTCTGTGCCTGCAACTTCGAATAATTCTGAATTATTATCATCAGATTTAAGTCCAATTGCTTCTGTGCCTGCAACTTCGAATAATTCTGAATTATTATCATCAGATTTAAGTCCAATTGCTTCTGTGCCTGCAACTTCGAATAATTCTGAATTATTATCATCAGATTTAAGTCCAATTGCTTCTGTGCCTGCAACTTCGAATAATTCTGAATTATTATCATCAGATTTAAGTCCAATTGCTTCTGTGCCTGCAACTTCGAATAATTCTGAATTATTATCATCAGATTTAAGTCCAATTGCTTCTGTGCCTGCAACTTCGAATAATTCTGAATTATTATCATCAGATTTAAGTCCAATTGCTTCTGTGCCTGCAACTTCGAATAATTCTGAATTATTATCATCAGATTTAAGTCCAATTGCTTCTGTGCCTGCAACTTCGAATAATTCTGAATTATTATCATCAGATTTAAGTCCAATTGCTTCTGTGCCTGCAACTTCGAATAATTCTGAATTATTATCATCAGATTTAAGTCCAATTGCTTCTGTGCCTGCAACTTCGAATAATTCTGAATTATTATCATCAGATTTAAGTCCAATTGCTTCTGTGCCTGCAACTTCGAATAATTCTGAATTATTATCATCAGATTTAAGTCCAATTGCTTCTGTGCCTGCAACTTCGAATAATTCTGAATTATTATCATCAGATTTAAGTCCAATTGCTTCTGTGCCTGCAACTTCGAATAATTCTGAATTATTATCATCAGATTTAAGTCCAATTGCTTCTGTGCCTGCAACTTCGAATAATTCTGAATTATTATCATCAGATTTAAGTCCAATTGCTTCTGTGCCTGCAACTTCGAATAATTCTGAATTATTATCATCAGATTTAAGTCCAATTGCTTCTGTGCCTGCAACTTCGAATAATTCTGAATTATTATCATCAGATTTAAGTCCAATTGCTTCTGTGCCTGCAACTTCGAATAATTCTGAATTATTATCATCAGATTTAAGTCCAATTGCTTCTGTGCCTGCAACTTCGAATAATTCTGAATTATTATCATCAGATTTAAGTCCAATTGCTTCTGTGCCTGCAACTTCGAATAATTCTGAATTATTATCATCAGATTTAAGTCCAATTGCTTCTGTGCCTGCAACTTCGAATAATTCTGAATTATTATCATCAGATTTAAGTCCAATTGCTTCTGTGCCTGCAACTTCGAATAATTCTGAATTATTATCATCAGATTTAAGTCCAATTGCTTCTGTGCCTGCAACTTCGAATAATTCTGAATTATTATCATCAGATTTAAGTCCAATTGCTTCTGTGCCTGCAACTTCGAATAATTCTGAATTATTATCATCAGATTTAAGTCCAATTGCTTCTGTGCCTGCAACTTCGAATAATTCTGAATTATTATCATCAGATTTAAGTCCAATTGCTTCTGTGCCTGCAACTTCGAATAATTCTGAATTATTATCATCAGATTTAAGTCCAATTGCTTCTGTGCCTGCAACTTCGAATAATTCTGAATTATTATCATCAGATTTAAGTCCAATTGCTTCTGTGCCTGCAACTTCGAATAATTCTGAATTATTATCATCAGATTTAAGTCCAATTGCTTCTGTGCCTGCAACTTCGAATAATTCTGAATTATTATCATCAGATTTAAGTCCAATTGCTTCTGTGCCTGCAACTTCGAATAATTCTGAATTATTATCATCAGATTTAAGTCCAATTGCTTCTGTGCCTGCAACTTCGAATAATTCTGAATTATTATCATCAGATTTAAGTCCAATTGCTTCTGTGCCTGCAACTTCGAATAATTCTGAATTATTATCATCAGATTTAAGTCCAATTGCTTCTGTGCGCAGCTTCGAATAATTCTGAATTATTATCATCAGATTTAAGTCCAATTGCTTCTGTGCCTGCAACTTCGAATAATTCTGAATTATTATCATCAGATTTAAGTCCAATTGCTTCTGTGCCTGCAACTTCGAATAATTCTGAATTATTATCATCAGATTTAAGTCCAATTGCTTCTGTGCCTGCAACTTCGAATAATTCTGAATTATTATCATCAGATTTAAGTCCAATTGCTTCTGTGCCTGCAACTTCGAATAATTCTGAATTATTATCATCAGATTTAAGTCCAATTGCTTCTGTGCCTGCAACTTCGAATAATTCTGAATTATTATCATCAGATTTAAGTCCAATTGCTTCTGTGCCTGCAACTTCGAATAATTCTGAATTATTATCATCAGATTTAAGTCCAATTGCTTCTGTGCCTGCAACTTCGAATAATTCTGAATTATTATCATCAGATTTAAGTCCAATTGCTTCTGTGCCTGCAACTTCGAATAATTCTGAATTATTATCATCAGATTTAAGTCCAATTGCTTCTGTGCCTGCAACTTCGAATAATTCTGAATTATTATCATCAGATTTAAGTCCAATTGCTTCTGTGCCTGCAACTTCGAATAATTCTGAATTATTATCATCAGAT
Organism: Monocercomonoides exilis; assembly: GCF_001643675.1. Classification (NCBI taxonomy): domain Eukaryota; phylum Preaxostyla; order Oxymonadida; family Polymastigidae; genus Monocercomonoides; species Monocercomonoides exilis. The sequence goes on from NW_027150600.1 coordinate 565,551, forward strand.
TTAAGTCCAATTGCTTCTGTGCCTGCAACTTCGAATAATTCTGAATTATTATCATCAGATTTAAGTCCAATTGCTTCTGTGCCTGCAACTTCGAATAATTCTGAATTATTATCATCAGATTTAAGTCCAATTGCTTCTGTGCCTGCAACTTCGAATAATTCTGAATTATTATCATCAGATTTAAGTCCAATTGCTTCTGTGCCTGCAACTTCGAATAATTCTGAATTATTATCATCAGATTTAAGTCCAATTGCTTCTGTGCCTGCAACTTCGAATAATTCTGAATTATTATCATCAGATTTAAGTCCAATTGCTTCTGTGCCTGCAACTTCGAATAATTCTGAATTATTATCATCAGATTTAAGTCCAATTGCTTCTGTGCCTGCAACTTCGAATAATTCTGAATTATTATCATCAGATTTAAGTCCAATTGCTTCTGTGCCTGCAACTTCGAATAATTCTGAATTATTATCATCAGATTTAAGTCCAATTGCTTCTGTGCCTGCAACTTCGAATAATTCTGAATTATTATCATCAGATTTAAGTCCAATTGCTTCTGTGG